>NC_079420.1:4107267-4249767 GCF_026213295.1 Gadus chalcogrammus
CTCTTGAATGTGTTAGACCCTGGATTTCCGCGCACGAGTTCCATCCAGACTGTGTCGATCAAACAAACAAACTAAACAAACATAAACTAACATTAGCTACCACTGGAAAAACATCTTCAACCTGTCTCACCTCTGTCTGTCTGTCTGTGTGTTTGGAGGAGATTCTGTCTGTGACTCACCTGTCTGTCTGTGTGTTTAGAGGATATTCTGCCGGTCCGGAGCGTACATATCCAGTCCTGACACGACGTAGTTCCAGCGGGTTCTGGTGGCCTTGGTGTGATATATCGGTTAATGGGATTATCTGGTCTTCACCTGGAGGACCAGGGACAAGCATGCCCCAGTTAGCAGCAGATTAGCACAAAGGAAGTAGTGGCCAGTTAGCCTTGTCTGAGGCTAACTGCTGCTTCAACATGCTCTTTATTACTACTGGAAATGATTGTCTTTTATTGAGAGTGACTGTCCTTGAAACGTATTTGATGTGTTTCCTGCTGATGTGAAGCCCTCTGACTGGCCTAAGTGTTTGAAGGGTGCGGTAAAGATGAACGTGCCTTGTCTTACACTCTGGTTGGCCTCTTCTAACCTCCTTACCCCTTCATCCTCAGTGCTTGTCTCTCATTGGCTAGCGAGGGCCCGGGTCAGCTCATCTGTTCACAAAGACAGACTCGAGGTACAACTGTCTTAAAGGCCAACACAGACCCACCCAGACCCAGACAACGCCGCCTCAAGGGACAAAGAAGCCTCTAAAGGTCCCATATTATACCAACTGATGTGAGTGTGATTAGCCATAACAAGCCGTTTGGAAAATCTGCCACTTCTGACATCACAAGTGGGCGTGTCCACCTAGATGTGTGCTGGATAGATAAATCAATCAGCCTACCGAGTGGAACGTTGCTCTATCTATCTGTCATACATCTAGTTGGACACGCCCACTTGTGATGTCAGAAGAGGCCGATTTTCAAAACGGCTTGTAATGGCTAATTAGACACACCTGTTGGTATAACATGGGCCCTTTAAGGACAAAAGTGGCCTGGGTGATCAACCCAACGTAGCCTCCCCTGGCTACACTAAAACATCTGTTACCAATGACGTTTGCATTTAGCCAGTGCGTGCCTGCAACGATAATAATCGATAGCAATAGAGCGCTTCTACACGGACCCATGAAGTCATTTTGACCGATTATATTGAAAACAGATGCTTTAGGAGTACAGTGGTTGGCTGGACAGTCGAAAAATAATAACAGATCTAGATCGTACATTATACATACTATACTATGCATGAACGTACGAAGACTCTTCTCAGGCGTTGGACAGCAACGGTGCAAATCAAAATATTTGATAGTGGAGGGAGAGAGATGTGAAGGAGAGAGATGGGGAAGAAGAGAAAGAAAGAGAGAGAGGGAGAAAGAGAGAGAGAGATGGTGAAGGAGAGAGATAAAGGAAGGAAGATAGGAGTGGGGAAAAGAGGAGGTGAAATAAGGAGATAGGGATCAAGGGGAGGATGGAATGTGTGTGATGACGTAATCACGGTGCCAGTGATTACCTGTGATCCAGGAGCGACCCGGATAATAAAGATAACCGAGGGAAAAGGACGAGAGACATAGGATGTGACTGAGGAGAGAGAGAGAGAGAGAGAGAGAGAGAGTGAAATAAATGGAATTAAAAGCGATTAAAAGCAATGTACAAATCCTACACATAGTCCCTTTAATAACATATGTATCCATGAAGTCACAGTGGATTAAAGTGTTAAAAAGTAGGCCTACAGCCAGGGAGACAGACGGACAGTTCAGCAGTCAGTTAATTTATCTTACCATATAGTAACCTTAGACGCAAGGTTGTGTCTGTGTTTGTGTGTCTGGCCAATGTGTGTTTTCTTGTGTACTTGTGTGCGTGTGTCTGTGTGTGTATTTGTGCGTGTGTGCGTGTGAGGCTAATTTCGAGTAATGAAGAGAAAGGAGGACGAGGGCCTCCTCCATGATCTCATTATGAGCTCAGTGGGAGATAATCTGGAGGAGAGCTGGCCGCAGACCGACCCTAGGCTCACCATCCTACACAGGCAACCCCTACCCCGGGCAAAGACACACTGAGCTCCAGCTTATATAGACCCTACAGACCTTACCCAATGACCACCAGCCTTCCCTGCTTGCCCAACACGTACCCGAAGGTAGCCATCGCTAAACTCAGTAGTGCAGCAAAACCAAGCTCTGAGTGCTACCTGCATAGAACCGGCTGTATCATCAATATGTAAACATATGCACATTGAATGTTTACTCTAAATGTGCTCCCCAAAATACCCTCCCTTATATTTTCCTTGACTAAAACAACCAACGGAAAAGTTTGTGTCTGGATAAACCTGCAATATTCAAGTTATGAACTCATTATACCATTGTTCAGATTATCTCCAACCTGAGCACACATCAGCCAACTCATAAACTAAACATAAACATAACATAAACATATATTAGTGAACGTAGCAGCATTTTGGATATAGAATTTTCTCTTTTTAAGCATTATAACACACATTTGTTCTTAAGTTTTGACCTTTTAATGAAGACAATGGCTCTACCTAGTGGACAAAGGCCTACGGAAGCACCTCAAAGCACTACCATTACATTTTGCCTTAAATTGTATTGCCTGTGTGCTTCAATGTTTGAGCTGCATTATTACAGAAACACGCGTTAATAAAAAGCAGTGGAAAACAGCAGGCGGTTTGCTTTTGTGCTTTTATTGTGAAATTCTTGTTCCCTCTATAAAGCAGTGTCGAGGTTACACAGAACATGCCCTGCATGGATCATCATTTCTTTTCACAATAATATACTGCGATTCTGCCTCTAATGAGCATTAACACTGAAAAAATGTACAAAACAGATGCACACAAATGAAAGCAAAAACTTATCCTAAATTATTATCCACAATTCTCAGAGAAAACATTGTCCTCTGAACTTGTCGTCCAGTATTCACAGAGGACGGCTAAGGCACATGAAATCATTATCGTTACCATCATTATTATTATGCAAACTAGGGCTGTAAACTATACATGTCAACAAATGGTGATGAACAATTGTGTTTTCTAATTTCATTATGATGAAATATGCTGTAAAACTCTTAAAAGAAGAAATCCTCAAAATAGGGCTTTTAAAAAAAACACAAAATATATCATGTCATACGATATGTCATACATTACTTCAAGGCTATGCTACATGAAGGTAACATGTCATGAAGGTACTGTACGATATCATTGTATCATAAAAATAGTGGCTTAATGCAAATGTATCTTAACCCAATGAACTAGGTTATACTTGGTTTGATAATGTGTGTGTATGGATGTAGGTATGTATGTGTGTGTGTGTGTGTGTGTGTGTGTCTGTGTGCATATACGTGTGTGTGTATGTGTGTGTGCGTATGTGTTTGTGTTGTCTCTGATACTTCAGTATGTTGTGTTATTTCAGTATGTTATGTTTCAGATGGACAAAGACATAATACTGAGGAGTGAGTTGTCTACAGGAAGTCCAAAAGAGCAACACAACAGAGTCATCTAGTAAGATCTAGAAAGACCAAACGATGGACAAAACAAGAGGGAAGCTAGGAGAAGTCTGTGGTGATGTGTGTGTCTGCGTGTGTATGTTTCTGTGTGTGTGTGTGTGTGTGTGTGTGTGTGTGTGTGTGTGTGTGTGTGTGTGTGTGTGTGTGTGTGTGTGTGTGTGTGCATATGAAGATAATGACGGAGGAGGCGGGAGGAGTGGTACCCATGGGAAATGTTCTCCAACAGTGCTCCTAAACGACAACAAACAGAAGATAGAGGAGGAGGAAGATAGGGGAGGGAGAGAGAAGAGAGAGGAGAGGGAGGAGAGGGGAAGAGAGAGGAGAGAGAGAGGAGAGGGGGAGAGAGAAGAGAGGGGAAGAGAGAGAGAGCGAGGAGAGGGGAGAGAGAGAAGAGAGGGGAGAGAAAGGGAAGAGAGAAGCAAGATGAGAGAAGATTGGATAAAGAAGATACAGAGGAGAGATAAAGAGAGGGGAGTGGGACATGAGGGAGAGGATGGAGATGAGAGAGGGAGGAAAGACGGAACACAGAAGGAGAGACAGGGAAAAGTGAGTGAGGGGAAAAAAGGATAGAGGAGAGAGAGAGAAAGGAAGGAAGGAGGAAGAGAGAGAGTTGCAGGAGAACTGTAAACTAGGTCACAGGGAACAGTGCCAGCACTGCCCTCTCCTCGCCCTGTCCTCCTCTCTCCCTCTCCTTTTTCTCCTTCACTCCTTCAGAGGAGGTGGTGGGGGGGCTGCTGTCCCCAGGTTGTCCCCATCAAATACACACACACACACACACACACACACACACACACACACACACACACACACACACACACACACACACACACACACACACACACACACACACACACACACACACACACACACACACACACACACACACACACACACACACACACACACTCCTTCTTCATCCGGGCAGGATATATTTCCATCTCTCCCTCTCCAGCTCTCTCTCTCTCTCTCTCTCTCTCTCTCTCTCTCTCTCTCTCTCCAACTGTTGGATTTGTCCCTCTGCTGGGTCTTTCTCCAGCCCCCCCCCCCCTTCCCGCCAGGCCCCCTCCATTCTTCAGCCTGATGCAAGTAAATCAGCAACATGTGGTTTTTAATACAAACCAGACCAGCGCCATTCTGTCTCTCTCTCTCTCTCTGTCTCTCTCTCTCCCTCGCTCTCTCTGTCTCTCTCTGTCTCTTGCACCCTGTCTGTCTGCAGCTCTGTCTCCATGCACACATCGGCGCATCAGATCTAACAGAGTTGTTTGGCTGGAGGGTTATCGCCCTTATTTCCCTTTCTGGTCGTCATATTTCGACTCTCTTTCTTGTGACGCCTCTTGGGCCCTCCGCAGTGAAAACAAACGGCAGTCGTGTTCCCACACGAACCTGGGGAGCCGTCAAACAGCCCACCAGTAGAACAGAAACCAGTCCACCGTCACCCAGAACTACGGCTTAGTGGTGACTAGTAGCATTCTGGGGGCAAAACAGTCCCAAGTGTAGTACGACTGTTGGGGTGTTGGTGTGTTGGGGGGTTGGGGGGGGGGGGGGTGTGTTGGTGCCTGCGTGTCTGCGTGCAACAATAGCAGTGTGTGCCGGTTCTTGCAGATCTTGCAGAGTGTGTATACGTAGCGTTGTATGTAGAAATTAGAGGCATAAATGTTTGGTCAAAGTGTGAGTGTGTGGGCATGTGTGTGTGTGTGTGTGTGTGTGTGTGTGTGTGTGTGTGTGTGTGTGTGTGTGTGTGTGTGTGTGTGTGTGTGTGTGTGTGTGTGTGTGTGTGTGGCTGTGTGGATGTTTGTGTGAGAGACAGGACAGTGGTTGTGAGCCCTGTGGGAGATAGAGGCCAGAAAACGGACTCAGCTGTTACACATTCCAGCTCCCTCCCTCCGTCACACACACACACACACACACACACACACACACACACACACACACACACATCACTAAAACAAGGAAATCATAAACAGAATAAGAAAAATAAAAAGTGCAAATGTCTCAAGGTTGGTTGAGGCACCAGAGGCAACAAATAGAGACTTCTCATTGGTTCCTACCTATCAGCTCATATTATGGGCATGGGTGGGGTCATGAGTGGCGAGTGTGTGTCTGTACCTGTCATGGGTGTGAAAGAGCTCCATCACTGTGAAGCCTACCAGGCGTGTTAGCCCTAAACCCAAGTGTGTGTGTGTTTGTGTGTATGTGTGTGTGTGTGTGTGTGTGTGTGTGTGTGTGTGTGTGTGTGTGTGTGTGTGTGTGTGTGTGTGTGTGTGTGTGTGTGTGTATATAAAAGTGTGTGTCTGCACGCATCATTAAATGTTCTAGATGTGTGCGTCTATAAGTGTGTGTGTTTGCGCATCTACAAATGTGTATATGCGTGCGTGTCTATAAGTGTGTGTGTCAGTACGCATCATTAAATGTTCTCTATGTGTGCGTCTACAAGTGTGTGTGTTTGCGCATCTACAAATGTGTATGCGTGTGTATACGTGTCGATAAGTGTGTGTGTGTGTGTGTGTGTTTGTGCATAAAAGTATGTGTGTTTGTGTCTGTATGCATCATTAAATGTTCAATAGGTTTGCATCTATAGTATGCGTGTTTGCACATCTATAAATGTGTATATGTGTGTATTGTGTCTATAAGTGTGTGTGTGTCAGTACGCATCATTAAATGTTCTCTATGTGTGTGTCTATAAGTGTGTGTGATTGCGCATCTACAAATGTGTCTATATGTGTGCATACGTCTCTATAAGTGTGTGTGTGTGTGTGTTTGTGTACAAAAGTATGTGCGTGTGTCTGTACGCATCATTAATTGTTCAATATGTTTGCATCTATAGTATGCGTGTTTGCACATCTATAAACGTGTATGTGTGTATATGTGTCTATAAGTGTGTGTGTCAGTACGCATCATTAAATGTTCTCTATGTGTGCGTCTATAAGTGTGTGTGATTGCGCATCTACATATGTGTGTATACGTCTCTATAAGTGTGTGTGTGTGTGTTTGTGTATAAAAGTATGTGTGTGTGTGTCTGGACGCATCATTAAATGTTCAATATGTTTGCATCTATAGTGTGTGTTTGCGCATCTACAAATGTGTGTATATGTGTGTATACGCGTCTATAAGTGTGTGTGTGTGTGTGTGTGTGTGTGTGTGTGTGTGTGTGTGTGTGTGTGTGTGTGTGTGTGTGTGTGTGTGTGTGTGTGTGTGTGTGTGTGTGTGTGTGTGTGCGTCTGTGTGCCTCAGACCCAGTCCTGTAGCGAGCGCTTGCAGTGCACCAGCACGCGGGGCGTCTCCTTCTTCTGCAGCGAGCGCAGGATGGCGTACACCAGCACCAGGATGCAGACCACCAGCACCAGCGGCACCACCACCATCACCAGCGTCATGACCTTCGACCCGTCCTCGGGCACCATCACCACCACCTCGTGCTCCACCACCACCTCCTCCTCCTCCCGCCCCCCGTCGCCCGCCCCGCCCCCGCCCGGGACGTCCGCCGCGTCTCGGTCGCGGTGGGTGGGGCTGCGGGGGTCGACCCCGGGCGGCGGCGGGGGCGGGGGCGCGGCCGGTTGCGTGCGCTCCGTCTCCGTCTCCGTCTCGGGCGGGGGGTCCGGGGCGTTCCTGCAGCCCATGAAGTCCCGGAGGACGGAGCGGGGGTAGCCGGGGTCCGCCGCCCCCCTGCGGTTGTCGAAGCGCCAGTAGCTGCTGCCTTTGTAGAAGTAGGTGTGGGCTGGGGGGGGACAAGAGGAATGGTCAAAAGTAACACGGACTGCGTCTATGTTAAGCTTTTTATCCAAAGCGCTGCACAATATTAATAATAATACTAATAACGCGTTTTAATTATGGGCGCCTTTCTTGACACTAAAGGTCACCTTACAAAATCAGTCGTTAGCACTTTGAGATTTTCGAGTGTGCTCCACAAAGAAAATGTATTATTATTCATAAGATCAAGCAAAAAAAGACCAAAACAAAACAACAACAACATAATGAAACAGTGTAGAGAAAAAAAAGTGGGCTCATTCTAGTCCCACGAATGCAACCGACCCAAAGGGAGTAGGCTCGTCTGAATGGATCCGTTTTCCGGGGAGATATTGCCTGACATTCACCCGTTCATGCACACATTAACACACCGACGGCGGAGTCGACCCTGCAAGGCGACGGCCAGCTGGTCGGGAGCAGTCAGGGTGAGGCGCCTCGCTCAGGGACAACCTCGACACTCTGGGGATCGAACTAGCAACCTTGCGGTTACCAACCCGCTCTACCGCCTGAGTGAGCGCTAACCCCAAGGGGGGTGTGAGGGCGCAAGTGGGAGGAGGAGCAGAAGGGGGAACACCTCTGGAAATACCGCTGATTACAGAGTCCTTGGGGGGGGAATTGTTACCGTCACATGTGGTCTGCTCAGGGATGCAAACATTATGATGAAAAATAGTGGATAGAAATTAAACTCAAAACTCACCTGTTCAAACTCGCACACAACGCACACAACGTCTAACTGATCACTGTTTTGATTGTTTGTTTGTTTTGTTTTGTCTTGTTTTAGTTATATTTATTTTTTATGTTTATTTATTTATTTATTAATTTTTTCCACAATGTCTTGTTTTTTTTTAAACGATTTATGATGACTATATGCTCTGTAAGGTGACCTTGGGTGTCTTGAAAGGCGCCTCTAAATTAAATGTATTATTATTATTATTATTATTATTAAACAAGCTAAATAAACAAACATTTGAAACATATGCGTGGATGCACGAAAAAGTAAAACGTAATTAAAACCATGCAACTGTAACGTGGCTCTGAGGTTGGTGCACGCCACGTTGAAATGGGAATGTTGGAAAAAGTGTGACGTCGCCGAGTTGGACAGTCAGACTCCGGTAAACGGGTGATTCACCGCCTCTGTCATTTAAGATTGTTGTTGCGTTTCTCCAACAAAAGTAAAAGGTCCTCATCTTTCCTCCTCCCAGGTAGTTAAACCCGTTTCTCCTTCTCTCGACGGACCGTTTGTGTTGATCCTGACTCTGGCTCAAGGTTTTACTGGCTGACCCAAACAGGCCTCCCCCCTTGAGACGCCACACCTGTAAGCACTTACACCTTTACGAGTCCAAGCGCCTACAGCAAGAAGCACACGTCATCGACACATGGAACACCACGGAGACCCTCCTTCCCTGAGCTCCTTCGTGGTGGACCGGAGCTTTGAGTGAGTGCGGGGTACGGCGTGGGTGAGAGGGCAACAGGTCCAGAGGAAAACAGCTCAGCGCGGTTCCAAAACCTTCTCACTTCTACCGAGTCCTCCTGCCAATGTTCTCTCCCTCGCTCTCTCTGTCACTCCCTCTCTTTTCCCTCCCTTGACTGACTCCGAACTTCCCTCCTCCTCTGGTTTCTTCAAGAGCAGAGAGAGAGGTTGGCATCCCCGGTGGAGGAATGCGTGGGGAAAGTTTGAAGTAAATCAATGTTACAATTGCCGAGAGTTTCTTTGGAAACAGCTACTTCAACTCGTCGTCCTACTTGTTGACATTAGTTGTAGCTCCTGTGTCCGTCTCACGACAAGTGGTTCTGTGCACACATGCTGCATTACAGAAATTAGCTGGAATTCTAAGTGTAATACAACTATTTTGAATTTCTTGTTATACTTGTGAAATGTATCTCGGGACAATGTTTATCATTTCCTTGGCCATTTTATGAAATAATAGGAAATAGGTTATTTTTTTCTATGTTGCACGACAGACCCATGTTCAATGAATCCAGTGAAAAACAATTCTGGACCTTTTTTATGGGCATTTCAGTTTCGAGGCCCATTCGATTCTTAAAGGTTCCATGAGATGCCACCAGGTGTGAGTGTGATTAGCCTTACAATCCGTTATTTATTTATTTATTTTTTAAATCTGCCTCTTCTGACATCACAAGTGGGCGCGTCCACCTAGGTGTATGCTGGGTAGATCGGGCTACCAGCCTACCCAGTGGACTGTAGCAAACGTTGCTCATCTATGCGGCACAGATCTAGGTGGACACACCCACTTGTGATGTCATAAGGGGCAGATTTTCAAAACGGCTTGTAACGGCTAATCACACTCACACCTGGTGGCATGTCACGGGACCTTCAACTTCTGGCCCTGATGGGGGGGATGGGTGTCTTGCCCTTATGGGGGGTGTGTCTGGCCCTGGTGGGGGGGGGGGTGTCTCACCTCCGTCATCGCTGAGGAAGACCCCCCGTGGGGAGGAGGGGATCTTCCCCCAGCGGCTGAGCGCTTTGGGGAAGTCCTTGTCCGTCTGCCTGGTCTCCTCGTGGTACCTCCAGTATCTACACACACGCACACACACGGACACACACACACACGGACACACACACACACACACACACACACACACACACACACACACACACACACACACACACACACACACACACACACACACACACACACACACACACACACACACACACACACACACACACACACACACGATGCAGAATGAAATGGTTAGAGGATACCACATCGGAAAAATGGTAATTTTCGATTATTTTTTGATTTTTTTGCTTCGGGAATGTTCTTAGATATCCGCTGTCGTCTTCCCATCTCTCTCCATGCTCACCTACCTAGCTGTCTGTGTACCTGTGTGTCTGTCTTTCTTCCTATCTGTCCGCGTGAATGCCAGTCTCTGTGTGTACCTGTCTCTCTCCTGTCTGTCCGTCTCTCTCCTGTCTGTCTGCGTGGGTGCCCGTCTGCGTGCGTACCGGTCTCTCTCCTGTCTGTCTGCGTGCGTGCCAGTCTATGTGCATACCAGTCTCTCTCCTGTCTATCTGCATTCGTGCCAGTCTGCGTGCGTACCGGTCTCTCTCCTGTCTGTCTGCGTGCCTGCCAGTCTTAGTGCGTACCGGTCTCTCTCCTGTCTGTCTGTCTCTCTTCCTGTCTGTCTGCGTGCATGCCAGTCCGCGTGCGTACCCGACTCTCTCCTGTCTGTCTGCATGCATCCCCGTCTCTCTCCCCTTTCTGTCTGTCTGCTTGCGTCCCAGTCTCCCCCGTGTCTGTCTGCTCGCGTGCCTGTCTCTCTTCATACCTGTCTCCCTTGAAGAAGTAGGTGTGTTCGTTGGGCTCCCACCAGATCACCGTGTCGATGCGGTCCTCGGGAAGGCCCCGACCGTACGACCGGAGGGGTTGGGGGTATCCGGGCAACACGTCAGCCTCCCGGAACACCCAGTACTGCTCTCCTGCAGGGGGGGGGGGGGGGGGGGGGGGGGCATCAGGACCATCAGACTCAACACTTAAGGGCTGATTATGGTTCCGGCTCGACGCAGCGCAAGGGGGTTTACGGAACCGCTACGTCCTTTCCTTGCGGACCCTCCTTGCGTCAGGGCCTGACGCGCGCCCCCCAAAAATTTTAACCTTGTGTCGAGGCGGCGCAGCAGCGAGGGCTGTGATTGGTCCGCTCACTAAAACCCGACGCGGAACCAAAACAAGGTTCACGACTGCGTTGCCTTGGAACGAAAATCAGCCCTTCACACTGCGGATCAGCAAATTAACACATCAACCCTGAAAACCAAACCCTGTGACGAATGACCGCTGATCAATAGCAGACGCACTGAGGCTCTTTGAGAGGAAACAACAACCGCTGGCTTTGCCGTCAGCGTTGCGTAAACTTGCCGTTGCACAGCATGTGTTCCACAGCGCGTGTAGGGTTAGGGTAATCCCGGAGGGAACAATTAACAATTTAAACATTGGGAATGGATATGGGAGTGAAGCAAGGAGAAACGGCTACGATGGTTTAATAACTCAGGCCGGAACTGTTCTTCAAGGAGCAGGTATGGGGGATAGGGCATCTTGCTCAGGGACGCCGATAGGTAGACTGTGGACACAGTGGGGAATCAAAGCCAGATCCTTTGAGCTGCCGAATCACCAGAGAGTCCTGACCATAGTGGACCAGTTGTCAGACCGGAAGTCTGCCGTGTAAAGGATGTTGCAGAACCCCTGGCCAGACGTCTCACACGCACGTTCCCTTAGCTACGCAGGCACACGCACAAACACACTAGTAACTTACCAAACAATACCCTCTGATTTATCTTTATGCTCGGCTTTCAAGTGATTGAGTGTGTGTTTGTTTGTCTATGTTTCTGTTTGCCTGAAAAGTTTGAGCTGTTCAATAATTAACGTCGAAACTTGAAGTACGATGGGACATAAAACGAGCTGACTGTGCTTCAGATCATGAAGAATCCCTGTCCCTCTCTCCTTAAACCCGTCTCTCTCCCTCTAAACCTGTCTCTCTCTCTCTCGCTCTCTGTCACTCTCTTAACCTCGCTCTCTCTCTCTAAACTCGTCTCTCTCTCTCTCTCTCTCACTCTAAACATGTCTCTTTTCTCTCTTGTGCTCTCTCGTTCTCTTAACATCTCTCTCTCTCTCTCTCTCTCTCTCTCTCTCTCTCTCTCTCTCTCTCTCTCTCTCTCTCTCTCTCTCTCTCTCTCTCTCTCTCTCTCTCTCTCTCTCTCTCTCTCTCTCTCTCTCTCTCTCTCTCTCTCTCTCTGACTCTCTCTCTCTCTGACTCTCTCTCTCTCGCTCTCTCTCTCCCTTAAAAACAAGTCATGGAAACGAACAGTGAGACAGGGCAAGATATTGCCAGCTGCACTGAATCATAATACAGCGTCAGTGTGTTTTTATTTCAGAGTGTTTGACAGTGCCACGCAGCTATTTGTTAGAGTAAGGAAGTTATACGTGTTTCTGATTAGGACTGGCTGTTGAACAAGTTATTTTGGCTGTTTATTAGTTATTTTATGTTAACTGGCTTGGGGTATGTTAACTATCTCAATATGTTTTTATCCATGTAATACTTATAGAAGCTGTATATAAATAAATATATAATATTTTTGGTTTAAAGGAAAGGCGGTTGAATTTGTGCGCTAGTGAATTAGTGATTGCCTATGTCACTGAACGTCTGTTGTGATTGGTTGTTTCATTTGTAAGTTGTGAGCGATTGGTTGGTTTACATCTCACACAGACCTTTGAAGAAGACAAATTTCCCATCGTGGCGTTCGTACGCAGCGTCGATGTCATCGGGTAACCCGTTCCAGAAGACGGAGATGGGCATGGGATAGTTGTCCAGGACCCGGTTCCTACGGACGCGCCAGAACCAGCGACCCTGCATGAGTGACCCATCAATCCATTAAACTTTATTGATAGAGCATTCCGGGACAAAACAGTTACATAAAGTGCTAAACGAAAAAAGCAAATCCCCTTGTTAGAGTTAGTCCCTGCCCACCGCAATACCTTTTAGAAACATGATCCCCTACTTAATGAGAACACAGAAGAACAGACTGAACGTTCATGTCATCGTTATTTATCCCATCCCTTACTTCCTGTTGTGTTCCTTCGCTGGCGTAAGCAAAGGGTTCAGAAACACTAAATCCTGTTACTAAGAAAGGTAAGGGGAACGTAGGGGTCGAAGGTCAAGCAAACAGCAGGGAGCATTGAGGCACGACACATAAGACAGAGGTTTGTAATGATTACAACTTCCTCTTCTCCTCTCCCAAGTTTATACTTCCCGGACTCCGGCGCTACTCTGACTTTTACACACCGGATCAGTGATCACATCTACATCTACGTCACCGTTTTTGGCAGGGTTTTGGAAAATTCCCAATCGCACAAAATAGCAAACAGATCCATGGTCAACGAAAGAGAACATCGGCTTACATGAACCTCAACGTCCCGTACGAGATCAATAAAGTATAATCTTATCTTATCTGCACAAATTCCTTTTTGTAATGCGTTTTTTGAAAAGCGCTGTAAAAAAACGATCTATTATTATTATTTTCATTATCTGGTCCACTCCCTGACTGATCTTTCGTCCGGCCTGACTCCTCCGTTTCCGTCGGGGGCCTCACCTTGAAGACAAACATCTCCCCCCTCAGGACGGTCACCGAGTCAAAGTCCCCCTCGCAGATGTCCGGGGCCAGGTGGTCGGGCCGCTTCGGGGGGCGGGGGCGCTCGGGAGGAGGCTGTGGGGGGAGGCGGGGGTCTTCCGGTGTCATCGCCGGGGTGACGGGCTGCGGCTGGACCTCCGGGACGGTGGGCCTGGGAGGCGCTGGGGGTCGGAGGTCAGGGCCGCGGGTGGTGGGCTCGGTGGGGGGCCGGCGGGTGGGGGCCCGCGGGGGTGGGGGCGGGGGGTCCGGGGGAGGCGGTACGGTGGGCTCCGCTTCCGGCGGGGACGGAACGGAGGCGGGGCGGTCGGGCTCGCCGTCCGGGGGCGGGGCCGGGGCGGAGGTGGGCGGGGCGTTGGTGGCACGGGGCGGGCCTGGGGGGGGGGGGGGGGGGGGGGGGAGACATGGAGGGGTGATATGGATCAGACGGGGAGAGCAGGAGTGAGGTGGGGAGTTATGAATAAGACTTGTGCGGCGCTTGTCTTGGCGAGCCAATCGCCTTCCAGCTGTGCCGAGATGGATTCCCAGCTGCTGCTTTGGAATCGAGAAAAGATAAATCCTTCTTCCCTTAACTCCCCTCGACCCTTCCACCCCCTCCCTCCGTGAGGATCTGTCTCTTCAGTGCCTCTCTGTCTTCACACACACACACACACACACACACACACACACACACACACACACACACACACACACACACACACACACACACACACACACACACACACACACACACACACACACACACACACACAAATTGCACGTTTCCGCTCTGTCTGTTCCAGGAGCAGAATCCCTACGAGTTGCCTAGCGACACAAAGAGACAGACACACATACAGATCGAGTTATGTAATTTGAACGGGTCAAAGGTCAACTGCCGCTGGGCGTATGAGGCGATGCTGGTCGCTATCAAAGCGCTCACACAGCAGGCATGTTAGACATGTCCGGCAGTCACTCGAGAACAGACTCATTTAAACTGCTCAGATTACCAGCCAATCAGAACGCCTGTCTCATTCTTTGGTCTGTGGGCAGGAAACAGCACACAACACTAGTCAAGAGTGTCAACACTAGCATACACTCAGATGTAAACAACAGGCTCACTGTTGCATGCTGGGTAGGGTCAATTGTATGTACCTGCAATACCGGACATTGCAGTTGTACTCCTCGGACTGCATTTCTAGGACCCTTGTTTTCTATTGTTTTTGCCTTTAAGACTTTAAGATTCAATGAAAGCCGAGTCCATTTCCTGGGACGGCCTTGAAAATTAAGTTTGATAAAGGTTGAAATGAATAAATTGCTCATTAGTTTAGGTAAAAGGTTTGAGATGGTTAGGTTAAGACTTGAGTTTGGGTTAGTATTAGTTTAGGTATTTTTAGATAGTGAAGTTTGGGTATTAGGTTAGGTAGCTGTTGTGCTTCCTCTGGTGTTCGTGAATTATCTTGAGTTTCCTTTGCCATCCAAGGAAAAATGTATTTGCGTCCAGAAAACTAGAACTGAGGTCCTATGAATGCTGTCTAAGAACTGCTTTCCTAGCCTCCGGTATTGCAGGAACATACTTCTTCCTGATGGATCTAGCAACCAAGCAAAAATAACAATGCTAACAATGCTAGAAGAGAGTGAGAGAAAGCCTATTCGCAGAAAATATCAAATTCAAATGTTGAATGGTGGATCTAAAATGAGTTACAAGAATAAAAATAAAAATAAAAAGTTAGCAGATGTTGACGAACAATGTAAACCGATGAGTACTACACACATACACACACACACACATTTCCAGACACACACACACACATACACACACACACACAGCTCGACGTTCTTTCTAGGAAAGTCTGAGCAGCATGTCGCCAAGCATCATTAAGTATGTTCTCTATGGAATATAGGGAACACAGTTATACATCATGTACTGTGTGTGTGTGTGTGTGTGTGTGTGTGTGTGTGTGTGTGTGTGTGTGTGTGTGTGTGTGTGTGTGTGTGTGTGTGTGTGTGTGTGTGTGTGTGTGTGTGTGTGAAGGTGTTTTCGTTTGTTCGAGTGACTTCATGTATATATGACAGTATGCACAGACACATGTGTTTACACATGTTTTCAGTTTCAGCCATCACCTATTCTAGTGGAAATGACATGATTACAGGATCACTGTTTTTTTCTCCCTCGTTCAAAGAGATAGTTTGACTCATGTCTGGTTTTGGAGGTCACATCTGTAAATAAGGAAAGTAGCACTTGTAACCTTAAAGGAACAATAGCAGCCACCAGCTGTAAGACTGCACACCGCAATTACATAAATGCCTCGTGTGTGTGTCTGCTTGACTGTACAGTACGCGTGTATGCCTGCGTGTCTGTGCATTTGTGTGTGTCTGTCTGTCTGTGCGAGAGAGAGAGAGAGAGAGAGAGAGAGAGAGAGAGAGAGAGAGAGAGAGAGAGAGAGAGAGAGAGAGAGAGAGAGAGAGAGAGAGAGAGAGAGAGAGAGAGAGAGAGAGAGAGAGAGAGAGAGAGAGAGAGAGAGAGAGAGAGAGAGAGAGAGAGAGAGAGAGAGAGAGAGAGCACGTGCATATGTGTGTATATGCATTTGTGCTTTTCGAGTGTGTGTGTGTGTCCAAAACCCCACCGTAGATGTACTGTATGGCGCTGCGGTCGTCCGGGGACAAGGTGAAGTTGTGCGTTGGGGTCCAGGTGTAGAACGGAGCCATGACGGCGTCCGGGTGGTCCGAGTGCTCCAGCCCCAGGGCGTGGCCCAGCTCGTGGACCGCCACCAGGAAGAGGTCTATACCTGGAGGAGGGGTGGGACGGCCGGTCAGCGGTGTTGTAGCCCAAGAAGGACATCACATTAATACCTGTTGACTCAAGGTTTAGTTATGGTTCCACGTCGACGCAACGCAGGGGGGTTGACGGACCCCTTACGTCCTTGCGGACCCCCCTTGCGTTCACTGCGAGGGCCTGAAGTAAGACTCCCGAAAGTTTTTACTTTGTGTCGATGCGACGCAGCGGCGAGGGCTGTGATTGGTCCGCTTACTAAAACCCGACGCAGAACCAAAACTGGTACACGACTGCGCCGAAGCGTCTGTGTGGTCATTGCGTTGTGTTGACGCGGAACCATAACTGAGCCTTTAGAGAGGTGGCGGGTCAGTGTGCATACGACCACCTCGTACCCCCTACAGGCCGGGAGTGGAACTACATGCTGGTGACTACAGACATTCACAAACAGGCGTCACGGCCGCCGCTTGGTGCTTGCAAGCCAAATTAGATTTTTCCTTAATTATTTTGGGGGCCTTGAAGCAGTCAGCGTATTTACCTCAATGGATAAAGTATTTTGTGAACTCATAAAAGCTAAATATCGAGGAAAACCAACAAACGCAGTTATCGCCAAAACTACTTTTGCAGTGCTACTTGCACTTGTAACTTTCCGAAATCTCTGCCGACGACGGCCATGCGAACACTGTGTGTGATTGGTCAGAAATGTGAGGGGGAGGGGCTTAGGTTCTATATACCCCGATTCAAATACTAAACACCCAGCCCGCTGCTACTCAAACCCCCCCCCCCCCCCGCCCCCCCGGCGGGCTGACCTGTGGGGTCCTCGTGGTCCAGGGTCCAGGGCTCTTCGGCGTCAAAGTGAGTGTCGCCGCCCATCCCCGGGCCGGGGTAGTAGGCGTGCGCCAGGGACCCCCCCTCCCCGTCAAACAGGGACATGTCGCCGTGGAAACCGGAGGCGAAGAGCAGCAGGATGTCGGCCAGGGGAGCCGAGGCGCTGCCGTTGCCGCTGACGACGCCGTTGTTGTTGTTGTTGTTGTGGATGTTGTTGTCGTCGGCGGGTACCTCCTGGAAGGTGAGGGGCGTGGCCTGGCTCCACACGTCGAAGGCCCTGCGGAGGGCGGAGGCCGTACGCCCCGCCCCCAGGGAGGCCGGGATGTTCTGCTTCAGCAGGCTGAGGGGTCAGAGGGGTCAGAGGTGAGGTTAAGGGGGGTCCGAGGATGGGAGGAGGGGTCGACAGAGGCTGTACTGAAATAATAATAATGATAATAATCTTTTATTTATACAGCGCTTTTCTAAACAGAGCTACAAAGTGCTTTACAGATAAAGAGAAAGAAACCAAAACAACCAAACAAAAATAAACAAAAATATAGTCTTTTTTTTTCACAATTATGTAACAAAAAAAAAGATAAATTAAAAGTGTACCAGGCAAAACATAATAATAACAACATTTTACTTGAATAAACTCTTTAAAGGCTTTGCGGTACATGTGAGTCTTAAGGGGGCACAGTCTTAAGGTAGGGTTTGCAATTTATTTTAGGAGCAATTTTTATCATATTAGTTGAAATTGTCTTGACATCCCGACAGCATTAAATAAATCAAATGCTCTGACAAAAAAGATCTGGTATCTGTGGCTGTCGAAGGCCTGTAACATGCCCGTCCTATAATTTATTCAATCATTATGAGGAATAAAAGACAAAAGCGATAAAAGGGTCGACTTAATTGAGGCAAAAAACAAGGAAGGATTAAATACAAGAAAAAGATTACAAAACATTTGATTAAAATAAAATACAAAGATTTGAGGCACATAAATAAAAAAACATAGCAATAAAAAGGAAAATAATGACCTGTAGGTGAGGTCGTCTTTGTCCCATTGCTGTCCCGTCAGAGTGTATCGTCTCCTTCTGGAGCCCTGATGGACCTCATCTGGTGTCCTGTCTGGTAGACCACACCGGGGCTGTCGCATGGCCCTACACACACACACACACACACACACACACACACACACACACACACACACACACACGTCTGTAATGAGTACACATGGTGATGGTTGTGTTTAGCTACAGCAGGGCTAATGGCAGAGCTAATAGTGGAGCTCCTCGACCTCAACAGCTTGTCATTGGCAGGTTCCAGGTTCGAGTCCCATTGCCAAAAGCCTACCTATAGGCCCGATCGATGCCTCAGCGACAAATCGACAAATCTTTCTTGAAGAGCTTTCCGAAAAAACAATTTTTACCATTCAAAAGGTCGGACCGATGACGCATTCTTTAAAATATTTCAACTTGCACACTTTTCCCAGCATGCACTGCATTTTGGTACTTAACGGTTTACAGACCGGGTGTTGGTGTTCGTGTCCGGGACAAGTTTACGGCTGACCGAACCAACGCCGTGGATACAAGTGGTACACCACATGTTACTGCCAACCTCAAGAACACACCCCATATCCCTTTGGACTTCCCTCTAAACACTTTAATGTTTCCCTCTTAACATCTTTTGAGGCCATCAAACTACAAAGGTTTTGCATTTGCCATGTTTGTGCCATATTTGGCACAATAAGGGCAGGATTTGAATGGCTGCCTCAGTGTTTTTTGGCCAAAAGTCTTTGGGAAAAATGGTCCCAAAATTTCCAATGGGACCTCTCAAAACTAATAATATGGAGAACAAGAAACCGCTGAGATTCTAACTGAAAGTGAAACAAAAACACTTTATAATACGAGAATGAATCCCATTGAAATTTATTTCCAAACTGTAAAAGAAACAAATTCCTGTCCACGCTATAGAAAATATCTCAGTCCCCAATCAAAACATTCAAAACGCATACATAAGCATGAAAGGCCAATGGGTGGCATTAAAACTTAAATACGAAATAAGGAGCATTCGCAATGATGGGTTTCTTCATTTTGAGGGGAAAATACAACCTGCACACAGCATTGATGCTCTAATGTATTACAGCGTGTAA
Organism: Gadus chalcogrammus; assembly: GCF_026213295.1. Taxonomy (NCBI): domain Eukaryota; kingdom Metazoa; phylum Chordata; class Actinopteri; order Gadiformes; family Gadidae; genus Gadus; species Gadus chalcogrammus. The sequence goes on from NC_079420.1 coordinate 4,126,395, forward strand.
TTTAATACTAAGTATTGTAATAGTAGTGTAATAGTAATAGTATACCGTATTGTAGTAGACTTCAATCTTCTTGAAGTATTGTCGCATTGTCCTAGACTTTCTCATGGTAGTGTACGTGTGTGTGTGTGTGTGTGTGTGTGTGTGTGTGTGTGTGTGTGTGTGTGTGTGTGTGTGTGTGTGTGTGTGTGTGTGTGTGTGTCAGACCTGACAGTAGCGGGGTCCATAATCCCGGTCACCTGCAGGCCGTAGAAGCGCTGCATGTCTGCGATGGCCTTGGCCAGAACCTGGGAGGAGTGCAAGGTGGACATCTGCCTGCTGGCCTGGGACAGGTAGCCGAACTGACGTAACCATGACTACCGTACCGAGGAGGAGAGAGGGAGAGATGCTTCAGTGTGGAAAGGACACAAAAGAATTCTGAATACTTTAATGGGTGCAAAAGAAAACGGACACTAATGGCTTAGATCTGTAAAAGGAAATTAAAAGGGAAGATTTTAGTTAGCTGTTTATAAAAGTACAAAAATTGGGGTTGGCTGAGGATAAGAGACACATTTTTCATGACAGCGAGGAGACAAGGTGAGGAAAGCACTAGCAGGTGGGAGGAAGAGTAGAAAAGGTGCGATGAAAAAAAGAGAGCGAGGAGCCAGAATTGAGCACGGCTGGAAGGAGATGCCTGCAAATCACTGGGCTGAAGAGCGATCTCAACAGTCAGTATGGGCCTGCTTAGTCAAGCATGTGTGTGTAATTAACACTTTTAAATGCCTGTAAGTCTCCACACATAATAACACACATTAGAAACATGCCCAGCCATACAAAGGCCCTAAGTACTGTATTTACGAGGCAGCCACTGCCTTTGTCAAGAGAGACTCTGCTTATGAGTCCATCATGCCTGAAGGCATCCATGCATTCCAGAAGCCCACTTTTTATTGTTTCATAGAAACACATGCAGCAAACAGTCAAATACCCTTCACCCCAAACCCACTGTTCGAGTCGGCCAATAATAAACATTTGCCTCAGGGTAAACTTGTAATAGCTCACTAACAAATTGACTTGCCAACTCAGCGTTATGTTCAGAGGGAAGCGGATGTTTGATGCCTGGTTGGAAGGACATGTAGCTCAAACGTTAAGTTTGGGTTCGACCTGCATCTTTCTTTGCAGATGTAAGGTTCGCATCAGTTTTGTGGCCTGCGGGACTACAATTGGACTGGCCTGAGCTGCACTTGGCCTCTGAGCGATTCGGAGTCAAAAGGTCAACAACACACACCTTGGGAGCCATCATGCAGTAAAACCGTTAAGTGGCCTACCACAAGCATAGCATAAACACTGGACGGTTGATAATTCATTATTTATATTTTAACAAATGCATCTGACCACAAAGACAATCATAATTCAATAACGTTGATTATATATATATTGATGGGTTATGGTGCGACATACATACCTCGGCATTGATTCCCTCCTGATCTTCTGAGCTGGAGACCACTAAGAGACAGAGAAGCAGCACCAGCGCCCTCAAGGTTTGCTTCAAGGTCTCGGGACAGGCGCTTCTGGGACGGGGAGCCCACATCTCCAGATGTTGGGACAGGATCACGATGCCGGGCGACCCAGATTTATTTACAAATATAGTGATTCAAAGTATCGGATAGTTATAAACTTGACTTTAACAGAGTTGCATTTGCACCAACACGCTTTGTCTTCCCATTATGGAATCGGCGCACAATGTCTAACGATCAGAATATTGTTTTAGTAGATATCCAGACGCTTTCTAAACAACGGTCCTTCAAAAGCATCAGCGTATGTCCAAGTGTTAATCCATTGCTCTTTCAAATTATAACTTAAGGCACTCGGCCATTGATAACCCTGTGATTGTCAGAAAGAATGATCGATACAGAAGTCACCCGAAGCCTGTCCGCTTTGACGTACGCAATGGCTGATCTTGAAGAAGGTCCGACTTTGAAGCGAACAGGGTGGGATAAGAAATGTGCAACAAGTTTGAAACTCTCTTCAGTCACGCAAACCCTGGAGTCTTGGCCGTAAGCTGATACGAACCATTACGGCAGAGCGACCAAATGCTGGTAAACCATTTAGGAAGACTTGGAAGTCCCTGTTTATGGATATGTTTTCAGCGCGGCATAATGAATTGTGGCGAACAAAAGATTTCCTTTGGCAATGAACATGTTCCACACATAATAAGCCATACCCACATCATGGATAAGAGAGAAAATGTCTCCCCCTGTTGGTGTTTGTGGGAAATAGCTATGGGCAGGCAACAGTTAATTAAAGTGAATGGCGTCAATTGCAGACGCATATTTTGTTTCAGAGACAATTTCAAGTTTTGGTTTATGTGATGGTCGTTAGTTCAACTAAATACATTAAAACCTGCGTTTAATTAGCATTCCACAATCCACAGAAACGAGGCGAAATAAACCAAGATTTAATAGGCTACAAACCAAGCTAAGTGCTGCTAACGGGGTTGCTACAGGCCGCTACAGCAACAACAGCCACTGTACCGAAATGAAAAAGAAAAAAGGAAGAAAAAAATCCCGAACATCCCCATGTCCTGCTTCGAAGTTTTACACAAATAGTTTAAAATAGAGGACTGGTGAGTCTGGTGGATTGTGTACGTTTTATTGCAGCAGCGACACATTCAAAGCACCGCGTCTTCCATCCTCCTGCGGCCTGACTTGGCGACGATGAGGAGGATGAGGAGGAAGAGGCCCACGGTCCAGATTCCAGCCAAGGGCAGCATCACCATCTTCAGCAGACCTACTCACACACACACAGTATGTTGAGTGTTACAAAACGACCCCTTCACAAGCACACAGGTGGATTATTACACTTTAGTCATTAACAGACGCCTCATTGCAGCAAAATATTAGTGAACCATTTGCTAAGATACTTGTCATTAAGGAGCAGGTAGGGGTTAGAGGCATCTTACTCTACGTACGGATAGACTGCACATATTGTGGTTCAAACCCAGAACCTTTGGGTTGGGGCACAACACCCAACAGCAACACTATCCTGCCCGTTAACAACGTCATGTCCCATCTCTCTATTCATTGTCAACGGGTAATATACAAAAAAAAAAAATCCTCACAGGAAATTACAACAAACTTAATTTTACGTGATTCGTTAAAAAAAAGTTTCACCAGCCTAGGAGTTTTTATAGCGACTCCGATAGAGATTGTTTGTGGTGGTACTCATCCTCACTAAAGCTGCTTAACGACTGAATGTGAAATGAGTCTGTGATTGGCCATTACTGGGCTGCGGTGGGTCGGGCATCTCTACTCTGATTGGTCCGTAGGACAGCAGGCCGTGAGCGTTGTCGGCCCTCAGCGCCTCGCGCTTGATGATGGATTTACAGCTCTGAAAACAACACACAACAACAACAACACACAACAACAACACACAACAACAACACACCACAACACTGATGCGTTTAAACGCCAGAGCTAAGAGTCATACACGGCACATCTGGTTAAAATCTAAACATTATTTCAGCGATATGAATGTGATATTCACACAGAGATAAATTAACATTGTTTCGTTAATCAAGAGCCTCAAACATGACATGCAGCAACTAACTAGGGGTTAGTTTAGCCTAGGAGGTAAAGCAGGTTCACTTGTAACCGGAAGGTTGTGTCAATGTTTGTATGAACCTTGTAAGTCACTTTGGATAAAAAGGGTCTTCTAAATACCCTAGAGAAAGAAAAGAAAAAAATATATATATCTGCATAAAACCATTGATAATAGTGTCGGATTTGAGGCGCATTCATGGTTCGGAAGAGTTAAAAAAGTAGAGGTGTCCTGTCATCAATGAAGAATGCACACCGTTGGAACGTGATTGACCAATCAGCATCACGCATTCAACAATGCTCGTGGAATGATTGGCTACAGAACCGTAGCAGGTCGAGTTAAGCAGAAGGGAGGCGGGCCTTACGGGCGTGCAGAGGGCGTGGTCATCGGGTTCACACAGCTGGACGGAGCAGTGCAGGTAGAGGTCGTGGGGCTCCGACACGAAGCGGAACATGTCGAAGGAGAAGCGCGTCAGGGAACCGCCCTCGCTCGAGCCCCCCAGGCCCGCGCTGGGGTTCTGGTGCAGAATGGTGACGGTGTCGTCGGTCACGCACCTTGGAGAAATCGAGAGAGGGGGGAGGGAGTATCTTTACTGGTCATATTGACGACACTATAGAGAAGCGTTTCTTGGCTGTTAAATTACAATGTGATGCTATGATGCCTGCTAGTCCCACGAAGCAGACTTCAGATCAGTATGTGAAGACTGATGGCAGACTAGCGCCTGTCTGAGCGAATGGGGCTTTTCACTTTCTTTTGATCCATATTTGTTTTCGGCCAATCACGTTGCAGGAGGCGGGGATCTTTAAAAAGTGTGATTGGCGAACACAATCTCGACCAGCATAAGAAACTGTAAAAAACTATCTGTTTAGGTTTCCTATCAGCATTGTGCTGATCAGCCACCGTAGGAAAATACGGATTAAAATCTCCTTCTGAAACGACTTCCACTCGTGAGTTGGATCAGTTTTCTTTGGTAGAATATCTCCGTTACAAAATAGGAAACAAGGCGTTGCTCGTCCCCTGCCAGTTTCAGGCCCCGGATCTGTGCCCTCTCCCCCCAGAAGTTCTGCTTTAACATAGTATGCCGGCTTGATCCCAGAAATGCCATAAACGAATGGTTGTCAACCAAATTGATCAACTGCCCCATTTCTGTCAATGATTATAGTGAACCGGTACTTTTGTTTTTATTGCTTTCCCACATAACTTTGAAACTAATCTGTCCAATATATCAATGTCCCCCTGAAGTAGTTATCAGTAGCTTGCTCCCTACCAATCATTAGGCAGTCTGTTCATATAAATTCACCCTTCAGACGTTATCAAAAGGTATGTTCAAATAACTATGGCTGTCTGAAAGCGGCCGCAACCCCGTATCTAAACCAGGCGCCCCTTAGTGGGATCCCGACCCATAGCTTCTGAAACGCTGCACCAGATCAACCTTCCCCTAGCCTGGTCCTACCAGACTCTTGTATTTCATTTCATTTGCACAGAGAGTCACAGAGAGCCACTCTCCATAGGCAAACGTTAACTAACTGGGAGGCGGGTGTCTGTTGGAGTTTAAACGATTGGATCTGCCCAGTGCCACTCTGGATCTGCCATAACCAATCGCTAACGTTTGACTACAACTCAAACTAGCGCACAACCTCAACGTCATAGTTCTCAGCCACTCTGTTCGCGGATTGGACCGTCCAAAATTTGGCCGGAGAAAGACCCGCGAATATACCGCAAACCCAGAAGCAGGAATGAAGAGAAATGAAACTTGAGCGGGAGTATGTAGGCGGGCGGAGCCAGGCTGTCCCGCCCCCACGCTCTACCTCACAACATGGCGGGCGGACGCCGATCACACGGCTGGGCGGCGGTACTGACCCCCTGTGGAGCAGGGTGTGGACGGCCTGGCCGGTGGCGTCGGGCTCAGAGGACTGGCTGGCCCAGCACTCGTCCACTCCCAGCACGAAGAAATCCTCGGGCTCCGTCACCTTCACCTCCACGTACACCTGGGAGGCGGGGTCAGAGTGACACAAGCGGTAGCAGGGGTAACTCTCGCGCAGGGGCGTGTCTCGGTGGGCGGGGCCTGGGGTCGCACCATATGCACTGTAAACGCATTTTTGCCAAATGATTACACACTTCACGACCGTTATGAATACCTCGATTCCTCTTTCATAATTGCTTGAGATTTATTGCACTGAGAAGTAGAAAAAAATCCATATTTTGACATATTGAGGGGGGAAATTTAATGGCCATCTTGCGGTTGCCTCTGGCAGAAAGTCAATCATATTTAATCATACATGACTTTTGTTGAAATTAAACATGACAAACTCAAAATACATTATGTACGGAGAGGAACTAGCCACTGAGATCCGAACCGAAAGTATATTTTTCTTGTATAACCAGAATTTAATTCAATAATTCCCGTTAAGTTTGAATGGTGGAGGGTCATTCTGCGTTCAACAACTCTCGAGCCTCCAGAGGCCGTTAGGGGAACTACACGCTCGTGGCTCCCCGCCCGCCCTCACCTTGTTCCTCAGGTGGATGGTGGGGGCGTGGCTGTAGGCCGAGGTGAAGTTGGCGTCCGTGTACAAAGCCATCTCCACCTTGGCGTCCATCTCGTCCATACGCATCAGCGTCTCACTAGCCAGAGAGAGGGAATCACGTCAACACACACACACACACACACACAACAACCAAAACACACCCACAACCTACCAATACCCACACCCACACACACACTACCTGGATAAAGGTATGACTGGGAAAGCCAGACTGACACTCCGGGTGTAAGGGTAGACACACGTGTAGTCTATTCTGATGACCGGGTCACGCACGATGTTTCCCACCACTTGGGCCGCTGACAGCAGGGTCAACGAGTAGGCGATGTGAGTGATGTTTTTCTGGAAGGAGAGGACACCCAGTTACACTCCCATCTTATCTATGCACCGCAACGTTCCATCATTTGAATAAGCACTAAACAGCGTGGATCTCAGCCTCAATAAGATTCTCCTGAATGGCAATTGACTATTGAGTCATTTAAGAGACGCTTTTATCCAAAGGACTAACAGTGAATAGTGAGACAGGTCATTAACAAAAAGGTAGGGGTTACACAGTGACTACAGAGACGGGTCATTAAGGAGCAGGCAGGGGTTAGGCAGTTAATACAGAGACAGGTTATTATGGAGAAGGTAGGGGTTGGATAGTGAATAGTGAGACAGGTTCTCAAGGAGCAGCAGGTAGGGGTTAGACAGTGAATAGTGAGCCAGGTTCTCAAGGAGCAGGTAGGGGTTGGACAGTGAATAGTGAGACAGGTTCTCAAGGAGCAGCAGGTAGGGGTTAGACAGTGAATAGTGAGACAGGTTCTCAAGGAGCAGGTAGGGGTTAGACAGTGAATAGTGAGACAGGTTCTCAAGGAGCAGGTAGGGGTTGGACAGTGTATAGTGAGACAGGTTCTCAAGGAGCAGGTAGGGGTTGGACAGTGTATAGTGAGACAGGTTCTCAAGGAGCAGGTAGGGGTTAGACAGTGAATAGTGAGACAGGTTCTCAAGGAGCAGGTAGGGGTTAGACAGTGAATAGTGAGACAGGTTCTCAAGGAGCAGGTAGGGGTTAGACAGTGAATAGTGAGACAGGTTCTCAAGGAGCAGGTAGGGGTTGGACAGTGAATAGTGAGACAGGTTCTCAAGGAGCAGGTAGGGGTTAGACAGTGAATAGTGAGACAGGTTCTCAAGGAGCAGGTAGGGCTTAGACAGTGAATAGTGAGACAGGTTCTCAAGGAGCAGGTAGGGGTTAGACAGTGAATAGTGAGACAGGTTCTCAAGGAGCAGGTAGGGGTTAGACAGTGAATAGTGAGACAGGTTCTCAAGGAGCAGGTAGGGGTTGGACAGTGAATAGTGAGACAGGTTCTCAAGGAGCAGGTAGGGGTTAGACAGTGAATAGTGAGACAGGTTCTCAAGGAGCAGGTAGGGGTTAGACAGTGAATAGTGAGACAGGTTCTCAAGGAGCAGGTAGGGGTTGGACAGTATATAGTGAGACAGGTTCTCAAGGAGCAGGTAGGGGTTAGACAGTGAATAGTGAGACAGGTTCTCAAGGAGCAGGTAGGGGTTAGACAGTGAATAGTGAGACAGGTTCTCAAGGAGCAGGTAGGGGTTAGACAGTGAATAGTGAGACAGGTCATTAAGGGTCCGGTAAGGGGCTAGACAGTGAATAAATAGACTTGTCGTTAAGGAACTTCTCAGGTGCGACTCAAGACCCCCTGGCCACTAACATCCTGCCCCTGTAGGCCTACCAACATACCTCCAGTGGCTTGCCTCCACACAAAGCATACTTCTCTTTGGATATCCGGGCCATGTAGTACGGCACGCCGCCAATCACCTCCCTCTGGGCTCGGCAGGACTTGTTGGGCAGACGCAGGGAGTCGAGAGGAATTTCATAGTATTTGAAAAAGTCCTCAGCCATTCGCATCGTTATGAAGTCCTTGCCGCAGAGCACTTTCAGTTGGGCGTCTGTTGAAATGAGGAGGAGACTACATATACATAGGGCTATGGTGTGTGTGTGTGTGTGTGTGTGTGTGTGTGTGTGTGTGTGTGTGTGTGTGTGTGTGTGTGTGTGTGTGTGTGTGTGTGTGTGGCAATCTATTGAGACTTAAATGTCCAAATACATCCAAAAATCCAAGTTCTGTTTCGTGGAGGGATATTTTCTACAAAATGCACTCCTTGTCGCCAATGTAAACTCTTGACTGAATCTAGGCTCAATGCTATTGTTAAAATAAATAGCATAATATAAAAAAAAACATTTGACATCCACAACCTATTCTTACCTTTATCGCACTGATCTCCATAGAACCCTTTGGTGCACTTGCACACAGTTCCGCTCGGATACATCGCGCACCGTGCGGGGTCCTTGCAGTGTGATACACTGCAGATTCCTTAGTGGTGGAGAGAAGACTTTTCATTTGTCCTATATTGCATAATTGATATGATGAACCCGATAGTGTTCATCACTAATGGACTTGATTTCTTACCCAGAGCTCCGCCGCGGTCTAGCCCGAGGAGAACGCAGAGGACCAGGGTCAGCTGTTTTGAAGAATAAAAACATTGTTCTTAGGCATGAGACGGAGTTAGAATCGACACGCTAAACCGAGAGTTAACCAACCGTTATGCTGTTAATAGCCATTGGCAAGTTGGTGATGTTATTCAAATTCCACGTTAATATTCTAATGAATTATATTCGATGATCAGATCTATATGTTGTGTTTTGTTACCACGATTTAAGACGGAGCGAGTTGGGGTCCTCTATAATTTTATTGTCGTTCACGCCCTCCAATCATAAAACACCTGTCCGACCCGCCTCACGTGGTTAGGGCATCACGTGATCAGATCATGAGACAAAACTTAATAATTATTCCACATATTATTATAAGCTTATTTTTAAAGTTCTTGTAGTTATTAATGGTCTCTATAGTATGTGCCAAGCTATATGTTAACATTCAATAAGATTTGTAAAAAACGGATTTCTAATTTATCTTTCATAAGAGATCAATATATGAAGAAGCTGCGTACCACGATGTATTAAGAACATATTTATTAGTGTCTAAAAATGAATGAGGAGGAAAATAACATCCTAACATGAATTAATATATTGAATATATGATTATCGGACAGCACTTAGTACAATGTGCTACTAAAATGAGCCTTTAGTCACATTTTTACAACGAGGCAGAGCTTAATACCCTCTTTTCTTTGACTTCTCAAAAGTCAAACACTGGTCAACAATACACCCCTTATAACATGTAATATCAATTCGTTTTTTTCACATTGCTTTCCCATCAAACAAAGGCTTGAGGAGTGTGGAGTACATCACAGTGAGCTAGCAAGCTTCAGAGGCAGTGCCGAGAAACAGAGTCTCGTTTACAGAAACAACTGGTGGATGTCTCCGGTGGACATCTAGAATGATTGCATCACAACCTCGTACATCAGGGCCGCAGAGTTCAAACATGTTCCCATCAGGATATGTGTCTTAATCCTCCAAAAAATAGATCTCCACACCGAAATGTTCGAAATCAGATCGGACCGGATGATCGAATCAGTCCTATAATCCGGAATGCATATTTCGTCAATGTACGACATGGGACTGGGATCATTTTGATCCACAAAAATCTATAAATATCCTCTGTTGACCGGCAGATGAGAAGCCGGGGCTCAGCTCAGCGGGGGGATTCAGCTGGGGGTCTCAGCTGAGGTCCGTCTGCTTGGTCTGGGGGAGCAGAAGGGCCACCAGGCCCCCGGCCAACAGCAGGGCCGACACCAGGAGGATGGGCACGGCACAGTTACTGTCCACCAGGCTGCCGAACACCACGTTCCCCGTGATGGCCGCCACGCGCCCCACCCCCGTGAAGAAGCCCAGCGCAGAGGACCTGTGAAGAGCCCATGGAGTAGAATAACCTTTATTGACATTGCACAAGACGACGACATTTTGTTGGAGCAGTCCTCCATTTGCACAGTTATATATATATAAATATGAGGAAATATAAAAAACAACAATATCAACAATAACAGCAATATATATATATATATATATATATATATATATATATATATATATAAATAATAAATAAAAATATGGACAGACAAAGAATGATTTAGTGTGGGCGACGCTTTTACTAGATACTGTGTGCTGCTATTGGAGGGTTAATTATTAGTAGTAGTTCGTAAAAGGTACATATATGCGATCATATTAGTGGTAAATATTAATGTGAAAAAATGTCTGAACATCTCCAAAATTTGTAAACGTTTTTAGTTCGGGGGTAAAATACAAATAATTTAAAATTTGCTTTTTCTAAACTATAATTTTTTTCATAACATTTGCTAATAAATGCAATATGTCACTTCTAAATAAAATATGCTCACAGTACATATTATCAAATCTCAGCGATGAAGACACACAGGAAACGTCAAATAGCTTTCATATCGTTAGCACAATTAGTATTCGCACGAGCTGCTAATGCTGGGCGTGCTAACGTTAAACAGTAAGCAGGCAGTCAGAGGTTAGCCCGGCGGCCTTACCGTAGCTGGGTGGGGTAGAGCTCCGTGCCCACCACGTCCAGGGCGTTCCAGCCGATCACAGACACCCCGCTGAAGATGCAGGACAGAACCAGGCTGCCGGCCTTGGTCTGGACCATGTAGATGAAGAACACGCTCACACTGGACACCATCAGACTGCAGGCTGGGACAGCAACAGGAACAGAAGCCACGTCATGTTACACACAAGATAGCTCTAGCCTAGTTACTCTTTATTTCTTATGAAGTAATTATAGGGATGATTCTTCTGTCATGTTCAAATATTGTTTCACTCACTAGTGTTGGGAACGTTGCTTTAAAAAACTTTTTGTTCCAAAAAGTAACTGAGTTAGTAACTGAATTACTCTATAATAAAAGTAACTAGTTACCAGGGAAAGTAACTTTTTGCGTTGCTGTAAAAAAGAGTTGCTATATGTCAAAGAATTTGGATTTTTCTGAGCAGTTTTCACCTTAATGTGTTGAACGGTTGAACTGCCCATTCAAGGCCCTGATATACTTCCAACTGAATTTTAATTTGCTTGGTTGCAAAGGCTGTGGAACATCTGCCGAATACTACAAAAAATGCCAACTTTTCATCGGATTGCTCCGGACTCGGCATTTCTGCTGCTTCATCTAATCTGTTTGGTGTGTGCGTGTGCGTGTGTGTGCCACGCGTGTCCTGTCCTGGCTTGTGTGTTAAAACACTGGCTCCGATTGGCAACCATGAAACATGACTCAGCCTTAGCCAATCATAATCGCTTATCTCGTTGTTAACCCACCCGGTCTCCTCCCTAGCAGTTTGTGTTTGGAGCCAGGGGTGCGTTCGGATTACGCAGTTTATTCAATCAATTATTAGTAAGGCACCGCATTTAACGTACAGTAACGGTAACGGCGTTGTAACGATGGAAACAGTAATTAGTTAGAGTACACCGTTACTGAAAAAATAACGGAGTTACCTAACGTCATTCTTTTAAACTGCGTTATTACAAACACTGCTCACATAAAAGCAGAAAACTAGGTAACTATATAATAAGTAAAATGTACTTTCTAACTTTTATATTACTTTATTCATTCTATGTATGATATCGCCAGACTTACAGAGCAGCGTCTTTCCTCCGACACGGTCCATCACGAAGATGGTGAAGATGTTGCCGGGTAGGTTTGAGGCGGCAACGATGAAGCCCTCCATATAAACTGCCATTGGAAGAACAAAAAAAACACAGATCAATTACCTGCGTGTACAGCCTTGGCTACCAAGCTATAGAGAGGGGGAGGGGTTGTAGGGCTAGTAAAGTCAATGTTGATGATTAAAGAAAAGGCTGAATTTCTCGTCTGGGCTTAATAAAATAAACATTGCGTCTCATCTTAATCTGGTGGATCTAGTATGTATGCATCTCAATACAGTTGTTGTGCTGCCTTCATAAACAGCATGTGAGTATACAATTCAACAATGCTAGAAAGCACTTTAAACAAGCACTTTCACGCAATAACTAGTAGTTATAGTGTGTGTGTGTGTGTGTGTGTGTGTGTGTGTGTGTGTGTGTGTGTGTGTGTGTGTGTGTGTTCTCCGTCCTGGTGCCGACCTGCTGTGTTGGGCGGGTAGCAGGAGGATTGGTTCAGGAGCTGGGGCGCGCGGGACACGTTGGCACACGGGGAGCCTCCATCTTCAGTCCTCTTAAACAGCTCCGGGAACCACATCCACAGCCCGTAGTACCTACACAGGCACACACACACACACACACACACACACACACACACACACACACACACACACACACACACACACACACACACACACACACACACACACACACACACACACACACACACACATCAATAAAGTACCAACTTAGCACCTAAAAGGCACAGTGACATGAACGCTAAAAATAAACACACACACACACGCATTTAACAGATCCTATTCTCCAATCAATGACATACACTAAATAAAGAACATCAAACCAAGCAATCGGACCCTTACCCGAAGGAGATGGTGTAGAAGACCACCAGGAGGACAAAACTCCTGGATCTCAGGGGGCCAGAGAAAATCTGTCTGATGGGAGCCAGGCCCTGCAGGAGCCAGGAATTGGACATGTGAGTAAAAGAGAATTGGTGGAGCACTTATTTCCAACTATAAAAGTGAGTGATTTTTCCAAGATGTTTTAATCTTATCGTCTCATTCGTACAATTCTGGGTAGGAATTTTAAGCATTCATGCCATTATTGATGACTGCTGCTTGCTCGTTGTTTACTACAACAAACATAAATACAATCCAATATAAAAAACATGAATAACTTAATAAGGGACTGACACTTTCTTGAGTGACACACCAAACACGTTCCCCTAAAGAGATCCCCCTCCTAATCCCATTGTGTTTGCTGTCGACCTATAGCGTCTGTTCATCTGTTGGGCCGTTACCATTTCCAGCAGGCGGCCACACCAGGACGCCTGGCTGCTCACGCGCGTCTGCGAGCGCGGGGAACTCGTGACCAGGCCAAACATCTGGAAAACAGGTCAGAGGACAGACAGCTCACTCCGAGCCCTCCTCCTCGCTGGCTCACTGTGGCCGCATGTCTCGGAGCGTTGCAAACTCCAGGCCGAGGCAGGTCCAGGCACGCACACGCACACTTTGTCCATTTTCTACTTGATCGCAGCCTCAGTGCTGATGATACACTTTTGTCTGTTGCCGTCGCCATTAGTCCTGACTGCGTTCAGGCTAAGGAGCAGCAAGTAAACAGCACGACGAAACAGTAACAAGTACTCCCTTATTGTGTACATATCATTACGTAACTTGAAGGAATGAGCACTGAAAGCTTGGGCTTGGGTAAAGGGGGGAGTCATAAATATTTGGCCTGTTAAGCCCTTTGAGACTGTCATGGTGATTGAGGGCTATACAAATAAAATCGAATTGAGTTGAAAGCAAACAGAGTCACAGGGAGAAATGGGAGAACCTATCTAGGTTGACACAGCCAAAGTGGGTGAATTCAGTTCGTACCGGAAAGGTCTTGCTGGATCTCCAGTGGTTCACGGAAAACATCACGCGGAACACATGGAGCGCCTCCTTCTTCCGTCCAGCCTTACAAACATAACATAACATAACATAACATTACACACATTACAAACATAACCAACATTAGAATACACACATTCCAAACTACATTCCAAACATAACATAACATAACAAACATCATATGAAACACATGAGGTTACAAATATAAGAAAACAAACATTACATTAGAAACACGACATTGACAGCCTTATATCTGATACATTCGATTAAAAAATTGTATGTAGAAAACATAAGATCTGAAGCATTTTGATCACAAACATTAAATCTCAAGTAATAGATACTACAACCATTAGATTACAACCATTAGATAAACAACATTACATAACAAACATTATACATGAGATCCACCTCTAACAGGCTCCAACATGGCGGCAGACAGGACGTACCTCCATGAGGAACTTGGGGCTCTCGGGCATCATGAGGCTGAAGAGCAGCGCTGAACTGAGGCTAGGGGCCGAGCATAGCACCACGAAGACCCTCCAGCTCTGCATGGTCAGCGGCCCCAGTTGGACATGAGCCCAGGATGCAGGGATCACCCACCACGCCAGGCCTGGGGAGAAGAAGACGGACATACACACAGACACAGGCACAGAGAGGGACACAGACACACAATAAGTACTCATCTAATCTCAGGTCCAGCCGTGCTACTATAGCTCCGTTTCCATCTAAAAGGTGATGCGAATCTTTAGAAAGTTCGCAAAAAAGTCATTCGAATTAGGTGCGTTTCCATCAAGTGGTTGCAGCGGAATAGGGTGATGACGTTACACGTTGATGTCGGCAGGGTTGCTATGGCCGGTCGTTATGCGGAAATCGGAAAGACTGTCAGTCCTGTGTGTTCAAAGTTCGCTACGTCACAGCCTTTTCGAAAAGTGTGTTTCCATCTCCCATTTTGCGAATTTACTCTCTTTCGCATTTCTCAAAAACCACCTCAAGCGAGCGGATAAACTTTTTTGCGAATTAGAGGATTTTTATGCGAATTTTGGTGTTTCCATCATCGTTTACTGATTCGATACTTCAAAGTTCGCATAAAATCAGGGGGATGGAAACGCACCTTATGTTGTAGAAGAACTTCTTAGGGCAGACGGCACAGAGAACCAAAAACTGCAAGGGGCGGCGTTACAAAATGTGTGACCGGACGTTGACACCAGGGTCGCCCACTAGGAGAGCTTTGCCGTCATCATGGGGAAGAGCGTAGGAGTGATAGCATGTTGGACCCACCTGCAGCCAGGATGTTTCCGGCCATCCAGAAGGTGGCCAGCGAGCTGATCATGGCTCCTCGTCTGAGACGGGGCAGGAACTCCGAGAAGTAGGAGAAGATGACCGGGATGGAGCCTCCCACCCTGGACATAACCCCAAGAGGAACCACACGTAA
This sequence comes from Gadus chalcogrammus, assembly GCF_026213295.1. Classification (NCBI taxonomy): domain Eukaryota; kingdom Metazoa; phylum Chordata; class Actinopteri; order Gadiformes; family Gadidae; genus Gadus; species Gadus chalcogrammus. Next base: position 4,141,447 of record NC_079420.1, read on the forward strand.
AGTAGGAGTACACTAGGAGTTGTCCTTATACAAATTCCTAGTTCCTAGGCACCTTAATCAAACCCATATGTGAACATATGTAGACGGAACACATAGATGACTCTGGGAATAACGTTTCACTTTTGGATTGAGACACGAAACATTCCAATAACAGTATAACATTACGGCAATTAGCTGCTTATGAATCCAGTTTACACGATGTCCTTATCATTATGGTTCTTAATGGTTCTACAGAGAAACTGATAAGGGCAGAACACACAAGCTGGCTAGCACTGCTAGAAACCTGCCGGCCTTCTGCTCTGAAAACAAATTTAGATTCACACTTTTGATAAAAAAAAGAGTTGTTTTTTATGAGTGCTCACCCCACACCACTGATGAACCGCATTAGCAGGAAAAGCCAGAACCACGGGGCCAAGCTCGCCAGGGCACCAAACACACCGTTAACGCTCAGAGACACGATTAAGACTCTCTTGCGCCCCCTCAGGTCAGCCAGGTACCCCCACAGGTAGCCTCCCACCATCATCCCTATCAACCAACACATCAATTACAATATTACTTATTGTTTAATTCTTACAAACATATATGTTCGTAATAATAAGTGTGTGCGTGTGTGTGTGTGTTGCTTCCCCATTCTTTCAACCTCATCAACATCACACCATGTTTGTTGTAGCTCGCTTTTGGTATGAATCATTGGGCGATATAATCTGTACATGGAGTCTGTGTGAGGCCTTACAAAGATTTCAATTACATACAAAATACAATAAATCTATTAGTTCATCCCCTGTGACCAAATACTCATATCAGGCCAACCCAACTGGGGTCCCCGCCCTTTGGTTAGGAAACACTGGTCTACAGAGATAAAGGCTCTATGGGAGATAAAGGGTCTATACACGAATCAGGGGAAGTACCGGAAGTCTCCATTACTGAGGTGGCTTCTCCCTACAATACACACATGTTTGAATGCCAGCTTTCCTAAGAAGTGTACACTTCTTTACTTTGACTTCCGATGCAACTTGACCTCTGCATCTTCAGCCAACAGGTTATTTAACGTCTTGATAGCACTAAGATCGCCATCAATATATGGATCCTTAATCAGTAACTGGGGGACCATTGCTTAACGTTGACAACGTCAGGCCAACCCAGCAACCCATGCGGTGGTCACTTTGAGTATATGCTGAGTCACGATGACTTGACACCACAATGGCGGCTGCTGTGTAGAATATGAGTTGTATATGTATGCATGTATTTAGTATATGGTACACGTGAACATCCTAAGATGGCGTACATTTGATTGGTTCGCCATCTCGGGATATTGTTTTCGGTCGTCTCGTGATGCTAATCAAAACAAATAAACCGCTGATAAAAACAAATAAATATCTGCCAAAAATGTTAACTTGTTTCATTTGGAGTGTTCACGTACTGAAACAATTATTCACCTCAGGCTCCGTGAATAGTGGGGAATAGCTATTATAGCACTATTCACTTCGGCTAACAGTTGTTAAATATGTATATGCATAGGGTGTTCACCCAGGAAGATGCTGGCAGTCAACAGCCCCATGTCGGAGGAGCTGAGCTGCAGGTCGCAGCGTGCCGTGGGCAACAGGAAGGACACACACAGGATCTCCACCGCATCGCTGGCGTTGGCCCAGCCACACACCAGCAGCAGCAGCCCGTGGAACACCCCGAAACCTGAGGGGGACAAAGAGGCAGTAGGCTGTTTACAGCTGCACGTTTTTCTGTGATGATGATGCTCTGAGTGTGACTTATTTGTGTGTTCTCTGTTTTCGAATTATTATCTGTAACCGTGGAACTGTGCTGCGGCCTTGGTCTTGGCCAGGACTCTCTTGTAAATGAGATTTCTAATCTCAATGAGACTTCTCCTGGTTAAATAAAAGGTTAAACACAGAGACTTCATCGTAGGACGCACACACAGGGGTCGCCAATAACAGTAACTATGGGTTGGCTGAGAATTAGTCGAGAAAGAAGCAATAGCAGGAAAATATTACTTGTATCCGGTACATAAGGAGAGGGGAAGAAATGCCCTCTGACAACTGCATCTGCAGTCAAAGTCGTATTTTTCCGACTTTGACTTCTATTTAATAATTTAGCAGACACTATCCAACGCCGATGGTGAATACATGTACCGTCTGAGGTCATTAAAGAGCAGTTGTGGTTAGCCCTCATGCCACTAACTTTCTCCTGGGAGACAAAGCCCCAAGCCATTTGAATGTCCTGATCCTGTATCCTTGTAAGCAATGGAAAAAAAGGGCTCTCAGAAAACAGGTTCTGCAGTTATATACTCCATTGTTATTTGTTTTCCCCTCATGTGACGAATGCATTCAAGTAGGAAGTGAGAGGACTGGTTAAACATTACCATCTCATTACTGTGGTCGGAATTTGGACCACTTCAATCGTTTCTGTATAAACTGTTTAAGAATAAAGAGTCATCCGGACTTAGAATAATTAGGCTAATGTGTCATACAACAAACATACAACAAACATAGAATAATCCGAGACCGCACAATAATCCGAGGCCTCTTTGAGAGCTCCGCAAGGAGAAGTCCAATGCATTGGCAAAACCAAGGACTTCTCATACAGTAAACATTCTCACGGAAATGCAGAGAACAGCTCTGCTCCCCAAATGATGTATGATGGAATAATCCATACGTTGTTTCCCCTCCATCAACTAAGCCTTGTCTCCTATTCCTTGCGCTGTCTAGGCACCCCACCTATTCCTAGCGTTATCCAACGTTAACCTTTTAGCCTGAGGTAAACCGGGCCCGAGGGAGAAGGGATCCCCTTATCCATTCTTGTACTTGATGAGAACACAGAACACTCTGTCCTTTAGGTAAACATTATTTCATTTGATCATTGACGACTGCAACGTGGGGAGACGTAGCGGGGACTTCTCAGTTGGATCCTTTGACCCTTGACTGCCCCAAGGGGGGCAGGGAAAAGGCACAATCGACAAACGGCAGTTAGAGAAACAGAATTGACCCATTACAGCTACCAATTTGTAAGGAGGTTTTAATGTTTCCTATTTTTTTCCTAATTTGTTACTTTTATCCCGGGAACATAAAAGGTTATTTCCTCAGTGTTGTCATTTTCATATGGTTTGAGCCTCCATACAAGTTGCTCTGCCATATTTGGCAGGATAGACTACTAGTGTACTCGTCTACATTCTGGGCTCAAACTCCAATGTCTGCCATCTGATATTTACCTGAATCCTTGAGCAAGGAGCCCAACACCCAAACGAACAATTATTTCAAAGATGAGATAGAAATACGATTATTATTCAAATGAACTATGCAAGCATTATTTAAGTAAATATCCTTCCCAATAAAAATGTATGCAAAGCCCAAACAAAGGAGCATCAGTTAACAAATTAAGCTTGCTGCCAATTGTATGAGAAAAGAGGAACAAACGTTTCCAACCTACCTGCTTCTTCAACTGCTTCCTCATAGGTTAACCTTCTTGGTGCACTTCCCTGGTCATCTTGAGAGGGGATGCGTTGGCTACTATACAATATGTCTTCACCTGCATAGAGAGAGACAGCATACACAGACTCAGTTGACATTACTGTACGATATTGCTCGTATCCCATCCGTTATTCGTAACAACATCCAGGCACTGGTCAGTTTGAATAATTGTTGTTAACTCACACAGGTTGGTCATACTTTAGCATAAAAAATATAAAAACAGGATGTTAAACAAAATTCAAAACCGCATTGGATTGGAAAGTATGTTAGCGAGGTTGAAAGGATTGTAAACAACCCATAAGATGTTTCTCTTTAGTGGGAGAAGAGTTTGATGGTAGCGTTCAACTGAGAGAACTGCAAAGTAACAAATAGTCTTTTTATTTCTGGGGTCAAATCAAATCAAATGTCTCCACTCATTCAAACGCGGGGTATCAAGCGAAGTAAGACCAGCCAGAAACCAGCAACAGTCGACCGCAAAGCGTGGTGCATCCTGCGGCTGGCTGATGATCATGCTCACAATAAAGCGTATACCTCCATCTGAATCCACTTCTTCTGGCTCCTCCGACTCACTGCTGCTGAGAAGAGTTTGCCTGGCTTCCGAGTCCTCTGAACATCCGCGGCGAGACATCGGGCGGTCTTCATAGAGTCTGTGGTTTTTGTTTAACTTCACAGCCGGGCCGAGTAGCGTGTCCCTGACATCTACGTGTGCGCTACGAGTGTGTGTGTGCGTGTGTCTAGCCTCCAGATCCAGAACGTCAACAACCGCAGCTAGGTGAAGTGAAGCCACTGGGATACCAGGAAGTAGCGGAAACTCGTGAACCCCGCGGCTGCCGTCTTCCTCTCTACTACTACCTGCCTGCTGTCCTCCCCCGAGTACCGCATGACTTCTGCCCTAGGCGTGGAGTTAAGTTAGCTGGTAAACCCATGAGGTAGCAGACACAGCATTATCTTGATCTCCACAGTCAGCACACACAGAAAAAAAAAAGAAAAGGGAGCGGGATCAGTGTGACGGCACCTCCCCAGAAGTCCGTCAGATAACAGTGAAGATGGCGACCAGTTCAGAGCGCACCAGTCCTCCTCCTTTCCCCGACTCGGAGGACCAAGACCTGGCGGAATGTGAGGGTGTGGGAGACCGTGTGAGCGACGAGGACGGAGACGGAGACGACCTTTTCCTATCGGCGGTATGTCTCGTAGCGCGATGGTAGAGGCGACGCGCCTCGCCTACTTGTTTGCTAACGTTTGACAGGCTAAGCTAACGCTGCTAACCAGAGACTTGCCCGTAAAGTTGAGGGTTTGAAAGGGGCTGACAGTGCAGTATGTGGGTCGCCTCAGGAGATTGAGAGTTAATGTTGTTATTTCAAGCGGTCACACGGACGTGCTGACTGTAGCGGACGGTTCACCGATAACCCCTGAACGAGTTTGGTTTGTGCAGGATTTACAAGGACGCTTAACGTTTGCACCGATACAGAACTGCATTTTTTTTGGATTGCTTTTCCTTTTTAAAAACTCGTTGTGTCTGTATGGTCTGTTTTATAGTAAACTTTTTGGTTATAGTTGGCAAGCGACTGTTGTGAAATAAGACCGTTTTTCGCTGTGATTTGTTGCTAACATTCATCACGGTAGGCTGGTGTCATTTTTATTTAAATTTTGAATTAATGGGATTGATGTTGTCTTCAGGGAATCTGTGACGTTATCATTGAACGGCAGATTTATTTATCTTCAGCTCATCAAAGTACACGATCAGACAATCAATTGGTTAAACTATCCTTGCACATTCAATCCAGTAGGCTACTGTAACGTTGCACGGTTTTCTCTCTGTATTTGGAATTCCACGATTGTGAAATCTGTCGTTTTTGCGTAGTTTTTAAGCGTATAAAATGCTCCTTGAGCTCAAATGTCATGTGAGGCTCAGCTGTGGTCACATGTCCAGAACCCGGATGCTTTCTTCTTCAAGAGCTCTCTGATCTGTGACATGTTACATTTGATTTGCACCAACCAAACATCTCCAGCAATGAAACATAATTGCACTCACTCATTGCGTTACTAGGTCATATCTTGTATGAATTGCATGCAAGATATGAATATGTAATTATGAATAAGATATTAAGTTGTAATTTATTTTGTAGTGTGTGTGTGCGTGCATAATGTCAATAATTAAGAATTCTGATTCATTATCACAGTGAATCAATAAAGAATTAATAATTAATCAATAGACCCTGATGTTTTTAAAGGGCAGTGACTATCGTGTTTTGCATTCAAGTGCCCAGAAGTACCCATTTCAACCGTCATCTCTTTAAACACCTTTCCCACAGAGCGGTCCTACAATGTCAGACATGGACCCTGCACTGCCAACAACGATAACCAATGCACCCAGCGAGGTACTGTTTGAGCCGCCCCTTGACCTCATGAGTAGCCCCATCCTTGAGACGGAAACCAAGCCGGCCGCCGCAGCCGTGGTCAAACCCCTGGTCGAAGCCGTGGTCGAGACCGTGGCCGAACCGGTGGCCGAACTCGTGGAGGAACCCCTGGATGAGTTTGATGACCTCGTCGACCTCTCGTCGGACGTCCCGAGCGTCCAGGCGACCAGCGCCGCCGCTGCAGAGAGCCCCTTGGTGGAGGTCGAGGCCGAGACGCCCTCAGAAGAAGCCTGCGAGGATTTTGTCGACCTATCGGGAAGTGATAGCGACTCGTCACAGGAGGAAACGCTGCTGGAGGTTCCTGCTGACTCAGCGGCAGCTTCGTCCGACCCACAGGACGTGAGCACTGCCCTCCCCCCCGGCGATGTCGCCACAGGAAGCGCCGCGCACGAGCAGCCCGGAGCTCTGCTCGAGGTCGACATCGGCCAGGCCTCTGCCAACGGCGAAAAACAACCGCTGTCCGAAGACCTCTTCTTCGACCCCCTGGCAAACCTCGCCGACGCCGGGCCGCCTCCCACGGCCGCGGTGAAGCAACCCGCCCCCCCCCCCCAGCAGCAGCAGCCGCAGCAGCCTCCCCTGGACCTGTTTGAAGATGATCCCAACGACCTGTTCGGGGAGTCCCGGCACGCCAAGTCGGCCAAGCAGCAGCCCTCCAGCCTCTTCGGCGAGGTGGACGAGGACATCTTCGGCGAGCCGCTGGGCGCCCCCGCCGCTAAGAAAGCCGGGAACATGGCGAGCCGGGAACAGAGGGAGACCACGGTCGGGACCAAGACCAGCGGTCTCGGTGGTGGTGGTGCTGGTTTTGGTGACGTGGGCGGGCCTTTGAATAACAACTACGAGAAGGAACCGGCCGACATTTTTTCTGAGGAAGCGGTTACCATAGCGCCCACTGCCGCCGCCGCCAGCAGCTCCAGGACCAACGGGGTCCACGGGGCGGCCGAAGAGGGAGATATATTCGCAGGTGGGTCGGTGGCTCCTGTTTCTTTCCCCTCGACAGTTGATCAAATCTGAAAGCTATTAAAACGCCATCTAAAAGTAATGCAATATTTAGACCGTTGGCAAACACCCATTAAAAACCACAGTGTAGCTCAGTGCCTAATAAAAGGGCCTCATGTTCAGTTAATATTAACTTCTATAAGGGGTGAGTGTAAAGGTAAGGTTCTTTACATACTGGGACCCCCTGTGCAGGGATAGGGCAGGAGAATGGGGCTTATGGCAATAATAGCCGTTTGTAAAGTTCCTTTTTATACGCCTTCCGATATCTATTGCAGGACTTGTGTGACAGCGATATCCAAATTTTATGTGATGGCTTAATCTCCTCTTTAACACGGTTACCGATCTCTGTAAACTTCATTCTGGACCTTTGGTTTACTCTACTTAAATGTTTTAGACTGAAATTCTCAGTCCATCACTGCTACACCTCCTACCTTTTATATTGTGACGCATGTCAGTTTTAAATGGCCCTCTCAACATCATCAAACCCATTGATTCAACGCTAGCTCTACCATCAGTCTGTGGGATAAACTAACCCCTGTGCTTGTGGTGGTGGTGGCGGTGGGCAGAAGCCACAGTAGAGCTGTCTCTGGACAGCCCCAGGGCCGACAGGAAGAAGAACACTACAGCAGCCAAGCCATCCACATCTGCAACCACCCTGTCTTCTGCTGCCACCGACCTGTCCAAGACGCACTCTGCCAGCCTGGAGGAGGTAAACAGCCATGTCTGCATCTATATACACGTACACATCTCTGCATCCACTTCCACCTCTCCATCCATATACACATCCATGCCTCTCTGTACACATGCACATCTCTACATGCATATAAACATACCCGGCGATAATCATACATATTCATGGGAACATTCTGATGGCTGGTTGAGGTACACATCCATATATGCAAACACATCCGTTTACGGATAGACATCCAATCCATCTACACAGCCATATAAACAACTATTTGCGTAACCATAATCAATATGCACATCTGAATATACATCCACATCCAGACTGGGCCTATATCCACGGCAATACCTCTACGGACACCCATGTACATGTACACATCCAAATACATACATGCCCGTCAAAATGTATTCTGAACAATGAGTGGCTGAAGCTAAAAAGACATATCTACCATTGTGGGAAAAATACACTTTTTGATTGTTTTGTTTTCATTCCTGTAGCTGGAAGAGGAGGAACAGGAAGATAACTTTGATGTCAACATCTCTGTGACAAACCCAGAGAAAATAGGTGAGGGGGTGTGAATGAGGCGATGACTGAGAACTCGATCTGCTGTGGGCTGGGAGAGCACCCCCACCTACTCTTAAGCCTCTTAGTTGTTGCAAATGCATTAGCTGGAAATCCTAACCCTAACAGTATATACGTTTCTGTGGGTTCGATATTAAGACTTTTAGCATTGTTGGTTGTTTCTTCCAACTAATCTCTCCTCTCATTCCAGGTGATGGCATGAATGCGTACATGGCCTACAAAGTCTCCACGCAGGTAAACTCTGCCTCTTTCTGAAACCTTATCAACCATGAAGCTTTCAGTTCTCCATTTGAGAAGGCGGAACCAATGTCTCCGATAACACCACATTGTATATTCTTCATGCTCCACAAAAGGGCATGTTCCATAGAAATCTATCCTTTCTTCACACTTCAGTTTTGTGCATTGTCTTCATGATGTATTAACGATTACAAAAAAACATCAGAAATATCATTCTGTAACTTGGTTTACTCTACTTAAATATTTTAGTCTGAAATTCTAGCCAATTTTGAATTGCTTTCATCAATCTTCAGTCCTACACCTCCTATCTTATATCGTGACGTCAGTTTTTTAAATGGCCCTTTCAAGATCATCAAACCCATAATTCGTTCAGGATTTAGCTTTATTGGCCTTCACGCAGGCATTCCGGATTCCAGTTTTCACTTTTCCTTTTCCCAACGTACGGACCCCTGCCCGCTCTGCCTGACTTCCCTGCTGGTGCCCCCGCTCTTCCTGTTTCCTCTCCAGACGACGCTCGCCATGTTCCGCACCAAGACGTTCACGGTGCGACGGCGCTTCAGCGACTTCCTGGGCCTCTACGAGAAGCTGACGGAGAAACACGCGCCCAACGGCTTCATCGTACCGCCACCGCCGGAGAAGAGCATTATGGGTAACTAGGGCTGGGCGATGAATCGAATTTCGATCACAAAATTAACCTAATCTAGTTTTTTTTTTTTTTTATGTTTTAAAGAAGGGGCAGAACAGCTGGTTCAAATCTGTTTATTATTTTAGATTGGAACATTTTCTTTTGACCATTTTGTGTATTTTTTTTAAGGCGAAATTTCAAAGTTGTCAGTTACAGCGGTTTTTTTGGGGAGAGACGTGGTGAATAAATACGTCATGTTTTCAAACTCAAAAATAATCGCTTGAATAATCAAAATTTCAATATTGACCAAAATTATCGGGATTATGATTTTTCACATAATCGAGCAGCTCTATTGGGCAAGCGCCGGCTCCCTTCTGCTCCCTTCTTCCCCGGGTTTTGTTTAGTGATCGACTGATATATCGGTCGATATTTGCTTTATAGGCATTTGCGAATTTTTTTTCGCCTTTTTATTTTTGGGGATATTTTTCCTGCTGTGATTTACAGACCGTTCAATAAACGTTCCTTTATTAAATTGAGACTCGTAACATTTGTGACCATCATTGTGTTATTTTTATGATCTAAATTGAGGGAGCAAAAGCAGTATCGGCTCCAAATATCGGCTCAAGAAAATCGGTATCGGCATATCGGTCATCGGCTAAGGCTGAAAAAAAATCTGTATCGGCCTTAAAAAATACATATCGGTCGATCCCTTGTTTGGGAACATTTTGGGAGTGAATAAGTGCGGTGGTTCACCCCCCGAGTGTTTTGCGTTCTCTCTCTCCCCTCCCCAGGCATGACCAAGGTGAAGGTGGGGAAGGAGGACTCGTCCTCTGGGGAGTTTGTGGAGAGGAGGAGGGCGGCCCTGGAGAGGTACGCAAGTAGTAACGAACACCACGGCGTCGGATTAGAATGTCTGTCATAGTCCATCATTAGGATCGAGGTAATTAGAAGAAAACTCCCGTCTAGTCACCTGACACACATCCAGTAATTACAGAGCGGGGTGAGACGGCGAGTGCAGAGACGGGTCATTTGTTGGGGTTGGGGGGGGGGGGGGAGGGACTGAGTAACAGCGTGCCATCATGTGAGACATGGCAGGGATATCGTGTTGGCTTCATGCATGGCATGGCTTATCTGGTATCTTAGTTCTGCTTTTTTGTTTTTCGAACCATGACAACGACAGGGTACACAGTTGTGCAAATGGACAAGGTCATCGATAAAGCCACGCCGTGGTTGTCTGTGAGGTTGGACTGGCTGGTTGAAGGTTGTGTCAACAATAAAGTAAAGCAGTAGCCGGCTCCCTTTCCAAGACTATAATGAATGGATGTTTTAAGAGGAACTCTGGTTTCAACTTTCATTTGGGCTAGAGTGGTCACTACTGGGTTTCATTGCGTCAGGAATTCCCCTTTTCTTGCTCCATTTGTATTATCCGCATACATTCGCTGACCATTAGTCTAATTGTAGTGAATCTGTTCGATGACTGCTCGTAGTAAACCACTATTTAAATAGTGACTGTCAATGTTTGATCTTCGGAAATGTCTAAAAAATGTCTAAAAAGCGTTTATGTAATCACCCGATATGTAGAGCAGTGTTGTAGGAATCATAGGAATGAACATCTGTTTGGTTGCACCCCCCCAGGTACCTGCAGAGAGTGGTGTGCCACCCGTCCCTTCTGCAAGACCCCGACGTCAGAGAGTTCCTGGAGAAGGAGGAGGTGGGTTAGAGAGAGAGAGAGAGAGGTTTAGATATAGTTTGATTGGAGAGAGGTTTAGACGTAGCTAGATCTGAGAGAGGTTTAGATATAGTTGGATTTGGGAGAGGTCTAGAGACGGTTCGATTTAAGAACGACTTAAGTGAGTGGGTGTTTAGAAATAGGCACCGAGAGGCATAGGTTCAGACACTGTATGACGTAGGTGAGGTTAGATGGGATTATTGATGTGTGTGTGTGTGTGTGTTTGTAGTTACCCCGGGCGGTGGGCACCCAGGCTCTGAGCGGCGCCGGTTTCCTCAAGATGCTCAACAAGGCGACGGACGCCGTCAGCAAGATGACCATCAAGATGAACGAGTCAGACGTGGTGGGTGGTCCTCCTCATCGTCTTCCTCATCCAGGGGGGGGGGGGTGATGGGGCTGCTGCAATATGGTGCTAATGGTGTGTTCCAGATGCCTCTGACACCAGCCTTCCGAGTTGCAAGTGGGGAAATCTCCACGGAGGCACGCCCCCTTTTGGCCACGCCCCCTTTTGGTCAAGCCTCCTCGGAATTCTGAGAGCGTACCTAGTTTGTATTTGTAACACGTTGGTCATCTTAATGCCGATTTTATGCATTAGACAGTCTTGGTGTGAGTGCAATACAACTTAAAGTTGTTTGTTTTCGAGTTGGTTAGCTAAAGACGCTAATTTAGCTAACAATAAACAACGACTAACCAATTTCATGACGCCATCACAATGACGAACGGGAACGCTGTAAGTGCTCCGAGACCGGAAATGATGTCACAAGTGCAACTTGGAAGGCTGGTGTCCGGGGCATCTGGATCACACCATCACTTATCGCCTGGGTTGCGTCTGAAACGTTTTTTCCCCCAGTCAATCAGAGCCCTGAACTCAGTCACTAAGTGATACCGGACCACTGGACAATGCACTTTGACACGTTCACCCCGGCCATTTTGGACAATACAATTTTTGACATCTCCCTGATTATCCGGTTTTAATTTGATATATATTTAGAATATTCTCCATTTCTTTTAAACTTCTATTGTATTTTTTTTAAATTTATTCTATTGTATTTTAATTGAAAGAAAATACAGAGTGCATCACGCAAACATTTCACTGCGTGTCCTGTGCGTGACATATCCAAACCTCTGAACCTCTTGCAGTGGTTCGAGGAGAAGCTGCAGGAGGTGGAGGCCGCCGACCAACAGTTCAGGAAGCTCCACGGCATGGTGGAGTCTCTGGTGGTCCACAGGAAAGGTAAGCCCGCCGCCCGCACCACACCCCGTCGGGTCCTTATTAGGGCTGGGTAAAAATATCGATTCATCAATGCACTGCAATTAATTTGTTCACGATTTCAATTTCGATTCAGAATTTTGTTGAAAAAAAAAGAAGCATAATCAGTCATTGTAATCTAGAAGCGAGTATTTCTAAATGTACATGCCCTTTTACATTTGTCCATGTTATGATTATTACTTTTATGCTGCAAGTTTAGCTCAGGAACAATACTATACAATGGTGTATTCCCTTTTTGCTAGTTAGAGCACAATGAAATGTTTAATTCATTTTGAAATGGTTCAATTCTAAATAATATTTAGGTATCTTTGTCATCTGCACGTATTATTGAATCGATATCGAAGCATTTGGATCAATATCGAATCGATATCGAATCGAATCAAGACCTTAAGAAGGTCAGTTTTCGTGTTCGGATTCGTGTGGACACTTGATACGCAAACGATGACGTCATCGCCACCCCACATTAAGAACTCCGTAAAAAAAGAAATATTGGATTTGTATTATTTTCTTTTTAGCTTTTTTCGCTTTAAATACAGCACCTTCGTCAATGTAATCACTAACTGTGCATTCAGGGTTAGTCAGTATTTTCCGCTCAATCTAAAACGTTTGAAAACCGCTTTCTCCGCTTAGTCTTCTTTTATTACTGGAGAACCAGCGCCACACAGTGGCCTTGAATATGTACCGCAGCGTTTCTACAGCTCGATGCGTTTTCGCAACGAGTCCCTCTTTCCGGGGATATTCCTGAAACGCGTCCAAGGAGAACATATGGGAAAAGAAAGTCGGGGCCCGACTTTCATCGTCTCCTCTCCCTCTCCCCCCCCCCCCGACGTACGGCAGAGCTGTCCCTCAACACGGCCTGCTTCTCCAAGAGCGTGGCCATGCTGGGCAGCTCGGAGGACAACACGGCGCTGTCCCGCGCCCTGTCCCAGCTGGCCGAGGTGGAGGACAAGATGGAGCAGCTGCACCAGGAGCAGGCGTCCTGCGACTCCTTCAGCTTCGCCGAGCTCATCGCCGACTACATCCGCCTCCTGGGCTCTGTCCGGGTACGTGCGTGCGTGTGTATGTCTGAGTAGGGGGGGTACCGAAAGGCGGAGTTATGGTTCCACGTTGACGCCACGCTAGGGGGTCTTACCGACTCATTACATCCTTGCGGACCCTCCTTGCGTCCACCGCAAGGTCCGGACGTGCGCCTCCCAAAAATTGTAATCTTGCGTTGAGGCGACGCAGCAGCGAGGGCTGTGATTGGTCGGTTGACGTAAACCTGAAGCAGAACCAAAACAGGTCCACGACCGCGTGGAACCATAACTAAGCCTTCATGCAGTGGTTTCCGGTGCCGGAACAGTGCGTGGCCACCGCTCGCCTGATGACTGAGAGACGCGTTGGGTAGTAATGCGCTCGCTGGCTCTCCCTAGGGCTCCTTCGATCACCGTATGAAGGCGTGGCAGCGCTGGCAGGACGCCCAGACCATGCTGCAGAAGAAGCGCGAGTCGGAGGCCAAGCTGCTCTGGGCCAACAAGCCCGACAAGCTGCAGCAGGCTAAGGACGACATCGCTGAGGTACACCCCCAACCCACCCCAATCCCCACCCCAATCCCCCCCCCCACCCCACCCAATGTACAACCCCCCCCCCATCCGATGTACCCATGGGAGGTGTTTTGGTCGCAGGGGCGGGTCCGACAAGAAGGGGGCCTGATTTGGCACATGCCACCCCCCCCCCCCACTGTAATCTGATTGGCCACTCAAGTGCCACGCCCACTAAATGTGGTGCATTCAATAAATGACTCAATGTTGTGGTGCATCCGTCCTCTGCTTTGCAAAGGCCCGGGGTTGTGGTCTGGAGAATTGAACACGATCTTTCATCGCGGCTGACTGTACGTTCATCCTTCCCACTGAACCTGACGAGCCCTCCGCCCTCTCTCCCTCCCCAGTGGGAGGCCAAGGTGACCCAGTACGAGGGAGACTTTGACCGGGTGTCCTCCACTGTGCGCAAAGAAGTCGTCCGCTTTGAGGTAAACACACATATTGTCTTACAAAGAAGTCCCCGTGCACAGCCTGTTGGCCCTCAGGTGCTGGTGAGATGCAGTCAACAACGGTATATAAAGTCAAAGAAGTGTCACATCACCGCACACTGCTATACGCTGATAAGCTGTTTAGTTCATGAACGACGCGTTTTGCTGTTGCCTCGTCAGGCACACATATTTTCTTACTAGACAATGACAAAGAATACTCAGTCACTCATAAACACACATTCTCACCCCTCCCCTTCCCTTCTCCCACTCAAACCCACGTGCACATGCGGGCAGTCACTTTCACTCACTTACTCACTCACCTCTGTGTGTGTGTGTTCTCACAGAAGGAGAAGGTGAAGAACTTCAAGAGGCAGATCATCAAGTACCTTGAGACTCAGCTCAAGGCTCAGCAACAGGTGAGCCTCTGCTCTGATGGGGTTTAAAGTTAATCAATGTTTACATCAAATCACGTACAGCAAAGGTCGGTATTCTATTGTATTCATCATTGTAGCCCTGCTTGATATTCCACTAATATTCTCTTATTGGGTGATTGGGTTCTGAGCATTTAGGCTGTTGTATAGAAGTAGAAAGCGTATTAATGTTTCTTACATTTAGTCATTGAGCGGACAATTCTACAATTGGATAAATCGGGAGCAGTTTCGCACCAATACTAACGTAGCTCCCCATCTCTCCTCAGCTCATTAAATACTGGGATGCGTTCTTACCTGAGGCTAAAGCCATCGCCTAGCCCGTGGACGTTAGCCCTTTGGAGGACAGAAGAGGCTGCCTTCTCTGATACACTTACCTCTTGCCTTTTTTTAAAACCAAGGAGAAGAAGAACAGGTGCATTGTAAAAGGGAGAAGAGATGCAATCCAGTTTTGTTTTTTAAGAAATCACACTATAACACATAGCCCTTTATTCTATTGCATTGATAATTTTATATCTATTTTTTTGTTTAACCGTACACAAATATTTTCTTATTAGACGATGACAAAGAACACACACACACACACACACAGGTAAGTGTTTAACAATGATTCCATTGATTTCCACGGGGATAACGGGGGATTGTTCTCAGGACAGTATACGCCCCCTACATTGATCAGCCAGTCCTCTTAACATTAGCGTTGTTGATTGTTTACAACAGGGCTTCTCGCCCGCGACAAAGGTAAGAGCCAGGGTAGCTCATCGTTTTGTCCGCTGTACAGAAGCTGACTTCTGTTCTCTATAAGGGAGGGGTTGGGATATTGAAAAAAGTATGAAGAGTTATAAAAATGAAATTGGTTACTACAGGAAACCATGTTGGCACTTCCTCCCAGAGTAGTTCTGGCATTTTTCTTTCTTTTTTTCAGATAAAAATAACTGTTGGTTGTGAGATTGTTGCAGAGGATCAGAGCATTATATTTGTTGGCCATGCAAGTGTGGTGTTGGGTAAGGGACAGGGGTTGTTATGTTATATAGGCTGTTGTTGTGACTGTGATGCAGGTCAAGGTCCTGTATATACTGAACGATATTTCACTTGTGTCCAAAACAAAAAGAAACTCACCACAGAACTTTATATGGATGTGCCTTTTTTCAAATTTCAACAAAAAAAAATCTGCCCCCGTAACTTTAATTATAATCTTTTTTCTACGTATTGCAGGGGCATATTGAAATGGCAATTATTTACTAATGACCATAATTAGCTGAAGACATCTAGTTTAGCCAACAGATACATCAAACTGCTGTTATCTTGATCGATTTAATCTGAGTTCAGCATTACCAGTCACCAAAATGATCCTTGTTTTAAACCAGCAATGAGCCCGGTTTCTTTTCCCTTGTTTCGCCTCATTTTATTTGTATGAGAGCTTGAACTTAACGTCATGGGTTGGCCTCGCAGGAAACTGCGGTGCCAGCCCGTATCACTATGGTTACTATCGGAAGACATTCCTTTGCACACGTCACGTTGCTCCTTATAAAAACAATCACTAGACCCTAAATGTCGGAAATTCAGAATTTGTCTTCATATGTAGCCTTCTGTAAATCAAATGCTGCCATCACTTGTGAACGTGCACAGTGTCAAGAAAAATACATGAAATAAAAGTTGCACTTTTCACATTTCTTGGCCTCCCTGGAATTCATATTTTAATGTGGTTTGCACCTCATATGCAGAAAGGTTATTTATGAGTCAACCGGTTGGGCAAAATAACTGGCAGTGTTTAATTTCCTACTGGAGATACGAGTGTCTACGCATGGTATTGTATTAGCGGTGGTGAGGATAGACCTTAATCATATTGGTTGTGGGTTTGAACCTAGAATCGTTGGAAACCATTACAGCTCTTCATTGTTTAAGATAAGCCTTTACTAATCACCCTGGAGTACGTTTAGTTCTGCATTCCATCTCCCAACACATAGCATTTAGAATTGTCCTGGTTTCCCCCCCCACAGTCTTTTCCCAGCCCAACCAACCAATAAAAACACTGGGTAACTAAGGCTTGAAGACACTTCACATAGTTTCCCTGAGAGACTTTCACTTGAATCAAAACACTACTCTTAACTTGGGATGGCAGACTTCTTTATTTGTCACTCGAGTTGCAAATCCAAAGAATAAAACACGGGAACCCTTTTTCTGAAGCTAGAAAAGGTCAGCACTGTGCCTGAACCCAGGGGACACCAGGAACACCTGACTTAGGGGTGGTGGTGGTGGGGTTAGGGGCAGCAGTGGACATCAGTAGCAGATGAACACTTGCTACTTGCTCCAACTTGCTTTGGCCGTCCGTCAAGGCAAACACTGGCTTTCACAACTTTAGACAAAAAAAAGTCGGTTAATGGTAAAAAAAAAGAAATAATCCACATGTAGGTTTAAGTAAATCGCAGTAAACTTCATGACATGCTCAGTTATAATATATGCATAAATGCTGCTTTCCACTTGGTTCTAAATAGCCTGACATGTTGCATTGGATGGATACACAGGTACATAATGCCATCTACTTAAAAGCTCTGCTTCTAGGCTACTGTCCAAACGGCTTGGACACGTGAACGAATGTGAACTCTTCCTTACTCAACGGGAAGGAGTGGGCATGTTTATGGGTGTAAGTAGTTGTATTGAAACGGGGCAACACCTGATGAATGGCAGAAAGGTATGTCATATTGGTGCTCCAGTCCCAAGAGCTGTTGTGCAATAGGAGCTGGGTTCACTAAACCCATCTGCCATGCAGTGCCCTCTCAGTAGCTACGACTCCACTGCATTTCAACCTGAAACACAGGAGCTCATCCATCTGGTTTCACCACAGTCTAGCAAAGCAGAAGAAGTGCATGTGTTGGGGAGAAGAAATGAAGACCGATTTGAATGATGACAGCCACATGGGTAAAACAGCCATTCTAAGGTGCTTTATGGGCATGCCGAAACATCCATCGTGTGGGTAAAACCTCAATGATGAAATCTCTGTGGCATGGGGCGAAAAACCAACAGCATACAAAGTCACAAAGGGCGGAATCCGATTTGTACTCTGATGTGTTCATGGCCTGGATTGGCATACAGACATTTTGTTCCTTATTGACGTCTAGAGCCTACTGACTCATAAATCAAGGAAATGTGGGATTGAGGTGTGGAGGTATGGTTGTGTCAGTGCAGGGTGCGTTGTGGGACCGTCACACACACACACACACATCTGATAACCAGGACATATCTAAGGGGGAGGATCTGTCCCAAGCCATATCACTGGTGGGTCCTGGGTTGGCGAGATCTGAAGCCGTCCTTTCTTGACACCAGTCAGCAATGATGACCAAAAAGTTTTTTTTGTTTTTTTTTGCATCTGCTGTATTGACCCAAGATGTCAGCATGGGCAGAAAGAAGTGATTTCACATTTCCACGTGTGTGTGTGTGTGTGCTCTTGCAAGTGCTCGCATACCTTGTGGCAAACGTCTTATTTCATTCATGCATTCTTGGATGGATGGATGGACCCGTGACGTGTGTTTTGTTGTACTAGCACCGATAGTGGATGTCATTTGTTTCTAACCTTCCGCTTCTTGACTCCAACCTATTTGGGGGGGGGGGGGGGGGGAGAGAACTCAAAGGATTGTTATAAAAACGTGTTGCGCCTGGCCTAGCGAAGCAGGTTTTGTCAGCATGTGTCTCTTCTTGTGTTGCTGGAGGGAGCCTGGCTGTCGGCCACACTGAGCCCACGCAGCCAGATGAGGGCCCCTTTGAGCATGCGAAAGGGGAGTGGGGTTGGTGTTAAATCATTGTCCGAGCAACGTATGGTAACAGGCCTCCGTGACGGTAGTAGATCAGGTCCAACTCGCTGTCGATGAGCGCCGTCACACCAAACGACTTCCCTTCGCTGGTCTGGAGGAACACGGACAGAAGGGCGGTTTGTAAACACGTGTGCCAACATTGAAATAAACCAACACTTTAAAATAGAGAGACGGGCTCAAAGAGCTTCTCTTTTGTAGCCATTCAAAAACGACAGCTTCGATGCAGAGCATTCTTTGTACATTCAATCATCATTTCCATTATATGTCGCTGCTCAATTGAGTTGGTATATTTATGCAGACTCAATCCAACATGAAACAACGCCTGTCGCCATCTTTTCCTTATGGAAACAACACACAGGACTCATGCGTGCATGCGCCGTGGCAAAAGTGAGAGTCAACAAGTGTCGCCATAAAGAGGCGGTAAAAAAATACAAAACAAAAAGGAAACCACTGTCCATGGATTTTAAATAAAGATACTAAGAAATAATATACAACTCTATATTCTTTTACTTATCTATTTTATTTTATGACTGTATCTGAAGCACTTTCAGTCTGCCTCGTGTACGAAAAGTGCTACATAAATAAAGTTGCCTTCCATTGCCTTTCCTATAACTATAATATAAAACACACAACAATAAAACTAAGACACAATATAAAAACCAACGCTTTAAAAACGTACAGGAGAGCCCACCTGCACCGTGAGCGCGTGGCCCAGAGCCAGCTCCTCGGGCAGGCTGATGGAGAACTTCTCCTTCCCACTGAGCTCCAGGGAGTCGGCCGTCTGGCCGGGCAGGAAGCTCAGGGGCAGGATGCCCATCCCCAGCAGCTGGGTCTGGTGGAGCTTCTGGAAGCTCTCGGCGATGATGGCTCGCACCCCCTGCGGAGAGCGGCGGGTGGGGAGGGAAGTGGATGAGGAGGAGGAGGGGAGAACGGTCCCACGTTCACGCAACCCAAGGGGGTCACGGAGCCCTTACGTCCTTGCGGACCCTCCTTGCGTCTACCGCAAGGGCCGGGACGTGCGCCTCCCAAAAAATAGTAACCTTCAGTCGAGGCGACGCAGCAGCGAGGGCTGTGATTGGTCCACTTACTAAGACCCGACGCAGAACCGTAACGGTTCAGTGCTGTGTCGAAGCCTCTGAGTGGCAATTGCGTTGCGTGAACGTGGGACCATAATCAGCCCTTTATGCCGCGTTTCCACTGCAGGGTGCGGAACGGATCGGATCGCAAAGGTGCGGTAGGGAGGGGGCGGTATAGCCCAGCTCAGTTCCGAGGTCGCGTTTCCACTGCCGACAGTACCCTTTGTGGTAGGCCGGATGTCGATCGCCGCGGCAGCTACGTTAACATCGTAAACAACGTCTTCCTCCCCAAGAATGCAGACGAACGTCTCCACCTCCTTGTTCGCCCAAGCAAGCGTTTTACGCGACATGTTAATTGTAAAGAATAATACCTGGAGGCTACTGTTTGTTTGTTTTTATCCCCAGCAGCACGCACCCAGGCTGTGGTGAACCTGTGTCTCTTTCCCTCTCTCTTTCTCCCCCCTGCTGTCCTTCTAATATAGTTAGAATAAATGTACAGCAGCCATAGCTATTATGATTATTTTGGTCAATAATGAAATCACGATGATTCAAACAATTGTTTTTGAGTTTGAAAACATGTGCATGACTCTCCCAAAAATGTCTTTGTAACTTTGCCTTAAGAAAATACACAAAATGGTCAAAAAGAAAATGCTGGAATCTAAAATGATGTACAGATATGTATCCAGCTGTTCTGCACTTTCTATAAAACATTTAATGAAAACTAGTTTTTTGATCGTTGGACGCTAAAAATCGAAATCGCGATAAAATGTATGGACCTGGAAAATCGTAATAAAAATAAAAAATAAAAGAAGAAAAATGTGATTAATCGCCCAGCCCTAGCTTAGTATAAATGAAACATTACCAGCAGGCAGGGTCCTTTGGCCACCCAGTCCCTGGAGCTCCCCGAGCCGTAGTCCTTCCCTGCCAGGATGATGAGGGGGATGCCCTCTCTCTGGTAGCGCTCTGCTGCCTCGAACACATCCAGCTACACAGAGAGAGGGCACACTGGGTCAGGACAGAGGCCTCGCGTCACACACACACACACACACACACACACACACACACACACACACACACACACACACACACACACACACACACACACACACACACACACACACACACACACACACACACACACACACACGTCCCGCATCAAGACAGACAGACACACCCTGCTTCAACACACACATCCTGCAACACACACATCCTGCAACACACACACCCCCACAACCCCCCCCCCCTCACCGTCTGGCCCGATGGGATGTGCAGCGTCTTGGGGCCCGACTTCCCGATGAAGCGGTTCAGCAGCTTGATGCTGGCGAACGTCCCCCTGGTCATCACCGCGTCGTTCCCCCGCCGGGCGCCGTACGAGTTGAACTCCCGGGGCGTCAGCCTGGGGTGGGGGTGGGGGGGAGAGTTAGTGAGTGTGTGTTTGTGAGAGTGTGTGAAAGAGTGCGTGTGTGTGTATGTGTGAGAGAGTGTGAACGAGTGTGTGTGTGAGACTGTATAAGAGTATGTGTATATGTGTGAGTGAGTGTTTAAGAATGAATGACTATGTACAGGTCATACTCAGAAAATTAGAATATCGTGCAAAAGTTCATTTATTTCAGTTACTAATACATTATGTGGACTCATTACATGCAAAGTGAGATATTCCAAGCCTTTATTTGTTATAATTTTGAAGATTATTGCTTACAATAATGCTCAGGAACTCTTTTCAGATGTTTTGGATTAATTAGCTGATTAGAATGTGACGCTTTGAGCCTACATTGTGGAACCTTTTCATAATATTCTAATTTTATGAGATTTTGAATTTGGGGTTTTCATAAATTGTTGTACAAATTGTGAAACAAATAAAGGCTTGGAATATCACACTGCATGTAATGAGTCTATATTATGCATTAGTACCACCTTTTAAGTTGAATTACTGAAATAAATGAACTTTTGCACGATATTCAAATTTTAGGAGTATGACCTGTATGTGTGCTTGTGAGCAAGCGTGCGTGCGTGCATGCGTGTGTGTGTGTGTGTACTCATGTAGGCGTGTGTGCGGCTGCGTTCCCCTCACCGTTTGCTCAACAGGTACTTGGCGGCGGCGCTGACCCGGGAGATGCTGCCGGCAGGGGAGATGTGATCGGTGGTCACCTTGTTGCCTAGGAACAGCAGGGCGTGGGCGTGCTCTATGGAGCGGGGGGGCTGCAGCTCTTTACTCTGGAACACAGGGGGCGGCAGAGAGCAGGGTGGTGAGGGGGGCTAATGGTGGAAGCTACCGCCATCTCACTGTAGGAGTTATGAACTATGAACTAACTGTTGGTCCATATATGGGCAGGAGTTCCTGAGTGGGGGTCAGGCTGATGTTGCTTGTTTTACTTAAACTTTATTTTCAATGTTGATAATGGATCTCTCTAATTGCAGACCATATTAATGTCAAACCCATCCGTGAAACCATTTACATCTACTTACTACTGACATATTTTCTATTTTTAATTATTTTTTGTGCTTTGCATGTGGGATAATTCGATTGTTTTAATCTAATTATAATTTCTACGACAGTCCTCGTTTCCTGTCTGGGATGAGTAAAGCACCACTCTGTCTATTCGATGTTAGTGCTACACGTGAACCTCCTAAGATGGCGCAAATTGATTGGTTCGCTATCTCGGGAAATTGGGCACTATCCCATGATTGAGATCTCAAACTCGGGATATTGTTTTATCGTAAAATGTCCCGCTTTGCAACGCTAATAAACCGCTAATAAAAACAAATAAATCCCGGCAAAAAGTGTTATCTTGTTTATTTTTGGAGTGTTCACGTGTAGTATATACTAAAACAATTATTCACCTCAGGCTCCGTGAATAGACCTTCGGTCTCGGGGGGGGGGGGCTATTCCCCACTACTCACTCTGCCTTCGGCGAATAGTTGTTACATAACCACTGACCAGCTTGTGGAAGAAGGCGGGCTGGCGGATGTAGGTGGACTTCTGGTCCCAGGGGAACACCGCAGTCTCCGGGCACTCCAGGTTGCTCCACAGCGCGTTCCCCTTCTGCAGGAGAGCACAGCACCAATCAGCACCAACGGGGGAACTGACTAAAGGGCTGACTACGGTTCCACGTTCACGCAACGCAAGGACCACGCAGACGCTTCGACACGGTCCTGAACCGTTATGGTTCCGCGTGGGGTGATTGGTCCGTCGAGCGGACCAATCACAGCCCTCGCTGCTGCGTCGCCTCGACGGAAGGTTAACATTTTTTGGGAGGCGCACGTCCTGGACGCAAGGAGGGTCCGTAAGGACGTAAGGGGTCCGATACCCCCTTGGGTTGCGTCAACGTGGGACCATAATCCACCCTTTACTGCCCCCCGTTCCAGCTAGCAGCCGCTGGTGCTGTGAGTCAGGGGGGGGGGGGTTAAGACCTCACCTCCATCCTGCTGTTGAGCTCCTGGAAGATGGAGGAGACCACCGTGTCCTCCTCCATCTGCTGCACCTCCTCTCTGGACGGCCACACGTCACGAAGGAACACCTCCTTCCCCTCGGGGGTCACCCCTGAGAGAGGGAGAGTGAGAGAGGCAGAGAGAGAGTGAGAGAGGGAGAGGGAGAGAGAGTGAGAGGGACCTCCATCTCCCAGGATAACTCCTGCCCCCAGTCTAACCTGGCTGTACGATTTAGCCGGTACCTGGAGCTGGGCGATTAATCGTTGTTTAATCGTAATTCTAATTTATGGTCAATAATCGATTTTTTTTTTTAAAAAGAAAATCAATTATTGAAAAACAAAAATACCTTTTTTTTTTTTTTTTTTTTTTTAAAGAGTAAAATGTCAACACAGTGTTTAGAGTTTGCCTAAAGTCTGTGGCAAACAAATGTTGCTTTTGTTAAATCATTGGTTATCTTCAAAATAAAATCCAAACTTAAAAAATACATATATATGTCATTCATAGAAAAAATGATAGATTAAAATCAATAATCGGGTTTGGTTTGAAATAATAAAAATAAGAAAATAAAATACGATTTTATTTTTAGGCCAAACCGGCCGGCCCTACCGGTATCTACTCCACCCTCCTCAGCTACAGCCTAGCGCTAAGCCTACAGTGTTTACCATCCGCTGCACACACGCACACTTACCCAGGGGTTCCTTCTCAAAGTCGATGTCCACTGTCCCTGCGATGGCGTATGCCACCACTAGGGGGGGCGAGGCCAGGTAGTTGGCGCTCACGCAGTCAAACAGGCGCCCTTCAAAGTGCCTGTTGCCCGACAGCACGCCGCACGCCACCAGGTTCCCCTACAACACAAGGGGGAGAGGTTGGAACCGTTCCGAGGTGTTCGTCCATCCCTCCAGAGTTGGGGAGAGGCTAGTGCCAGGCCAATCAAAGTAGAGCTCTGGATCTTTTGTGCCAACCCCAAGTAGGGCTCTGGATCCTTTGTGCCAACCCCAAGTAGGGCTCTGGATCCTTGTGCCAACCCCAAGTAGGGCTCTGGATCCTTTGTGCCAAACCCAAGTAGGGCTCTGGATCCCTTGTGCCAACCCCAAGTAGGGCTCTGGATCCTTTGTGCCAACCCCAAGTAGGGCTCTGGATCCCTTGTGCCAACCCCAAGTAGGGCTCTGGATCCCTTGTGCTAACCCCAAGTAGGGCTCTAGACTCTAGAAACCTTATAAGCTCTATAATAGTGGGCGTGGGTGAATGAGTTATAAGCTAATTTTTACCTGATAATAAATAATTGAGGAGGTTTCACACCGTCTCATGAGAGGCCCTTGATACACGAGAAGATGATTTCTGATTAGTATCATGAGAAAACGACCAGGGTGTTTTTAGGGGCAGATGACGATTGGGTTAACAACAATGCGTGTGGAACCGGATGAGCAAATACTTTAGAAATGTGGGGGTCGCAAAAGACCCACACGAGTTGGGAGCATCTGGAGGATGGATCCAGGGCACAATGTACCTGTTTGATGGCCTCGGCCACGCCTTCGGGCAGAGGGGCCGTGTTGCCCACACAGGTGGCACAGCCGTACCCTATCACCTCAAAGCTGCAGAGAAACAATAATAAGGAGAACAAGTCACACAATGGCGCTTTGTGAGGAGGAGGTTGTGTGTGTCTCATTGACTTTGCATGGGCCGCTCTCGAAATGCATTGTGGGTCAATCCATTCTGTCGACGCCGAAGTTGAGAAATGTTCAATATTTCAGGCAGCGACGGATCCGTCGGCCAATCAGATTGCGTTACCCAAACGTCAGACATGCCCTTCATCCGTCAACGGACAAGCACAATGTGATTGTGTGAGTGTGAGTGTGAGTGTGAGTGTGTGTGTGTGTGTGTGTGTGTGTGTGTGTGTGTGCCCACCCCAGCTGGCTGAGGAAGGGCAGGACCCCACTGGTGTTGAGGTACTGGGTCACCATTCCGGTCCCGGGGGCCAGGCTGGTCCTGATGTAAGGCTTGACGCCAAGCCCCGCCTCTACCGCCTTCTTCGCCAGCAGACCTGTCAGTCAAACAACGTGCGCAATTAGAATAGAATAATGTCGGAATAAATTACTTCATAAAAATGAAAAAAAGCATGTCTGTCAAAAAAGAAAATCTATTATTAAAAAAATAATAATAATATTAAAATAAATGGGGAAATAAAGGGATGCAATGATACTCAATACTGGATTGATTATGTATTTGCATCTATATGGATGAATCCTGTCATAACAAGATGAAATACTTAACTGTAGGGAGCTCGAGGATATTCTGATTGTTTTAAATCCTTCAGCTAACTTAGAACACGGTGACGACTAGGAACCAAGGACAAAGAAACTAAAGTGTTGTGCTGTGTTGAACTTGCTCTGGACACATATGTATGTATATATATATATATATATTAGTGCCGTCAGTTAAAAGCATTATTAACGGCGTTAACGCAAACCAATTTTTTTATCGCGCGATTATCGCAATTCTTTTTTTTTTTTTCTTTGGTTCAAAACAAAGAAGCAGTAGCCTGACTGCTATGTTCAAGGCAGTATGTTTGTATGTTCATCGTTTAATTGCACAATAGGCTTTCTTTTTGTATCGTCCTGTTTTGATCAGTATATGCCAATGTTGTTATCAATAAAAAACCATTTGCACAAGGCGAGCCGATGCACTTCTCCATGTTGATAAGAGCATTAAAATGAGAAAAATTAATGGGACAAAAATCAAGGGATATTTAGCATATAAAAAACATTTGAGTTAACTATGGCATTAATGCAATTAATTGCGATTAAATATTTTAATCGCTTGACAGCACTAATATATATATATATATATATATATATATATATATATATATATATATAGATTGATATTGATAGATACTTTAATGTCCCAAAGGGCCATTTTTCTTGGACTATATATACTTTACATATATATATTTGGTGAACACTTTGATGATGGCCCTCGTGGTACACAAAGCCCTCTCATCATTAACATCGTCGAGCCAGACGTGCCCGTACTCGTGCCGGTCGTCACGGAGACCCACCTGCAGCCAGCATCACGGACGGGTTGCAGTTGTTGGTGCAGCTGATGACGGCGGCGATGACCAGGGAGCCGTGGGCCAGCTGGTACTCCTGGCCCGCGTGCTGGAAGGGGACCTGGGTCTGCAGCCGGTCGGGGGCCACGTGGAAGCCTTTGAAGCCCACCTGGCGCCGGGAGGAGGACGGGTTGAGGACACGCACGTTGATCTAGAGCCACTCTCAGTGGGTTTCTTCTCAGATGTCATTCCTGAGTGGACTAGGGGCTAGGGGTGAGGGCTAAGGTATGGTTCCACGTTGACGCAACGCGAGGGGGTTTACGGACCCCTTACGTCCTTGCGGATCCCTCCTTGCGTCCACCGCGAGGGCCGGACGTGCGCCTCCCAAAAAGTAACCTTGCGTCGGGGCGACACAGCAGCAAGGGCTGTGATTGGTCCGCTGACATTAACCAGACGTAAACCTGACGCAGAACCAAAACAGGCTCACGACTGCGTGGTCATTGCGCTGCGTCAACGTGGAACCGTAACGAAGCCTTAAGGCCTCTTGCTCAGGGATTCCTACGGGTAAACGGGGGTACCTGGGGATTTGAACCAAGAACCTGTTGGCTGGGAGTATAACACCCTAATCCCTAAATAAATGTCGGGAATATTTATTTACTTAAATTAAGATTGAGATTTCCAGATTTTGATATACAGCATGTATGACAAAGTGAACAACTGCATCAGGGGACCTGACACCGAACATACGTGTGGCGATGCACAGGGAAGGCTGGACCCTTACCTTCTCCTTCAGACAGCTGTGGAAGTCCACCTTCATGTCGCTGACTGCCACCCTGTCCTGGGGCCTCTTGGGGCCGCTCACGTAGGGGATAAAGGAGCTCAGTTGGATCTCTATCACCTGTGGGAAGAGCACAGTTCCAGGCTAAAGGGTGTGTTGTCTGTAGAGTGAACCTGCACAGCTCTAAAGTCGCCATTACCGGTCGCCCCCTAAATCGACACCCCGCAGAACGGCGGTCTGCGGGGTCTGAACCCGATTGTCCACAGGCTACCTGTAGGCTTGCATGAGCAACATTTCCAACCCTTGCATGCGCCTTTATGACACCCATCTAATATTCACTGCAAGCCGCTTAGGATATAAGTGCATGCTAAGGGTCTCATAGTAGCTCCAAGGTTTAAGTACTAAGCCTTTGGCTCCAAGGCTCAGCCTGTACAACTAAGGGAACACACACACACACACACAATGCAATGTCAACCGTGCAAGGCCCCAACCGGGCCGGTTGCTGAAGGGGCTGGTCGTCTTGCTCAAGGACCCTTTCTACAAGGAAGGCCAGAGCGGTTGACCGAGCCAGAGAATGTTCCTCCTCCTAAGAATAGACGTCTTGCACATTCAAACTCCCTCCTACTGCAACCTGCTGTGAAGCCATTTCCATTGTTTAGTTGCATCTATTGTTCACAGAGAGTCACCAAGGCAGCCGTTTTCCTGCTAGGCCACTCTAGCCCGGAACCCCTAAACCTTAAAGAAACCGTAAACTTCATACATCGAAGACTGCCGTTCTGAGTGTGCATTTTGTACTTTGTGAAACAATTGTCCTCTGAGGCACCGAGTCTTGTAACACATGCAAAACCTTAAATTATGTATCCACAGTTCCTTCACTCTCTGAGGTTATGGTTATGATGAGGCGCATGCATGTGGCTCCTGCGTGCCGACTGCGGCGCAGACATTGGGGATTGAACACGGACCCCCTTACCACCAGACCATCCAGTCCCACATCTCCACCCCCACCCCCACCACCACCACCACCACCCGACACAGACACAGACTCCACCTACCTCTGAATAGACAGGGTCCTCTTCAGAGTCCTCGTAGGTTCTGAAAAGGTTCACAGCCTTCATGTACGACTCCAGTAGTTCAAGTTTCTCCGGGCTGAAGTCTGGAGGGGAAACAGAAGGATTACAGGAAAGGCTTGCAGAAAGTGTTCACTAACATTAAGACACAACAGATCACAACAGAACATTGCCTGCCAATGCAGGCTCTTGCTCGACAGGTGCAGATCCCTATCGGTTACACTGGCTTGATCTGCAGTCCTACTGAATAAATGGAAAACATGCATTTCCAGACAACTGAAATTGGTTTGTGTGTGTATGTTTGTGTGTGAACGGTTGAAATTCTTTATTGACAAAGGGATCAAACACAAAGAAAGCCCAAGGGCTTATACACATTGTGTGGCTTTTGGGTGAAACATTATGTGTATGTGGGTCATTTTGTGACCCACATACTGAAATCCCACACCAATGTTTCACCGATAATGTTGAAAGTCTCTCTCTGGGACTCACTGGTCTTGTTAAAGTGCTTGAGTGTGACTTGGTCGATGGGGAAGAAGCTGACGGTGGCGTTGTATTCAGGGCTCATGTTGGCGATGGTGGTCCGGTCGGGGACCGAGAGCTGCGACACCCCTGGGCCAAAGAACTCCACAAACCTCCCGGCGATGTTCGCCTGCCGCAGGTGCTGAGCGGAAGGAAGAACACACGGGAAAAAGAACAGTCAGAATACATCGTACCACAGCAGTGTTGAACACTTAATCCTGATTGGACAATCACCTTCCAAGGGAGCAAGTTTTAACACTCCAAATTCAATGCACGACAAATCGAATATTAACAACACACTTGTTTCTTTGACTATGCAAAAACAACATGATGACAGTGCCACAGAAAGACAAACACACAACGAGCCTGGTCGCTGAAGCTCGGGGTACATGACTGAACATGTTGCTCTGTTGCTGTCAAGACGGAGCAAAGCCAGGAGAGATGGTCTGCTCACTCTGCTCAGAGCCCAAGCTTCAGTCATAAACAGACCTGTTCATACCAGGGGGAAACAGCTGTTTACCACTAGTGTGGACTGTATGAGTATGGGGTGACGGCAAACAAACATATCCCACCAAAATCTTCAAAACATTTATTCTTTTAGCTCAGCGTTCTTCCAAATATGTTGTGTGCAAGTAGGGCTGGGCGATTAATTGAATTTTGATCGCGATTTCGATTTTTAGCGTCAAACACTCACAAAATTAACATAATCGAAAAAAAAAAAGTTACAATATTTTATAGAAAGGGCAGAACAGCTGGATGCATATCCATCTGTATACGATTTTAGATTGGAAAAAAAAAATATTGGCGGAATTTAAAAGTTCTCAATTACACATTTTTTTGGGGAGAGACATGCTGAATAAGTGCAACATGTTTTCAAACTCAAAAATAAGCGTTTGAATAATCGGGATCTCAATATTGACCAAAACAATCGTGATTATGATGTTTCCCATAATCGAGCAGCCCTATGTGTAATACATTCATTGTTGATATATCATCTGAATCTCTCTGATTCAGATGCATTTGAATTGTTCATTTACTCTTCTTTCAGTGTTGTCTCCATTGTCAACCGGCAGCCTTCAGAAGGGAACATTATGGCTAGCGGTTACCTTGGTGATGCCCAGGACCACGTCGATGGAGGTGGTCAGAGGGTTGATGCAGCCCTCCAGCTTACAGCCCACCACCTGGGGCAGAGTCAGGGCCACCGGCTGGCCCAGCATCACCGCCTCGGCCTCGATCCCCCCCACACCTGCACAGGTGAACTCAGCGTCACGAGGCTGACCGGGTTATACACTAGAGAGCTTATGGGGAGGGGCAAGCTGCTGGGTTGTGAGACATTAGACATTCAGCATACATTTATGGCTCTGCCGTTTTTTATTCACTTTTAACGTCCAAAAACACAAAAGCAGTTGCAATTTGCCCAGGTTTGGATGAGCACATCCATTGCATAGAATACACTTTGGAAGCAAGTTTGACCTTAAATAAAAAATGGTTTAATATCTCTCCTAGTAACATGTTCATACCTTCAATTATGTATCCACAGTCCCTTCAGACACTCTGAGGTTATGGTTATGGGAAGGCCCATGCATGCTGAATGCGGTGCAGACATTGGGGATTGAACATGAACCCCCTAACCACACTAGACCGTTTTGCTGTGCCTCGGTTTTTTACTTCCAGAAACAAAACAACAAAGCAGTTGTAATTTCCCCCAGGTTTGGATGAGCACATCCATTGCATAGAATCACTTTGGAAGCAAATTTATTTTATAAAATAAATGTTTAATATCTCTCCTTCACACTGATATCTGTTTAACAAAGTTCCCGCTACGGTGAGTTGGACATCATTATACACCGGGGGGCCTAAATCCAGCGATCTGATTGGTTCCTAACTGTTGTATAATGAGCGTATACATAACTGCTATGACGCCCGATCATTTTGTGAAAGTATCACTCCGCGCCTTGAAGTGGAAACCGTTACAACCGTTCTCTCGGAGGGACGCTAAAGTGTGTTGCATGGCGACCGTCGTGCATTTTGAAGGCAGCCAGGAGGGACTACTTTTTGGTAGTCTTTAATAAAACGGCTACTTTGACTTTCTTGGTTTCTTTTTAAATGTAGTGTGTCTATGACTTTCGTTTCGCCATAACAGTAACCGTTGTATAAAAGCAATAGATCACTTCAGTCAGTGGCATGTGCTCATTATACCACTGTGAAGGGGGTCGCCGGCTTAATTGTATAACAGGGGAGGCGATTTGAAATCCATAATAAAGTCAATCCAGAACTGTGTTGGTATTTTTGGTTTAGGGGGGGCTCGCGGTGTGGCGGCGTGTCTTACCCCATCCCAGGACCCCCAGTCCGTTGATCATGGTGGTGTGGGAGTCGGTGCCCACAACGCTGTCGGGGTACACCAGGCCGTCGCTGACGTGGACCACGCGACACAGGTGCTCCAGGTTCACCTGGTGAACCGCGCCCACGTCCGGCGGGACCACGTTCACGTTCTGGAACGCTTTGGAGCACCACTGCCAGGACCAAGGAGACACCGCGGTTTACACACTTTTACACATTTTACTGTAATAAAAAAATCAAATGTCAAAATCCACTTTTGATGTGCCTTAAAACATATGAAGTAGCGCACTACCTTGAAAAACTGCAGCCTCTCTTTGTTGCGGATCAGCTCCATCTCTTGGCTCTTCAGTGCAGTTTCTGGTCTGCAGGTTAAACACAGAAACAAAAGAAAGTTTAGCTTAGGTTTTTCCTAACTATTACAGCCTTTGTAATAGTTAGGGAATTACAAAGGCTCTATTTTAATAGAGCCTTATCTATTTTCGGAAATATGTTTGCCACATGTGCTGTAACATCAATTCTCCAGTTCAGTAGTTTGTACTCATTTGCATGTGGCTATGAATCAATAGGCCGTCCGTGGGTACAGAAGAGAGCTCTAGACTTTGCCTTCTTTAATCAAACAAACCGACAAACATCTACAGCTTATAAAGCAGCAAGCTCTCGGTCGTGACCCCCACGTACTTTTCCGGGCAACCCCCAAATGGGAACCAGCGTGTGAGCTGCCTCTCCACCATCATCACCCAGCGCCTCAAGACTTACTCAGAGACGGGCTGCAGGTGGAAGGGGCAGAGCAGGGGCGAGTTCTCTATCTGCTGGACGGCCGGGGGGTGTTTGCCTGGGGAGGCCGGGGTGTCGCTGCAGCTGCCCTTGCCACAGGATCCCCTCGCAGCTCCACAATGGGCGCCCCCACCCCGAGGCGGCTGCCTGGGCCCGCTGCCTGGGGCAGAGGAGACGGGGGCGGGGGTGGAGGAGGAGGAGGAGCGAGGCGCGCCCTGGCTCTGGGTCTCTCCTCCGCCGGGGTTGGGTGTGTTCTGGATGGCACTGGAGGGTTCATCGGGGTTATACTTTGTAGACTTGATAATTGTAAAATACAAATAGGAAATACACTGTACCAAAAATAGCGTTGTCCTTCTGGGACTGTAGCTACAGAAGCACGGGCTTATAGACCTTAGAGACCAGCTTATGCAGACATCATATGGGCCAAGTAGCAAGTGTAGACATTTGGTGCTTGAACACAATCAGCAACACGCACACATACAATATATGTTTAAGACTGAGACCCACCCAGTTAGAAGGTGAGAGGACTAACCTTATTGAAATCACTATCAATCAGCATTGACTACAGACATATCCAGGAAATGTTAAACTACGAGCTAGTTGCAACGTACGTTTTGCAACTTTAAGGGGCCACTCACTTAATTCAAGTATAAGGCTAAAAAGTAAAGAGCTTAAGGGCTGTGTCGGTGACCTTACCATTTGCTGAAGTCGATCTGTAGCGAGTGGTCCACTATGAGGTCGGTGGGACAGACTGGGTTGACGCGGTAAGGGTCCACACCGTGTTTGACCAGCGCATCTCGCATTGCCGCCAAATCCACCATGGCGGGAATACCCCTATGGGCGTTAAAACAGAAAAAATAAGCACGGGTTCAGATGGCAACGGGTCAAGAGTGCAGCAGTGTTGAGTGTGCCGTCTGTGTGCGGAGCATCAGGCCCGGCAGACTCACGTGAAGTCCTGGAGAAGGACCCGGGAGGGAGGGAACGGCACCTCAGCCACATTCTGCTGCTCCTGCCAGTCCAGATAGTTCTGGACGTCCACCTCTTTCACGTAAAAGCCGTCACATTTACGAATGGCCGCCTCCAATAAGACACGGATGGATAGAGGCAGTTTTCCTGAAGTAAAATATAAATTGTTAAAGCTCATTGTTTCCATTTTTTGCACATTGTTTATGTTATTTTAAAACTAAGATTGTATCAACAATGCTTTGTTGGCTCGAACATCTCAGCCACCATCCAGAATTAACAAAATGTTTAAAACAAACTAAAACAGAAGGTGACAAAAGCAGAGGCTACAGAGTTGGCTGGTCCAGACTTACCATATCTTGGGTCATTTAATTTTTGTGGATTGAAAAATTTAACACCATCATTCAGTGTGTCAATCAAATGGCTGTACGGATGCTCTGTAAGAGAAAGATAATACTGATAAGTGGATGACCTAGACATAATACTTTTTTGGTATCCCACTGTAGACCAATATAGTAACTTAACATGCAGATATCTAACAACGTTTATTAAAATAACAACAATGCTTGAGCAAAGATAATACTGATAAGTTGATGACCTAGACATAATACTTTTTTGGTATCCCACTGTAGACCAATATAGTAACTTAACATGCCGATATCTAACAACGTTTATTAAATAACAACAATGCTTGAGCAAAGCATTGCATATTTGCATTGCTAAAAAAAATGCTAGGAACCACTACAGGAATATTTTTTATTATCCTATAAACCACCATCTAAAAAAATATAAATTTGAATGGTGTTGTGTACATTAGCTTCCCAACGTGTCAGTTGTTGAAAATAATATGGAGCTCAGTGCTGATATTGAAAGACAGGCTTGAGAATGAAAGGATTGAACTGGTCAGGTTTAATTTCTTTATGAATAATCATTGTTCCTCACGTTGATGCCTCCAACATATACTGAAGTCCAGTTAAACACAACGCTAACAGATACAAATATTGTGTGTTAATAAAAGTGGCCTTGTGTGTCAATATTGGTGGTGGTTAGTGAGGTCCCCCCCTTCACTTTAGGCGTCTTTTTGAGTGTTATTAATTTCTTCATGTTTAACCTCTGTCTTATAACTTTATGCTCTGTAAGGTGACCTTGAGTGTCTTGAAAGGCGCCCTTTAAATACAATTATTATTATTATTATTAATCCAATGACTAATAACGACCACCCGTGTTTGTTAGAGACTGGTCAGGCACCGGCAAAACCAAGACATTTCTGGTGATCCTGACTGTATAGCAGCAGCATAAATGGTTGTGGGGACTAAGGAAACGCCACAAAACCACTTTAATCGATGAATAGACTACCCCAGTGTGGGGTAGTCTACCAAGGTTCAACCTCATATGAAGTGCAACATGAACAAGTAAAAAACATGACGCGACGCAGGCGGTTCTACAGATAATAACATGCAAGTGTCCCGTTAATCAAGGCCTAACCATTGCAATAATGGCATGATTCACTCATGACAACAATGCGACCATCTATGCTAGGCAAAGGAGTGGGGGTAGATTCGTTCACGGGTGAGATTATTGCGTGCGAAAAGATAAAACGTCCTTCCTCGTCATAACACTACCCACAACACTAGCAGCGGTGCTAGCTTTGCTGCTCTGGAAGAGATAAGACTTGCTCGGTTCACACCGGGTCTATACTGACACATATTGTCCCGCTTCACTTCGACACTTCACGGGGTTGCTTGACAAAATAGAAACGCTTCATTTAACAATGTTCTTCTCGCATATTATGCCGTAAAAGTACAAACACAACGCGTAGCCGAGTGTTCAACTCGGCTTCAAGAGGCGGTCTTCGGGTGCCATCCACCTCCAGCTAACAGTTTGAGGCTATATGTTATTGACGTCAATGTATTGAATTGACTGTTATAACACATCACAGGCCTTCAATGATACATGTATAATGGTGTCGCCAACAAATTCCCACCACTGGATAAGAGATTTGCACAATAATACTTGTTCATCCGACGATCTCTCTTTACCTTTGACAAGAGCAGCGTACGCCATGATGACTGCTGAAATGAGCACGGCCGTCCTCGTGACGTCGCTTGATGTCGTTTGACGCGTTCTAGAGCCACG
The DNA here is from genome assembly GCF_026213295.1 of Gadus chalcogrammus. Taxonomy (NCBI): domain Eukaryota; kingdom Metazoa; phylum Chordata; class Actinopteri; order Gadiformes; family Gadidae; genus Gadus; species Gadus chalcogrammus. The sequence continues at coordinate 4,175,843 of NC_079420.1, forward strand.
CCCCCTGGACTATTTACCAACAGAGGCCAGTTTGTGCTGTACGTCGATATGGTTGTAATGGATTCGAAAAGTACCAATGGATCAAATATATTACACTGAATGAAATTATTATAATACATTTTATTATCTTATTAACTATGGATATTATTTATGATTATTCATATTATTGTTGTTCCAGTATTAGTAGTAGTAGTAGTAGTAGTTATATTAGTAGTGGTAGCAGTAGTAGCAGTTACAGCATATATATATATATATATATATATATGTATTTCTACTGTTTCATTTTAAACTATTTTTAAGTACTTCTTATTTATAAAAGGAATGTTCTGATCGGAGGGTCAAGGGCCCATCCCGGACTATATTACCAGAGTTTGGTGTACTTGGTTGTTTACATAGTTTTTTCTTTTTCTGACCTGAGAAACCGTGTCTGTGGCTTTAAATCATGCCAGAGGACGTCACGTGACTACGGAGGCTATATGTTCCATTTCCTCTTTACTATTTAGACAGTTATCTAACGTGACGTTATACGAACACATTTAAAAAAACAACCAACAATTAACACATTTTAGTGTGTAATTTGAAGTAATATTTCGGCTGGACAATTGAGTGAATCCTCACGACCTTTCACCTTTGACATTGTCTGTGTCTTTTCTCAGCACAAACAAGCGCAGGCGTGACTTTCTGGACGTAAACCACCTTGCGGACTAGGCCGTGGCTTTACTCAAGCCCTGCACGTTTAATGCAAACCTCCACACTACGTTGGACACTGTCTGAAGACGACGTTAAAGTCTCCGAATGGCCTCTGAATAAGTAAGTGCATGTGCTCGACATAAATCGCTGTGTGTGAAATCGCTTTTAGCAAGACGCAGCAGAAAGTGCGACGTTGACCATGTGGAGGACTAGTTACCACTGTTAGTGTTAGTGTTGTTTTCGTGGAATCGATACCGCACATCAGTAAGCAGCTAGTAAACACACACACATTTGTAGTGAATGTATCTTCAATGTTGATGAAAAAGCGGAAAGATCAGTATATTTCAGAAGCAGTCTATCCTATATAACCAAGCTAGGAAACTGTTATTGTCCCGTATTGTTTAGTCATCCGAAGCCTTTGTGATGCTGACACATGATCACAGGAATTTGCCTTTACAAGGTACTTTATACCAAATTACCATTATGTATCAGCTATAAATAGGCTATAATGACGAGACAACGTGCTCTGCCTTCTTAGCTACCGTAGGTCTATATGGAACTGACAGTATTCCCATTTTATATTGTGTAACGTTACTGTCTGATGGTATCCATATCCTTTATGTAGAGCTTGACGACGAGTGTGGTGGTTTCTTGATGATTGAGTGTGGTCTTGTCGCCCATCACAGTGCACGGCGGTGGGAAGGTTGTCCTCTCCAGTACAGTAGCTCGAGGCGGGGCAGAGCTCTGCGTGGGCCGGCGGCATGCAGCAGAAAGGTACCATCCAGATCATCGAATGGGAGGACCTGGACAAGAGGAAGTTCTACTCCCTGGGGGTGTTCATGACCATGACCACCCGGCTCACGGTGTACCCCGCCAGCCTCATCCGCACCCTTCTGCAGGTGCAGAGGGGCAAGGCGCTGTACACGGGCACGCTGGACGCCTTCTGTAAGATCCTGCGCGCCGAGGGCCTGCGCGGCCTGTACCGCGGCTTCATGGTCAGTACCTTCACGCTGGTGTCGGGGCAGGCCTACATCACCACCTACGAGCTGGTGCGCAAGCACGTGTCGCGTTACTCCCCCAGCAACACGGTCAAGTCCCTGGTGGCCGGGGGCGCGGCCTCGCTGGTGGCTCAGACCATCACGGTGCCCATCGACGTGGTGTCCCAGCAGCTGATGATGCAGGGCCAGGGCGAGCACCTGACCCGCTTCAAGGTCAAGGCGCCGGCCGCCGCCTCGTCCTCGTCGAAACTGGGGCGCTTCTCCTTCGGGCAGACCCGGGACATCGTGGTGCAGATATGCGCCGCCGACGGGTTCCGCGGGTTCTACCGGGGCTACGTGGCGTCGCTGCTCACCTACATCCCCAACAGTGCTCTCTGGTGGCCCTTCTATCACTTCTACAGCGGTAGGCGCCTTCTCTGGGTTTCTCTCATTTTGAACATCCTAGGAAAAACAAGGCTTGATTGTGTCATCTTCATGCTTTACGATGGTCGCAAATGTTATGCTTTCGTTCAATGAACCCAATACCGAAAGCAATATTTACATTACAAATAAACCATGAGGTTAAGATAAGCTGAAAGGTGGGGGTTGAGTTGGCAGTTGTATTTACGACGGGTCTTCTCGTCAACAGAATGGGGCAAAGGTCACAATCCTTTATTGTTTATTCTAGCCCGTGGTAATCTAATCTCTCATGAACCATAAACCGATGTAAATTAGCCTAAGAAACAGGCATTCTGCAGCGCATTCAATGTAACCCCCCACAGAATGTTCTTCACAGAATCCTCATGCTCTCATGTTCTTCCCTCGCCTGCGTCTCCAGAGCGCCTGTCGAACCTGGCGCCCAGCAACTGTCCTCAGCTGATGGTGCTGGCCGTCGCGGGACCAATGGCGGCCGCCACCGCCTCCACCATCACCAACCCGATGGACGTGGTTCGGGCCAGAGTGCAGGTGGGTCACAGATGCACAATGAAACACCATGACTATATACACCCGTTCATCTCCACATTTGAATCTGAATTCAAGTGTCCCGAACGACACTGTTCTGTTTGTATACTGCGTACGTATCCTTTATCGACTTTCACAGATACCGGTGCAAATTCCTCATGGAAATCACCCTTCTCTAGACTTTTTGTTTTTGTTTTATGACGATTGTAAATTACTATGACCAATTATTCCCACATGGTCACAGTGTATAATCTGACCTGAGAAGACGAACGGTGCGTTGTTGTGTCGACCATGTGGAGCTTCTCGTGCGCGCTTGCCAAGCGCATTGGTTGATCCACCGGCGCTCACAGTGCTAGAACATAGCGGGTGACCTACTCGTCCGTGTGTCTGTCTGCCAGGTGGAGGGACGCTCCTCCGTCATTGACACCTTCAAGCAGCTACTGGCGGAGGAGGGGGCTCGGGGGATGACCAAGGGGCTGTCGGCCCGCATCATCGCCGCCATGCCCACCTCGGTGCTCATCGTGGTGGGCTACGAGTCCCTGAAGAGACTCAGCCTGAGGGCCGACCTGGTGGAGAGCCGGCACTGGTGAACGGATCAGAACCGGTCCAGTGTCACACCAGAAGAACGTACTGTATACGGACTCCTGGTGGAATGAGCAGACACTGGTGGAATGAACAGAACCGGTTTCAGTTTCACTCCAGACCGCTTACTGTATACTGGACCCTGGCAGAGACGGCAGAAATTGGTGAACGAGGCCGAACCAGATTTTAGTACCGGACAGGGTCACTTGGTTCACCCAGGTGGTGAACAGAACCAAAATGGTTTGATTTCGAGCCAGAACACTTCTCCAGGTCCCAGGGTACATCCAAATGAAAGGGGAGAAATAAACTATAAAAAGCGCTCCAAAGACTGAAACAAAAACACCTGAAACTCCTCTGCCCACCATTTATACCGGTAGAGGTATCTTAGTGTTAACTTTTCAAAGCATTCTAGAATCAGAGTTCAATGACTATGTAGGGTAAATTAGATTCAACAGATTCTGCTAAATCTGTTTATTGGTTCTGCGTGTTTCACAGCTGCTTTATTATAGTTATAAAGTTATGGGCTAGGCTCAAACTGCCATTGTGGAAAAAGCCATTTTATTTCTCTTTAAAAAAAATATCAAAACGTATGTATAGCAATTTTGGGTGACTAATACGTTTAGGATTTGTTGGGAGAAAAGAAAGCTTTCATAGTGTAAACTATTTTTTAAAATATCCTTTTAACGACTCCAAAGTACCTCTGGCCTCAAAGCACCCTTGGGGGGAAAAAAGAGAAGCTTAAAATCCAGTAGTTGTGTGTTGTTTTCACATTTCTTGTCACATTTGATGTGTTGAAAGAACCTAGGGTGTTTGTTCAAAAAAGGTTGATGGTACGTACCACAAGTCTTTTCTATCAGAAAACCACATGTATTGTCAAGCTAGTATATGACATTGGCAAAGCAGAAACATATCCTTTTTCAAGGTAAATCTTTATCATGCATATATTTCTGTATGGTGCGTGCATTCCAGTGGACTTTAGAATCGTATATGCGCAGAGGTGGTTGGTTTAGATGTGAAGAGAATAATATGTTAGTTATTCTGGCACATCCAATCTCTGCAAGTTGCTCCTATGCCTTGGAAATAGCATATATACAAAATTCCAATATGAGCGACTGATTGTTCACAACTGATACCAATGTGTATTGTTCAATAGTTCACTTATTTTCCTTGTTAATGCAAAATTTGTGTGGAGTTGGTTTCGACCCAAAAGCACAATACCACGTTCAATGTGCTTTGTATGCCATTTACAAGAGCCTTTCAAGGAGTTGTAAATTGGTCTCACTGCCTTATTTTTCTATCATCTTGATTTACCTTTGAATTTGAAAATGAACACCTCCTTACCGAACTGTAGAGGTGATTATGTGATGTTCACAGGCACGCTTCATGTAATGTGTGCCAGAGCACTCTTAACTCAAGACTTTTATCTCTTACTTTCCATCCAAAACTACAAGGAAGCTATTTGGATATGGTCAATTTAACACTGCAATTTTCCACCAGCAGGTTATTTGAGGTTTTATGATTTTAGCCTAAGCCATTTTGTCACTGGAAATAAGTTTGTAACATAAGTATAATGTAAGTAATTTTGAAAGTTTGACCTGTCAAGACGGATATACGTTATAGAAGAAAATGAAAATGAGTGTCGCTATATGTAAACCTCAGATGATTATCGAGACATGCAGAAAAACCAAGCTTATTGTTTGTGTTGTATTTGGTATCAGCCATGTTGTACATGAGGACTCAATAAAGGACGGCTGGCCAAACTGTCAAAGGTGTGGTGACTGGACCTTTACTGAAGAGGAATGGACGCCACTTCAGGGATAGAATGATCCTTTAAATAGAATACACCTAATGGCAACTGGTAGTGTGGTTATTATGGCATCTCAAAGAATTCAGAATTGATCATGAAAATATAACGTGTATTTCTTGATTAATTCTGAATCTGAAATCAAGCATTTTCAGGAGAAAGATCTGATGTCAATGTAATATTATGAAGATAAAGATGTATACATGAAATGGAAAACAAATGTGTTAGACTACCAAAAATACATGGGAAACAACTTCTCATCTCGGCCACTAGATGGCTATCATTGCTTACAAACTAAATAACTGCCCAACAAGCAAAAATAGAAAAAAAAAGTTTTATTTGACCAAAGCAGGCCAGTGAAAAATAGCTTTACAACCTTCCTTAACAACCATCTACCCCCCCCCGCCATAATTCAGTTTGTTACGATTTACCAAATAAGCCATGCGTTTTGCTTTTCTATGGGTCCCTCTCCGTTCACATGGGGCAGTCGTAGATGTGGATGGCGCGGTCGTCTCCTGCTGAGATGATCTTAGAGCCTGTGTTGTTGTACTTGACGCTCCAAACCTGGGAACACGGGTGTTCAGATTTAAATAATTACCTAAAAACATTTATGGAACATCGTTGAAATATTTTTTCCGATATCCATTCAAGGAGAACCTTGCAATTGCTATCTTCACGGGAAAAGCTGCTGTTGCAGAATGCAGACCGCAACTTCTTCCCAAAGCGCGTATAAAACAGTAGCCTTATATAAATAAATAGCAGTTTGATGTTTCCCCTTTAAGTGCCCCTGCCAAGGCAACTTTAAACGTCATGGATATGAATGTAGTTAAAGGGATACTTCACCCATTTAGAACCGGCGTTCTATCATTATAAAATCGCTATTGTAATATAAATAAATAGATAAATAAATATCAGTCTAAACCAGTCTCCCCTTGGCCCATTTTTTCTAATCTAATTTTCTCCCGAAATTACGTCAAATGACGTGTTTGTCATTTCGGGAGAAACCTCTTGTACCGCTAGAAGGGCCGAGGACTACAACACACTTTTGGTGGCAAATTTTTCCACCAATAAGGAATGAAAGGGGGCGGGAGCTTGCGTACTGAGGGGGAATGAGAGGGACGGGAGACCGACAGGTGGGCGGGGCAGCGAGCGCAATGCACTGTGGTAGTTGGAGGTTTTCTTACTTTGAGCCAGAGAGACCATGAAAACACTCTTTCTGCCTTTTTTCAGGCTAGGATGAACCGATTTCAATTATTTTTTCACATTTATAATACATTGAATTATTTAATTCATAAAACCTTCATATTCCCACCGGTGAAGTATCTCTTTAAGGATAAGTATATGATAGATGTATATATTATTTCATTCCCAGTTAAACGTTTCATATGCCCAGGTGGAGACTCTCTCACCTGGTCTTGATGGTCGAAGAAAGTGTTGACACACACTCTCGAGTTTGTGTCCCAAACCTTCACACTCTTATCCGACGAGCTGAACACGAACCAGGAACAGATTTCACAACATGGATCAACGGCATATAAATATTTACATACGGTACAGATAAACTCACTAACAGGAAGCTAGTCTCCGTGAAAGAGTGTAGTCTCACCTGGAGACAAAGTGGGCGTGGTCAGGGGAGAAGGCCACGCTGAGGACCCAGGAGGCGTGGCCACTGAGAGTGCCTGCCAGGTTGGCGTGTTGTCTGCAAAACACGGATAAAAAAAAAACACCACAATCTTATCTACTATTGGAGCGGAGCCAGAAAACAAGTCCTTCAAACTCAATAGATCCGAAACTAAGTATTGATAGAGCCCCCTTTAAAACACACCGTTCAAAGTGCTTTTCTTGGCAGGATTCCCATTTCAAAGACATCTTAAAAGATAGCTCATTGAAAGACAATGATATAAAAGAGAAATTTTAAATATTTCTCATAGCAAAATAATAACCGATATCCCAGTGCACGGATACATTTTTAATAAAAAGCTGCGGCTTACAGATTTAAAAGTACATCGTTGCGAGGCAGCCCTCAACGCTATACATTGTGGGTCAGGGACACTCACACGTCGTAGATCTTGATGTATCCGTCATCGGAGGCGGTGACGAGCAGCTGGGAGTCCGGGGAGAAGGTGAGAGATCTGATGGGCATGGCATGACCTGAGGAGAGAGAGAGAGAGACGCGTCATCCAGGAGCCACCGTCACTGCGGGCTGTAGAGATCTTGATGACCATTGTTGTGTGTGAAGAGAATGTGCATTTGTTTTATTGCGAAGGTAGCGTAGTTCATAAATATCTAGTGAATAAAAAGAATGAATAGTAAATGGATGTATACCTTCCAGCGTATGGAGTAGTTTGCCAGTAGCGATGTCGAAGATGTTGATGATTCCATCTATGGCTCCACTGGCCAGGTATTTTCCATCTGGGCTCTGTAGAGCAAAAACAAACACAGAGAAGCATTGATTCACTGTAGCCTACTGCAGCATGGATGGCAAACAGGACAATGGCTAATAATAATAGAATATTAACCAAAGTTTTGATGAAGTTTACCTACTCCTAGAAAGGAATCTCAGGAGAATGCACAATCAAAATATATATACCATTATTTTACTATAAAAAGTAAAATAATAATAACTATCATTTGTACCAAAATATGTCTCAATCATTTCACTAAAATCCCAAGACTACTGGCTTTAAAAAAATTATTTATTTTGCATCTACATAATTACTAGATGTACAAAAAGCATAATTGAAAAGCAGCGGCAGTACTACAAAATCCAGATCAGCGTAACCTCATTTCTTTGTACGATTAGTCTTTTTAAGTAGCACCGACGTTTTCCCACCACGCAGTAGACCTTGGCGGTGCATCCACCGCTCATGGCACAGAGCCAGAGCCCCCCCCCGCACTGTTTTGCCTCAGGGCTGAAGACCCCTTTCTGTGAGGGAAAGTGCCCTCTTGAAGCCCATTACCTTCGGTTGTTCACGGTCCTCTCAACCTCGCAAACCACTTAATATGCTGTTTGGAGTGCGGCCAGAGTCCACCCCCTACAGCCAGGTTCACCGGGCTAAACAAGCAGAGGATGTTCTCCACGCTAACCACCGTCTCCCTTTCCAGCTGGGGTCCTCGGGGCGATGTACCCCCTTGCAGACTAATATCTTTGATTTGTTTTTTATGAATTTGCATTCTTAATTGTAATTGTTGACCGTTGGATATTTGCACTACAATTTATTACGGTTCTTTCCAAAGGTGCAAAAAAACATAAACGTTTTTTTGATTCATATATTTCCGACTTGATTTTGAGAATTTTCATTCTAAATTGTAATAGTTGAAAGTTGGATACTTGCCCTACAATTTATTAAGAATTTAACAATTTGAACAATTCATATTTTTCAAAAATAAATAAATAATAATAGGTGAGGAGGTTTGTCCTTACGTAAGCGATGCTGAGGATAAACTTTCCCCTGGTGTCCAGCGAGTACTCTTTTTTGCCGCTCTCCACGCCGAAGATGTTAACCTTGCCATGGTGGCTGCCCGTGGCAATGTGTTTAGAGTCCGGGGAGAAGGCCACAGACCAGGCGTCGACTAGGGAGATATGAGAACACACACACACACACACACACACACACACACACACACACACACACACACACACACACACACACACACACACACACACACACACACACACACACACACACACACACACACACACACACACACACAGTTGTAAGAGACAAACACAAAGTCTTGTAGGGATGGGAAATGGTCTACACCTAAGTCATAAGGCCTGGGATTACGCTATAAACATAAAATACGCTAAACTAGAAAATGTATATTATATCATAAAATTATAGATTTATATCTGGTGCCTAGTCTAGATATAAATATTGGTCTCTAATGGTCTCTAATGGTCCATTAGAGACCAATTGGTCTCTAATGGACCAATAGGTGTGAGTAATCAGGGGGTGCACAGATCCATTTTAACCCGAGTTAGTGGATCCAGAAATTTAATTAATTAAATCAATGTCGTGGTGCAGATGAGGGACACACAAGCTTCAAGGACTGATAGCCAGACACGACAATGGACACACCGTCCACGAGTAGCCTTCCCAGAATCCCGGGGCCCTTCTGAGAGTCTTACCGGGGCCTGCGTCCATGGACTTGATCTGCTTGCCAGAGTCCAGATCCCAGAGGCGGATGTGGGCGTCGAGGGAGCTTGAGGCGGCGATGGCCCCGTCGTGGCTGATGTCCACCGAGACCACGCCCAGCTGGTGGCCCTCCAGGTTCCACTGGAGCTCCAGCTTCTCGTCCGACCTGGTGGAAGGCAGAGGGGCCGGTCACAGGGGGAATGTTAGGGGAAGAACCAGCCAGGAAAGCCATCAAGGTTTGGTTTGAATGAATGTAATAAAACCAATTACAATTTAGTTTACGTTGTTATTCATATCATTACTATTGTATTAGTATTAGTATTAGTATTATTAGTATTATTAGTATTATTATTAGTAGTAGTAGTAGTCATTGTCGTCGTCATCGTAGTAGTAACAGTAGGAGTAGTAGTAGTAGTAGTAATATCATTATCATTATGTTATTATTATTTTTTTAACAGTTCCGGGAGATTGGAAGCTTACTAAATAAATTTAAAAGTAGCAAGTAGTTTTGAAAACTCCCAATGCACAGCATGGACACAAAATTTCACACACACTGACATGTGAGAATGAACTCAAAAGATGTCACATGGTTTCACTTGCAACCAGTTGAATTCAAGTGCACCGTGCTGCCAGTGCGCATGTTGGCACGGCAACAGCAGCAGCAGCAGCAGCCCTGGGGCTCAGAGAGGGGAGGAGCTTACCACTTCCACACCTTCACCATGTCGTCCAGAGAGCCGGTCACGATGGTATCTGTGCTGTCTGCCTCGCTACGGCCCCATGCCGCCGTCCAGATTGCATCGTCATGCGCTGGAGACACAAACACACACGATGAGGCCAAACTGACACAGCTCATAAGGTTAACCACCGAAGGCAAGGGGAGATATTTATATAGCAACCCTCAAACCCAAAGGCTATTCAGAGAGCTTCTTATAAGCAGGAACCACAACTCAATAAGTAATTAATTGAAAAGTTATACTCAAATGAATTGCTGCATGTGTAGATGCTTACTAATTGAGATTTGAGTGGGAATTAGCAGGTGCTAGTGGCTACTTACCATGTTCTTGCTTGAACAGGATGCTGTACTGTAATGAAAGAGTGGTTGTTATTTACAACGTCTTGATGATGGAGTACTAGCCTAACTTGGAACAGACACAACAACCACATGTTTACCTGGGTGCTCATTGTGTTCTCTGGGAGTCGCAGAATCAGTGAATTCAACCTACAGAAGACCAGAAACAATCGTTAGCTGTTATGCTGCACAAGGCGTAATCACATGTTCTCTTTCTGTACTATTAATGCACGAAGAAATATTTCATGATTCAGCGGAGTAAATAACGACTCAGTCATGACAGCATTCACTGTTCCATTCAAACAGGTTTGAATGACTGGTTGTTTTCTGCCAGATCGAAGTTAGCAGCCAGCAGCCAGCATTTAGTCCGTTGTTGTGAAAATGCTCAAAGCTGAACACAGAACTAGAGAGCTCTAATATATATGATCGGTTGTAGTTTTGACAATTACATTGGATATCTGTTACAAATAATTCACATTATCAGTCCAACCATAAGGTGGTCCTCGTATTGACCTGGTAGTATCTTACCACTTCCTAGGCCGGAATGTGGGTTAAAGTCTAAAAAAACACGTTTTTGCATGTAAACTGTATACAAAACATTCTTACATACCTTTGTAAAAAATCGTTTAAACGGTATAGTTAAATTCAGCAGATAGTTTACACCAAGAATTACACAGGAGGCGCCATGATGACAACAAATGAGCACTTCCGCTATTTCTTCTTCGGCCACTCTTCGTTGATTTGGTATGGCTACATCCAACTGGGTGCTGCATTGCTGCCCCCTGGTATATGAAGAGGCGGGTGGAGGCATAGCTTATGCGTTCTATCTGATGCTATATCAATTCGATATGGCCGGGTTTTGCCGAAGCTTCATGCATTTTATTTTAAAATTGACCTCCCTCATCTATCCCTCTGAGAGTCAAAGTAAAACCAATTAAATTGAATAACTAAAATACAGTATTAATCTCTTTCCCATTTAAGACCTTAAATTAAAGTAGGAAAAAACAAACACAAAACAAATAGTCATTAAAGAGTGTGTGTGTGTAGCAGTGTTTGTGTGTAGCATTGTGTGTTCAAGGTTTGTGGTATTGTGAGGCTGTTTTGGTTTGTGTGTGGCATTGTGGTATTGTGTTTTTAGTGTGTAGTGTTGTGTTTGATATGTGTGGTATGTTTTGTGTGTGTGGCACTGTGTCTTGTGTGGCATTGTGTGTTTGTGTGCAGTGGGTTGTGTGTTTGATGTGGAGAAGTACATGCCAAATAAAATACTGTTTCTACTTTGTCGAGCTCCTTCATAACCGAAGTGCAGCGTTGACATTTTCTACCACAATGATCGTTGTTAATCATAGAAATGGAAAATGTGCATTAGGCAGAGCAGACCCAAAAGTAGAGCCGTAATTGAGGAAAGTAATTGTGTTTGTTATAACGGTAGATACAGGCACTTATCCAGACCCCGTCCGCCTCTCACTTTGTTGTCCTCGTCTGACCAGGAGTGAAGGTTAACCAAAGACGTTGCATTACGTCTTGTAACCACTGTTGAAAGCTTCAAGGGGAAGACGACTAACAGAGAGGGGAAAATATCCCAGCGTAATAGTTGAAGTGTTCATTGGTTTCCCATTCAGAAAATAGGACACACGCCATGTGTCACAGCATAACAGTATAGTCAAATAAACATTGAAAACAAGAATAAAACAACCAAAAAATAAACATCAAATATGTATATACACAATTAGAATAGATGTAAAAAATACATTTAAACATTGCCAGTTTGCGAAGGAATTATTGTAATTTTTCATCATTGAAACTTTACATTATTATTTTTAATAATTATGTGTAATTTATGCCCAATATTTACAAGCTATACATTCTACCGTTATATGTATTTAAATTGTATTTTGTTCATCTTAAAACTCAATCAAACAAAGATAACACAGCCTTTACCTTTTAGTGTGATGCTCTCGGGGGCCTTATCTGGCCGTACCTCGTGGGATCTTCTCTAGGTCAGGGTGTGTTCCTCTATGGTGGCCTGGGGATGCCAGGGTGATGAGGCTGCCCTGGAGGCTGCGTGACAAGGTACTCCGAGGCTGGGCCTCTGCAGCTGGACCAACGGGTCTCTGATCTTCTCTTGGTGCTTTGTACGTTTTACAGTAGCGGTCAAACATGGTGTCCCAGGAGAATGTCAATCTTTAAGACAATTCAATAATAAAGTTTGGGGATTTTATTTTTGTGAAAAATTTGTTAAAAAAATGGAATAAAGTTGTTCTATCTTGACTGAGATTTTAGTTAAACAGCCCTCTTGCTATTTATATATATATATCTTTTAAAGAGATTATTATAAAAAAAATATTTATTAAGATTCATTTAGATTATTTCAAGGGCCGAAAACGCATTTTAGTTGTCAATCACAAAAATCCAACTGAATAATTTGTACCGCATTTTAAAATATGTGGAAAGATATGCACAAAGATGTACAAACAGAACTATAAAAGCAGCGATATATTTTAAAATAGAGCAGCAATATCAGCTCCATCAACAATATTTCCCCACAAGGGTACGAAATTAAAAGAATGATAGCGCATATCCTGCATTTCAATATTTCCTGACCACAGATTACTAATCTGAATCCAAGCATAGATTTGAACAGTCCGAAAAGGAAACAAACGTTTACATTTCTTATTAATTGGATTGGAAAATAAAAATAACCTGAACTTGATCTGAATTCTTGAACCATATTATGCAGAGTTGACTTCCTAATGAAACAAACTCAGTGGGTGAAAATGATTTATACTGCTAAAATATTGCTAATTTTAGGCTAATGTATTCAGGGAACAGTATTCTCACAAATGATCCAATGATGGAATACAACCCTCGAGATGAATGATTTCATTTGTTTCGGATCGATTACACTTTCTGAGTCCTCCAAAGGCGCATTAACTCAACATGTTTCTGTGTCACATTTATGATATCCAGTGATAAGATATGGCAATCAATAAATTCCAGCCATCCCAACCAACCACAATGTACGGAGATGCTGCCAACAGCAGCATGGCGTCCATCTTGTTCCGTATGTACTGTATGAGGGGAACATGCCAGGCTTTTTTGTGTGTGTGTGTGTGTGTGCGTGTGCGTGCGTGTGCGTGTGCATGTGTGTGTGTGTGTGTGCGCGTGTGCGTGTACGTGTGTGTGTTTGTGTGTTGGCGAGTCTTCGGGCCATGTCGATTGTGGAAAAAAGGCTACAGAACATACAAAAATGAGACTTGCTCGAATAGTCTTTGTGAAAGGAAGGAGAGAGTGAGAGAGAGAGAGAGAGAGAGAGAGAGAGAGAGAGAGAGAGAGAGAGAGAGAGAGAGAGAGGCTGAAGTGCGACCGAGAAGAGAAAGGAAGAAGAACCTGAGAGGAAGAGTGTAATAGAGAGAAAGTGGGATGAGAAAGAGAGAAAGTGGGGGATGCTCAGAGAGAAAGAGAGAGAGAAAGAGAGAGACAGAGAGAAACGGAGAGAGAGAAACGGAGAGAGAGAAAGAGAGAGAGAGACAGAAAGAGAGAGAGAGACAGAAAGAGAGAGGGGCGTGAGAGATGGGGTCGGTAAGAGAGGGGGGCGAGAGCGAGAGAGGGGGGGAGAAAAAGAGAGAAAGGGGGTGAGTGGGAGGTAGAGAGAGAGCGAGCGAGCAAGAGAGAGAGGGGGCGGGAGGGCGAGAGAGGATAAGGGTGAGTGAAGGAGAGGGGAGGCAGTGCAGAGAGTGAAACAGGTTCTTCTCCTCCGAACGAGCAGCAGCGTGCACGGACGTCCTCGGCCGACATGCCTAACTTTGCCGGCATCTGGAAGATGAGGAGCAGTGAGAATTTCGATGAACTTCTCAAAGCCCTGGGTAAGAGCCAGTCTCCTCTCTCCTCCCGTCATCCTGACTCTCTCTCGCTCCCTACTTTCTCTCTCTCTTGTCTTTTTAATCCGTCTCCTCTCTTTGCCACTTTCTATCGCCGGGGGCAACGGTGCATCCCACCGTGGGGTTAACTATCAATCACAAAAAAGAAAAGACCCCAAAAAAAAGATTGCCTTTTCACTTTAGTTTTTTTTTCCCCTTTGCGTCAGTCCTCTTTTTCTAAAGCGCACGGACTTCCAAAGGCATGACATTGTCCTGGGAAAACCCTCCTTGTCCTCCGGATGGGAGGGCAGTTATGAGCGTACTGGGATGCGGAATTCCTCCCAGAACAGACATGGTATTGTTGAGGGTGGTGGTGGTGCTAATTCATGTTAAGCGTTTAAGTAGGGCATGCATTTAACCACGCAAGTGGTCGTCCCTCTCTCTCTCTCTCTCTCTCTCTCTCTCTCACTCTCTCTCTCTCTCCTCGCCACCCCCCCCCCCCCCTCCCTCTGGGGTCCATACCCATTCGCTGGCATCCTTCTCTCATCTCTTATCGTTCCACCCGTCTCTCCGTAGCCTTAACGTGATGTGACGTGGTTTTGGGTTCAACTGAGACACACAGACACACACACACACTCAATGGGGTGGCAATATGTGTGGACCTCCACTTCTTTTTGAAATGCAGGGGATAGAAAATGCTGGATATGTTTGTGTGCATGTGTGTTTGGGACGTCCAATCCATTGTGACATCCAAAACGACGCATGCGATGCAGCCTGCCCCAGTTGATGTAATGAGTTTCTACCGTTTTGACCCAGCACACCTCAGGGCTTCAATGAAAAGTTGAGGGTTATCATAAAAATTCCACAGAGGCCGTACAGTCGCAAAATAGGCCTGAGTGCATAAATGTGTTATCTGGTGAAGATATAACGTCCATTACTGAATTAAATGCATGCGTTGGATCAATATTAAATGGTTGCCGCGGCTTCCTCTTAAGAGACCCGTCACATTAATCTCATAACCGTTGGTTGTGGCGGCTTCTGCTTTTGCTAGGTGCCCTCCCCCCTCACAATGTCTCTGCATAGGTTTATATGCCTTCGAGAAAATAATAAAATAATATATATTTATTAAAAAGATTAACATAAAAATAAGGTTATCTAAGAGGCCCTTTGGGGCCACTGTGATTAATTGGTCTGTAATTGCTCGTTAAGGAACACGTGGCACATTCCCGTTAGTGTAGTGAGCTCACTCTGTCGCATTAAGCATAAGCATGTCTGTCTGAGCATATGATTTCATGACTGAGATTTCCTGTTCCAGAAACTTCTGGATTGTTGGAGTCATCCGAGGGAGTCGCATTCCATCAACGTCTTCGTAATCGACTGCACGGAATTTTTAGGTCAACAGCAAATTAATACTGTAAAGACACTTGACGCTGTTTATACACCCAAACGCCCTTTGGATGTGATTAATATTATTATTGATGTGAAGGCGAGGCCGCGAGAGATAGACGTTTTTAAGATGTAATGCCGTCTTGCTTTCCCCCCCGAGGTATTAAGACTTGGGTGGAGTTTGTTTATGCTGGGGTTTCGAACACCGCAGTGGTTTTGGAAACGAGTGAAACGAAAGATTTAAGAGAGGGAGTAATGTGAGGAGAAAGCAAAGAATTTGTCACATTGAATGGACCTAAAACCATTTTCTAAGATTCTCAGAAATATTTATCCCTTCTCATATTTTATAAATATATTTATAAAAGTCAGTTGTTTTTATTGGTGTACATGGAGCTACTACAGAGCCGCAATTTCCTAGACTAATTTAATACAAACGTTACTTTATGAGATTTTGAGTGTTGTAAAACTATACATGATCATAGCCAATTTTCAAACAGAGCTTAAAATGTGGAACTTTAATGCCAGTGAGTGTGAAGCTGATGTTTTGCAATACAAAGTGCCCTCAGAGAACATACAATAAAGGTCCCCGAGGTGACCTTAAACGGTCATGTAGGTTCCATTAATAAATTTGTATTTATGTATTCATGTTTCAAAGGAATAACAGGTGGCCCCCTTATACTGTGAGGACCAGGAGTATGTCTCTAGTTCTCCCCCTCCCTCTCTGACATGTCTCTCCCCTCCTCACCCCTCCTTCCACACTTGCCATGCACCTCACTTATTCTTCTCCTCCCTCCTCCTCTCCTCCTCACCAACTTTCATTGCCTTTGCCGATACTAAGTAGTGCAAACAGTTTTGGTTGGAGCGTTATAAATGACATTCAATACAGACATCCGTTTGTATGTGTGTGTATCTGTGTGTGTGTGTGTGTGTATCTGTATGTGTGTGTTTGTATCTGTGTGTGTGTCTATCTGTGTATGTATGTGTGTAACTCTGTATGTGTGTATCTGTGTCTGTGTGTATCTCTGTATGTGTGTGTGTGTGTGTATGTGTGTATCTGTGTGTGTATGTGTGTATCTCTGTATGTGTGTGTGTGTGTGTGTGTGTGTGTATGTGTGTATCTCTGTATGTGTGTGTGTGTGTGTGTGTATCTGTGTGTGTATCTCTGTATGTGTGTGTGTGTGTGTGTGTGTGTGTGTGTGTGTGTGTGTGTGTATCTCTGTATGTGTGTGTGTGTGTGTGTGTGTGTGTGTGTGTGTGTGTGTGTGTGTATCTCTGTATGTGTGTGTGTGTGTGTGTGTATCGCTCTGTATGTGTGTGTGTGTGTGTGTATCGCTGTATGTGTGTGTGTGTGTGTGTGTGTTTGTGTGTATCTCTGTATGTGTGTGTGTGTGTGTGTGTGTATCTGTGTGTGTATGTGTGTATCTCTGTATGTGTGTGTGTGTGTGTGTGTGTGTGTGTATCTGTGTGTGTATGTGTGTATCTCTGTATGTGTGTGTGTGTGTGTGTGTGTGTGTGTGTGTGTGTGTGTGTGTGTGTATGTGTGTATCTCTGCATGTGTGTGTGTGTGTGTGTGTATCTGTGTGTGTATGTGTGTATCTCTGTATGTGTGTGTGTGTGTGTGTGTATGTGTGTATGTGTGTATCTCTGTATGTGTGTGTGTGTGTGTGTGATGTGCGTGTCTCTCCCCACCCAGGGGTGAACGCCATGCTGAGGAAGGTGGCGGGCGCGGCGGCGGCCAAACCCCACGTGGAGATCCGTCAGGACGGGGAGCAGTTCTACATCAAGACCTCCACCACCGTGCGCACCACCGAGATCAACTTCACCATCGGGGAGGAGTTCTGCGAGGAGACGGTGGACGGACGCAAGTGCAAGGTGAGAGAGAGAGAGAGAGAGGGGGGAGGGAGAGGAAGGGGGAGGCGGGGGGAGAGGAAGGGAGGGTGAGAGGGAGAGGGAGTGAGAGAGGGGTGGGGGTAGAATATGTAGACTGTGGACGTTGCTAGGTGGGGGGGAGGGGGGGTAGAGGGAGAGGGTAGAGGGAGGCAGAGGGGGAGAGAGGGACAGGGAGGCAGAGGGGGAGAGAGGGAGAGGTTAGAGGGAGGCAGAGAGGGAGAGGGGAGAGGGAGGCAGAGGGGGAGAGGGTAGAGGGAGGCAGAGGGGGAGAGGGTAGAGGGAGGCAGAGGGGGAGAGTAGAGGGAGGCAGAGGGGGAGAGAGGGAGAGGGAGGCAGAGGGGGAGAGAGGGAGAGGGTAGAGGGAGGCAGAGGGGGAGAGAGGGAGAGGGTAGAGGGAGGCAGAGGGGGAGAGAGGGAGAGGGAGGCAGAGGGGGAGAGAGGGAGAGGGAGGCAGAGGGGGAGAGAGGGAGAGGAGGCAGAGGGGGAGAGGGGGAGAGAGTAGAGGGAGTGGGAGGCAGAGAAAGAGAGGGATGAAGACAGACAAAGAGGAGGTGATGGGGGGAAATAGTTGGAGGGTAAGAGAGTGGAGAGGGAGACAGATGGGGAGAGGGGGGAGAGAGTAAGCTAATCCAAAAAGTAGAGTTTATCCAAATGGGATGAATAAGAAAAAGAAAAAAGGTGGAAAAAGCTGTTTCATTTTGTAAGCTTCCTCAGCTGTTGCCACAGAGACAAATGGTACGACTGATGATGATCATGCACATTTTCCCTGATAGATTGTGTGTTGGATGGAGCATACTACCTGCTATTTAATAGACATCCACGTGCTGGTGCATTGTGGTACCTGCCCACGCACATCGAGTATCAGAGTATCTTCGGCCAAGGCCTTCAAAGGCTGCCGGAGTTGTGGAGCCCTCCATGCAAAATGAATGAATCTAATTGGTATCCCAGACCGTCCCGGGCCCATCTCCCTGGGTCCCGGGATTGAAGGGTTGATCCTGATGGGGAGGAGGCTGGATCCTCATTCCCAGCCCCCCACCATCCAAGTCCCCTCGGGGAAGATTCCCACAACCTTCCTAGAAGATATTTATGCGGAAGACTTATAGACTAGAACACTTCACGGGCCATCGATGTAACCGAGCCGAAGGTTCGACTGTCAAAATAAAGGTATGGTGAGTGGATGGTTATTAAGGTTTATGCTCATCAAAATTAAAGTGTGGTTATTTGGGCCGTTCAAAATTAATGATTGGTGAAGGTATGGTTATAAACGTTCAACAAAATAAGATTGTGGAGAAAGTATCAATATTAAGGCTTATTCAAATGAGGGTATGGCAGGAATAGGGCTATTTGGGCTCATTAAAATACAATAATGCTCAAAACAAGGACAAAGCTGTAAACACGATGACACTTCAACACTTCATCTTCAACTCTGTGTTCTGCTAAGGAGCATAATAGAGTGAGATAACTTTCAGGCACTCTGCCAACACCCACTGTTTCCTCCCTACCAAATAAAGCTGTCCAATAACAAGGGCTAAGTCTGGGATAGGGGCCTTTTAATTTGAAAAGAGGTTTAGAAGAGAGTTAAAGACAATTTTACAATTATTATGATAAATATGACCTGAGGAGGCAAACCAAACTACCTCAACTCTATTTTTTCGGCGATCTACATATATGGGTAGGGTATGGGTATTTACTGACCACCGTTGACACAAAATAAAATGCTTGCGTAATTAAAAGCAAGTGTGCAGTTAGATATGATGGGAGGATATTAAATACTTGCAGAACAACCTGACATCCACAAACCCATACTTAATCTTCCTAAATCCTTCCACGACTCCTCTTCAACTAAATGGGTTTCCCATCCTAGCAGACATATCGACTAAGCAGACCATACCATCTCTCGCATGTCATGCTTGATGATGTGCTTGTATAACTGTGCTCCGTAGCTCAACAGGGTTACGGTTAGAAAAACAGGTCTCTTCCCGAGCTTATCTAGCTCCGTCGCACAGCCATAGCATCTCAACAATGTCTTCTGCAGATGGGACATTAAAATTACATCTGAAAACTAATATGAACCATCTGGTCCCAGCCGACAAGTAGCTGATTGAATGCTCTGATGAGGTATTTGCTCTGATATTATTAAATTCCCATTGAGTTGTAGAGAAAACGCTTTTTACTATGTCAGACATTTTGATCATTTGTTATTTATTTGAAATCCTACCAAGAGTTCTTCCTTGATAGAGTCAGACAAGCGTAGATACTTCTTAATTAATTAAATAAATAACACCTACAATATAGTTCATTGGAAAATAAATGTATAATGTTAGAATGGATCTTTGGTCAAAATTTAACAAGACAGTACAATATCACATGTTTGAAGACATTGTCAGGACTTTTATTCCGATGGACATCATGTCAATGAGTTACTGAGAATCAGTTGAACAACGCCATGCTGTGGTTATCTGTGAACATCTGTGTGTTAAGCTCTTCTTACTAACCCCTGAGAAACAGCTCTTCTTTCACCCAGGCGTTGGTTTTTGTTCTGGATTAATTGATAGGGGGATTTCCTAAGCATCTCGTTTGGAGACCAGTGTGTTTTCACTGAGAGCACAGAATGAGCGATTGTCTGGGAATATGAGTTAGGATAGACGATGCCTCAATGCAAGTGTAAAGTTGAAGGGAGTGCTATTTTGTTCTCGTGCATCTGGTCTAAATTCATTTTTTTATTACCTAAAGGACATGACTTGTCAATGTTTTTTTAAAAATCTAGAAAATCTAGAAGGCGGTTTTTCACCTTGAAAAGATTGCCCACATTTAGAGAAAATAAGAGGAAGAAGAAAAAAAATCATTGTTGTGAGTTCCCTTTGTGTTCGTTTTCATGTATTATGTTAACAAAGGGGACTCACAATAATGATTCCACATTCAACAAAGAGCAGGACCGATCAAGAGCAGTCTGGGACTCTTCATCGATAGAGCAAGTAAATGCTAGGTAGAAGGGGTGTAGCGATCATTTTAAAACCTTCTTAGACCCACTTTGCTAGCAGTCTCCCCCTGGCTTTAAGAAGAAAACGTAATTGTAGCTTTTGAACAGAAGTGATTTTTCCCTCAAAATGTTCGAAATTGAGTAAGAAAAGTGTGCAATTATAAGACATATCAATAATATTGACAGTAACTGGGGCCTTACAGGTCTTGTATTGCAATGGTTAAAAAAGCTTAGTTTGGAAAATTGGAAACTAAGCTAGCAATGACTTCCACATCTGTGAAGGATTCTAAACTTTGGAAACTAAAGTTATGAGTAGGCCTATAATGAAAAATAAACTACTTAGATATATCGCATGTCATGAATTCCCTTAAATTCGCAATGCAGTGGTAGATTGGAGATGTGGTTAAGCAGATAGAAAATACTGCGCAGTGAAAGGAAAAACTGCCTTGGACTCATTCAAAAAAGTGACCAACAGTATGTGATACTTGAGATTATTTGGAAACTCAAGCGCAATCGCGAATATGTGCAACAAAACAGTTTCCTCCCAGCAATAACTCGATCTAGGCGTTACTGTGGTAGGGTAGTCTAGTGGTTTGAGGGTTTGCCTCTCTGCCGAAGAGGGTGTGGATGCAAACACCAAATGCCTACCCGTTCATCCATGAGCAATAAGCCTAACCCCTACCTGTTCCTTATGACATACGTGGTTGTGGATAAAAGCCTCTGCTCAATGCCTATAGGTCTCAATACAGTAGCAGATGAGTACTTACGACAAAACCTTAAATCAACCAAAACCAAAACACTGTACTCCCTACAAAATCGGACCAAACCTTTGTGGCCAGCTACATGTGGCGGCAAGCATGGCTCGGTTACCATTTTGACCAGACATGACCTAATTTGGATGGCAGCAGACGGCAGGGCTGCTCAGACTGTGCCCCCGCAGCATGCTGGGTTGCGGGTCAGATTGCAGTCATGTGTCAGTGCCATGTCGTCTCTTTCGTTGACAAGAGCCGCTGAGCGCCTGTGTTCTACACCGTGTACCCACTGGCCTCCTCTCGTTGTCCAAACCAGAGGTCACAGAGGGTGTGTTGTGTGTATACCCGACCTTGGCTCGGGGTGCCGTGCCACGTGACGAAAAACCCGGCTAGACAAACTGGCCCCGGCTGGTCCGTGGTGAATCTGTGCGGTATTAAGACGTGTTGCCATGCTATGCCAGACACGTTTTTTTTGGCCTTATCTTCGTCTGAACGTCTGCTTTCTAGAGGGGCAGAGAAGAGGGGCTTGTCTGGCGCCCGGAATCGGCCACGGCGCCCGCAGTGACCAAGGCACGTGCACCGGCCTGCGGGGGCGTGCACTGGCGGGAGGCAGGGGGTGAGCTAAGTGGAACTTGGCTAAGGGCCTGGTGCCCTGGTGCCCTGCCGGTTAAGGGGATTACATGGTGATCCTGCCCTGGCAGCAGGTTAAAAGGCCTCCTCTAATCTGGGGGGGGGATTTCTCCAGGGATCCGTGGCTCCTTCACACCCCCGGACCCCAGACTTGGGTTAGGGGTTAGGCAGGGGGGTGAGGGCGGACACCCGTCCTAATCCATGGAGAAGAGGCCAAGAGGAGAGCTTCGTTCTAAACTTGAAACTTTTTTCCAGACTTTCTGTTTTGGAAACTTCGCTGTTTTAACTAATGCAATCCAATAAGATGAAAGCCCTCACAGTCACTTTGGATATGATCAATATGGCTTAATTTCAGAGGTGCAACGAGGGAGATTGAAACTTAGAGGAAGGGGTGAAAGGGCCGACTGAGTAGTTGAAAACCAACCAAGAACTTTTTATAAGAAAAATAAAAAGATAACTTGTCAGCCTTTTGGCCAGTTGGTTGTTACCATGGAGATGAATTTAAATGATGGATCATCTTCCCCAGGTTATTAGAGAGTGTGTTGGGAGACAGCAAAATATTCAAGCCATGGGAACTGTCCCATCACATCCAAATTATACTGTTATATATATTGTCATTTGAGCGCATGTCTTCTTCGCTTTCATGCCGTCATTTTTTAGATTAAAGGATTCAAAATAATTTATTCAGACATCTAGCCCAACTTTGTCATACCCTGAGTATCACCCAGAGTGTTGGGGCGCAGGTGGCTTTCAGGTCGGTCGGTCTGACAGTCGACCATGAGAGGGAGAAGGGTGAACTCAGACGCCCAGACACCAGGCTGAGCGTCTGGGACTGCTCTCATCTGCATAATGTTCAAAGCAATCTGTGTCGCACACTCTATGAAGACTATGAAGTCGAATATGACGCAATAAGGGAAGACAAGAGAATCCAGAGGGCTCTTTAATACCCAGCCGCCTCCCGTTTCCCGCCGTGGGCCAACCGATTGAGCGAGGAACAAAGTCAGCGACTGTCACCGATAAGCCTCCTGCATTAATACTGCAGTCAATTAAACAGTATTTATTGCGCTTTTCAGACCTGTGGCCAATCATAGCGCTTTGCAATTGTTGCCTCCCATTCCCCCATTCATTCAGTCATTCATACGCCGATGGCCGTGTCAGCCTTGCAGGGCGACGGCCAGGTTGTCGGAGCGATTAGGGTAACATTAGGGTCGACACTCAGCTCGAAGGAGCGAACCGGCCACCCTTCCCAGACAACCCGTTCTGCCTCCTGTGCCACTGCAACACAACACTTTATATTTGTGCCTTGATGCCTTGAGCAACTACAAGGATGCTATCCGAGTCTCTCTCTTTTTGTGTGTGTGTCTACCTACGTGACCAAGCTTCTTCCCGGGAACCTTTGATGTCTTGAATAGAGCAGTGTGTGTGTCTGGTGTGCGCATGTGCGTGTGCGTGTGTGTGTGTGTGTGTGTGTGTGTGTGTGTGTGCATCTGTGTGTGTGAGAGATAGTGTACAATAGAGCGAATGAAAGAGGAAAATCCATCCAAGTCAACACTTCAGAGTGGAGACTAGCTATAAAAGAGCCATGGATAATTTACTCTTTGGGCTTAAAACACATGCGCACACACACACACACACACACACACACACAAACAATGATATATTCACACATACACACACACAAACACTCATACACACACACAAAGATTAGAAGTGGTAGACAGGCGAAAGAACGAGAAAGGGAAGGGGGAATAGAGAGGGAGGGAGAGGGAGAAGAAGGGAAGGCGAGATAGAGACAGAGGATGGAGGAAGAAGGAAGGGAGCGAGGAAGTAAAGGCAGAGAGAGCGTGAACAAAGCCCCGGTCCTCATCAGTGATGCTCGGTGAGGACGCAGGACGGCAGCCCGCTGAGAGCCAGTCGGTTGTCTGCTCCTGCCTTTGATCTGGCGACCCCCCCCCCCCCACACACACACACACACACACACACACACACACAAGCCCCAACCCTCCATCTGGAGTCGACTGCTCTCGCCTGCTCTACGACTCCAACGACCGAGCAGAAAAAGCGCAGCATCAAAGCTGTAAGATGGAGTCCTACAGTCCTAGTGGCGATGGTAAATGGGCTGCCTTTATACTTCGCTCTCCAGACCTGTGGCCACTTAAAGCGCTTCACAATTAGTGCCTCTGATTCACCCGTTCACACAACCATTCATACACCGACGGTGGTGTCAATCATGCAAGGGGACAGTCAGACAGAGGGCAAAACAGAGAGCAAGGGCACAGGCAGTCAGACACCCAGTAAGGTGTATACGTTTTGGCTCAGGGACTCCTGGACAATCGAGGAGGAGCTGGGGATCAAACCCGAACCCTTTCACTTGAGCCACTGCCGTCCTAACAACCCTATCCCCCCGTCTTGGCAGAGCCTGCCCGTCTGGGAGACTGAGAACAAGATCCACTGTAACCAGACCCTGGTGGACGGGGACGGACCCAGGACCTTCTGGACCCGGGAGCTGAACGGGGAGGAGCTGGTTCTGGTGAGTGCTTGTGCCGGGGACCTCGTGATCATCACCTCCGGGTCCCAGAGACACCGGTCAGGGAGGTGGCTTCGTCAAATAGAGTCGCTGACGAAGCTCGTCCCAAGAGTCTGGGTTGGGTTTTGGGTGGGCCTAACTAATCAGAACTGTGCAGACATATCGAGTTCAGAGACGCTCCAGCTGTGCGGATGGTTAAGTGTTTACAAAACCAAACAAAATCAAGTATGTTGAATATAGATATGACCGTATCTATCTAACGTACCAAGCCTTATGATTTCCACTAAGGGTGTGTTAGGGTTATGACACTATTTCATCAACGTGCATCATACCCCCCCCCCCTCCTCCCCAACTCTACTCTGCCTTCACGCTATTCTGTCCTCACATGGCGTGACGGTCCTTTAAGACCCAGTGCAACAGGGAACCCAGAGTCTGTCTCCAAATGGTGGTGATGCTCCTTTAAGACAGTGGAACCGGGTTGAACCCAGTCTATCTCCACACAGCGGGAATTCTCCTTTAAGGCAGTGGAACCGGGTTGAACCCAGTCTCTCTCCACACAGCGGGAATTCTCCTTTAAGGCAGTGGAACCGGGTTGAACCCAGTCTCTCTCCACATAGCGGGAATTCTCCTTTAAGACAGTGGAACCGGGTTGAACCCAGTCTATCTCCACACAGCGGGAATTCTCCTTTAAGGCAGTGGAACCGGGTTGAACCCAGTCTCTCTCCACATAGCGGGAATTCTCCTTTAAGACAGTGGAACGGGGTTCAACCCAGTCTCCACATAGCGGTAATTCTCCTTTAAGGCAGTGGAACCGGGTTGAACCCAGTCTCTCTCCACATAGCGGGAATTCTCCTTTAAGACAGTGGAACGGGGTTCAACCCAGTCTCCACATAGCGGGAATTCTCCTTTAAGACAGTGGAACAGGGTTCAACCCAGTCCGTCTCCACATGGCGTTGATTCACATTAAGACAGGGGTTCAACCTTGGAGACAAATGTTTTAACATCACGAAGCGTGTGAGGTAATGCAAGCACCCTTGAGATTTGTCTATAAAGGAGATGAGTGATATACCCCCCCCCCCCCCCTTTCATGAGAGAAGGAGATGGGAGAGAGTAACAGGAAGAGGCTTTTACGTTGACGAGGCAGTAAACTGGCTTTGGTGTTTTAACAGATTAAAATGGCTGAAAGTCATTGGGTCTAAAGCCCAGTAAATGTCATGTGGAGGCTCTGAGATGGACAGACGATAAAAGTTTCAATTTTTTTCCTAATGGTTCCTACCGTAGTCTGTGTTGTTTCTGACTGGTGCACCCGCAGTCTGTTAGTTAGCAAGACTAGTAGTTTGACTACAGGAAAAACATTAAATTTTAAATTTTATGGAGAATAAATGCCATTCAGTTTTTTACGAAGAAAGAAAAGGGAGAAAAAAAATAATTTTATTGTGGAATTTCAAATCCTTCCCTTGCTTGACATCTCTCGTAACATGAAGAACGTAATCACTAACGACAAAGAGGGAAAATAAATGAATTGCTCAAACCAAAACCAAACTACATTTTTGTCAGGGAGCCACATTTCAAACAAACCCCAAAAGTGGGCTTCAGGCCTCTCTGAAGGAATATAAATGCAAACAGACATTCACTACCAACCCCTCAATATCGTTTTGTAATGACTCAAGACAACTGGTACTGACTGCATGGGCAGAGAGAACTCATGGACAAGGGCTTTCTGGCCCTCTTGTTTGGATGGGGCTGGCAGGTTGTCAGAAGTGATAAAAGTATTGTACCCAATTGTTACATGGGGGGGGGGGGCATCCCCACAAAACACAAACAGTCTTCAGTGGCCAAACATGCTTAACACATGCAACGATGTGATTCCATTGTTTTAGTCACCCTCAATGTGCAGACACTGATGGCCATGTAATGTGGATGTAACCTCAACGAGTGTGACGCTAGACGTATAAATGTCGAAAAAAAACGAAAGTTGGGACAGGAGATTCTTAAGGGGGAAATGAATGGTGAGTCATCGATGTCTGGAGACAGCGGAACGAACAATGTGGAAGCAAAGCGGGTTCCTCTCGAGGATGCGAAATGTCTGGCTGACTCCATCCCCAGACAGTGGAGACTGAAAGGCATGGGCTAGGCTGCTCGCCGTCACAGGGCAAGCGTCTGATTATCTCTGGCAGTTCACACTGTAAACTGGGGCACATTTCCATAAGCTTTGCTTTGTCCCGTTTCAAATGGTTGTGTCTGCGGAACACTTTTAGGCAAGTACTCGGGAAAGGGGATTTTAGAGCCGCATTGGATATTCTTGTGTGTGTGTGTGAAGTGGGGGGGGGGGTACGATTATAAAACATATTTTTGGTCTATAACATTTGTTTTGAGTTAAACTTTTTTTATCCTCACCTCAACTCTCTCCTAAAAATACTCTTATGGCATTCCTTCTGTCTGGTACTATAATACTGTACAGATAAGAGTAGGCCTCCATTTCAATCTTTTTTGGAGTTCGTCAGAGGGTTCAAGGTCTTTTGTTAATATCTGAACAAATGGAAGGTCAGTGAGGCCAAAGTAGAAACATTGCCTTGCATAAATCAATTGCAGTATGCAGGGCACGAATTCTGGTTCAGATAGTGTGACCCAAAAGATGTATAGAACCCAATAGATGTATAGAACCCCATTGTTACAGAGGGGACAGGCAAAGGGTGCGCAAAGAAATACTCTGGACATGAAACTGCTACAACAATATTTCTGCGTCTGCCCGACATGGGAGAACGCTTTGGGCTCAAATCCGTTCACTGGATAAAATATTATATATCGATAGTATTTTTTCAATTGCGTCAATTTGTGTCAATTGTCTGTCCACAATTTTTTTCCCGTGGACATACTGAAACAAGCAAAGAAACCTAATTTACACAGAGGGACAACTGTCGAGAGCTCCCAATAAAAAACCAAAGGGTTAATAAATGGTCACTAACATAGTACAATGCGATAGTTGTTGGTTTCCAACCTCTTTTCCCTTTTTCCAGACATTTGGAGCAGACGATGTCGTGTGCACACGGATTTACATGCGAGAGTGAAGATCGGAAGCGCAACAGGCCAGATGAACAAGGGAAACGCGACAAGCCTGAAATACTGCCATTGAAACCAGTTTGCACCGGTTTAACATATCAAGTCGAAACAATCAAAAAACAAAGTAACAATGCATTCTGTTTTGTGTCGTGTTATGTTGTGTTACAGCTGAAGCTAGTTGTATGTATTGTGTATGTAACAGCAGCTCTTTTTTGTGGTGTGGTTGACAGTAACTGTCTCTCTGGATGCTTAACGTTCATAACGTGCAAGCTCTGTTGTTCATGTGTTAGAATAGGCTCTCTAAGGCAATCACAAATCAATGGAAAACAAGAATAAAAAAGTCAATAAAAAACAATAAAGACAACAGCCTGTGGAAATTGTTGTAATTCTTCTTCTTTCAGAAAGAAAACGTGGGCCTATTATGCCTACACATAAAATACCTTTTGGAATAGGATTTGAGATGTAATGTTACATTATTTCAGTAATCACACATCCCGAAGGCAAACTATGTTCTCATAAAGGTCAAAAGAAGGACAATAATGATGCCATCATGATTTGACGTGGCTCGTCTAGGAACTCATTTCATTTCATTTCAAACCTTTATTTAAGACATAGATTTGCATTTGAGATTTCATTAGGACCATGGTTTGTGTAAATTTTACGTAGGATAACAATTATGAACTAAAATTAAGGGTAAATAACAGAGCGCAAATAATATATATTTGTACATTTGAATTTAATTTTTATTGCTATTTTTTTTGCATTTTATTTTCAATTGGTCAGATTCTTGCAGTATTACCCATGTTATAATAGCCCCTTGCTGTTAATACTTTTTTCACGTTAGAGAACTAAGCATTCACGCCTCTCCCACCACAGTGTGACGGGACGGACGCCGTTCCCACAGAGACCGTCTGGGATTCTGATCCATCGCTAAGGCAACGCGATTAAACCCTGCAGGCACTGGCGAAGATAAGCACGGTGGGACTGGAAATAGGACGCTCAAAGCGTGGGGTCCTCCCCCAGATTCATGTGCAGTAAGATACTGCAGAAGAAGATTTGAATTGTGACGATAAAAAGTATTTATTTGAAAATGACTATTAGGTCATTTAGAGGCAGACTTGTTAATCCGAAGCAGATATTTCAAATACATGTGATTAAGGAGCAGGCAGGGTTTGAGGCATTATGCTCTAGGTCTGTAGGATGTCTGCACTCTACAGGTTCGTCTTTAGCATTAAACAACAAGATGCCACAACAGTCCAAGCAGCCTGGCCTTGTCTTAGCTGACCTCTTTCGCTTGGCCGGCCTTTACAAGCCGATGCCATGCCCAGTGGTCAATATGGACCCGGTAACTCAGAAAAAGGTGGTCGCATGCAAGAGCAGACATGGAAGAGTTCAAACGACCGTGTGCACGGTGGGTTTCAATTAAAGGGTTTAACAGACAATATTTTTACTTCCATTTTATTTTACTCAAACATTAAGAGTGCTGGCAATTGTATTTTTTATGTAGTCTGTGTAAACACTTCTAGAACATATGAAGCAGCAAAGCTCTACATTATTTGTATATATATATTTTCGTTAATATAAAGCGCTCTCTCATATGAAGTCAGCAACTTCAGGCAAGTCGGTGCAGTGTGGCAACTGTGGGTGATCACTTCCAAACAAGCTAATGCTAGAGAAATGGGACTATAGAGAATCTATACCCATTCTCCTTTGCCACACCGCATCTGCTGCGGGGATTCAAACCGGCAACCCCAAAAGGATTTTAGAAGGCAAACGCTCTAAGGAAAATGTCTGCAGATATTCAGGTGAGGGTTACAACGTTGACAAGTCGTCGGGAGGGAGTGAGGTTAACCCTGGATGACTCTGTTCTCTAATACACACCATATATTTCTCCTTAATGGAAGGCTATATCACCAGAGTTAATCAGCAGTTATCCAGTGAGCAGGTGTTCGGTGAATGTCTCTCGCCAGACTGTATAATCTGTGGACTTTAACAGTCCAACAACCCCCCAAGTTGACATGGAGTCCCCGAACGAGGTCCGGAGTCCATGGACGCCGCGTTGCGCCAGCGGCACGAACGCCGGGAAAACAAAGGAAGAGAATCCGTCTCTGTCCTCCGCGGCTGCCAGGGAGTAAAAAGGAAGCCCTTTCAGCCTCACGCAGGCACAGCCAAACCAGACGGCCGCTTCCCATTCTCCCATGCCAGGGCCAGCGCTCCGGGCCTGTGCTTTCTGACCCGGTACCCCCCCCCCCCCCCCCACCTACCCCTCCACCCTGCCTCACAACCGCCAGTTCCCCCCCCCCAAAACCCGAATTGCAACGCTTTTCCCTGGGGGGGGGAAGCATGGGGATGTTAATTTAATGACGGGCCAGTGTTCACATGAAGCGGACATACAGCTGAATCACCGGATTGTTCTATTGGGGAGCTGAGAGACCCCCCCCCCCCCCCCCCCCCCCCACACTCTCTCTCGCTAGGACTGCCTTGCTGCATCGACGGGGCAGGTCGGCCCCTGAAACAGTGGGCCCTCTGTGAGAACAACGCTTTGGGGACGACAGCCATTT
Source organism: Gadus chalcogrammus (assembly GCF_026213295.1). Classification (NCBI taxonomy): domain Eukaryota; kingdom Metazoa; phylum Chordata; class Actinopteri; order Gadiformes; family Gadidae; genus Gadus; species Gadus chalcogrammus. Next base: position 4,205,710 of record NC_079420.1, read on the forward strand.
GGTAAAGAGAAGAAAGACGAAGGCTTTTTTTTCTTCTCTTTTCGGCACTTTTGCCCCACTTTCGCTCCTCCGTGGCCGAGAGTAGTTCAAACACTTGAGCTTGGTGGGTTTGATTAAGAGATGAAGAATTGGGACTGGCTGGAGAAGAGCTTCCAACATGACAATGTTTATTCTGATGAAATAGAGACTTCAAGTGGCAACCTCAAAAACGTTGGATTTCTTCTTCTTTGGCGCCACCTTTAAGTGGTAATTATTCCCAGAGAACTCAACGTGTCCCCATAGACAAACAGTTAGTAAAATTCATATCACTGCAAATGAATGGGCTTTCATTAGTGCGTCATCAATCACTAGTGTTACCTCATTTGCCGATTGATCAGACATTTTATCACATGAAAGTCTTTGAAATTACCACTTTATATTATAAACTGGTAACAGCACAACAATATTTGGTAATTTAAATAAATAATCAATAAATTTATAGCACACTTACATTTTTTGCTTCAAAAACCTCTAGCAGATGTCCAGAGTCCTTCTATGTTGGAACAGAGCGGTTAGTCTTTGTCTATAGTTTCAGCAAAGGGTAACCAAACATTCAGGGTCAGCATTTCACACGAGTGCCAAGTGACTTCCCGTAGGTCACGACATCCTCTGGCATCACTTCAGCCAATCCGAACCAGGATGTGGAAATGACAAGTGCTTCAACAGGGGTTCGTGCTGTCCTTGACCAGTTCAAGATCCGGGTATGCATGACCATATCTAAATGTCCACGCCCGAAAAGCACAGACGCTTACAAAAAGATTGCCCCGTCTTCATGACAAATCGATAAAAGGTTCTTAAACATGGTCGGTTTGGAGGAGACAAGGGGTTTCAAATCGTCTCGACCGGAGCCGTTCTTAATGATTATTTAAGTGTGTACCACAGGAGGCCTCAGCGGCGGTTACATAAGAGCGCCAGACGCTGCTAATCCTCTTACGGTGGAACAGAGCTGAGCGTGGAGGCCCTGGGGGTCCCTTCATCAAGACGAATCAGTACAACCACTGATCTGATCCACGGTGGAAGAGATGATCCTCCATCGTGATACTGGGAAGGAAAACCAAAGAACTGCACAACACCCTCTCTCCCCATTAGGGTTCCAGATGAGACCCCTCTCTTGGTAACCATGGCCAACTGAGTGAGAGACGAAGTTAGTTCAAATGATGTGATTATTATGGATTATTACAGTGCTCTGGTTGAAGAAGAGTTTGTGGCGAGCCTGGGCCTTCTGCCAAGCCCTGCTCTGACATCACTCGTGGCGTAATTAGATGTCGGTTGGAAGGCTACATCCGGTCTGCCAGCCAACTTGGCAACAGCTATGTAAACCTATGGGTCTTCGAAGAGGCATGCTTCTTCAATAATATTACAAACAAAACAGAGCAGGATTGTACGCGCTTGGCACCATTTTGTGAGATAATGGGTCTGCGTTGTTTACCGTCTGTGGGTGCCAACGGGTGCCGTGCCAAAACGGCGCCGCTTTTCAGAGTTAACCAAGAGACACTTCCAATCCGAGAGACGTTGAAAAGTAAAGGGGCCGTGTGCCAAGAGCAATCACGCAGAACAGCTTTGGGGGAAAAAAGTAGGTACCTAAACTTGACCCACCTCCCCGCTCCCTTGGCCCCTTGTTCTTTTGCACGGGACCTCATTACCACGGGGAGCAGGGGCCGCTAGCCTTCACGCGTCGATTTGGCCCCCTGGCCGAGGACTTCAACGCCACGTTGGAGAGAGGGAGGCTGGACCGGGGTTCTGAGACGGCGGGTGAGGGTTATTGCGATTCAGTCTCTCACCTGTCTGGCCTCATTGAAGGTTTGAAGGCCGCCGACCACCCATTGAGGCTTTAGAGAGCCAGCCTGTCTATTCACATCCGTCAGAGGGGCCCCCAGGGCAGGCCTCCAGAGTTCAGGGCCAATTAACTCTCACATCATGAGGTTCTTTTTTTTTTTTTTTTTTTTACAATCTCGGCTCTTTCATATGAAACCTTACCAGTGTACAAATAATGAATAAACCATGTACATGTTGATATCACAGCCCCGTTTGAACAGTAGGAATGTGAATATGCTTTTGTGGCCTTTTTATATCCCAAAGAGCTGTTGAATCATTAATCATTATATAATAGTCCTACTGATATAGCCTGTCCTAAAGTTATACCGATATGACACTTTTTATATAGAATTAAATAGAGTAGGCTTATATGGCCCTGTAATTATTAGAATTTCGCGGTCGAGACTAGTTATCCAAATTATGTTTACACCGATCAACATCAGCAACAATGCCGAAAATATTCACCATTTTGCCATTATTGACTGACTGTTGGCTAGTTGTACTGACCTGGTATACCGTTATTTGGACACCAACGTTGAAGCCGAACATGGGCCCGTCCTCATCGACCTCAAGGCCAGTCAAGGGGCCTCTTGTATTCGTCCACGTCGTAGTTGAATTCCAGGGATAATTGTGTTCATCATGTTAAGTTTCGTTGCACAACGGTAACAGAGTTTCAGGAGGCAAGAGGATTAGCAAGAAAATATCACAAAGCAATGTCAAAGCAATTGATCAAATGTAGGCTACAATTGCAATTAAATCCGTTATATTTTGACGTTTGACTTAATTATATGGTTCTTCACATGAATAAATACGGAAGAAAATAGCCTTTTCCGCAGTTTGTGATGCATTTCCATCACGAGTATACCTATGCCCTAACTGGTTTTCAATAGTCAACCGACTACTCCCTCTACTGGACACTAAGGGAATATATAAAATAATTTATCAACACTGAAAGAACTGTGAGTACTATTGCAACTATGGTTGCTCTCCCCTTTGTCCAGTCATTTTTTTTCCAAAGGTCGGTTTACATAACACTGTTCAATGACAAAATGTAATGATTTGCAAGTAGTTATGACTACACATGCACATGTCAGTTAGTGGACATGTCCAACGTGTCATAGCTGTGTAACACATGCAAAATGAATAGTATTGAGTCTCCCTGTAGCATCATGTAAAAAGTCTGTTTATTATATACAACGTGAAAAGTTGTGACTGCACCATACACAAAGACAAAACCATGTGCATTGCATGGACTGAATAAAACCGCTCAATTATTATACACAAGACAACACACTCCAACAGCTGGAGTCTAAAAGACAGGCAACGAGAAACAAAACTCGAGGAACTACAAAAAAAAAAAAAATACAATAAAAATACAAAATAAACTGTAGGCTACAAATAGTTTTATTATTACCTTAAATAATGTCTCAATAAACGCGCGAAAGACATGCTGTGTGACTTTTTCTATTATCAAAAATATGGAGATGGGATGTTTGATTTGTGTTCTCGGCATTAAGGAGTCTAATCGGAGGGAGGGGATAGGTTGGATGGACTTCCTGTTAACTGAACCTTTGGTTGAGCCACTTCCTGTAGCCAAGGGACCGGGTCACAGTGTTACAGGGGCAGTGAATATAATCAAACCAGTCCTCGTCAATCATGTCACAATCCGGAGAAAATCTAAAGAATATAAACACATGATGGGGGGGAAAAAATAATAATAAGCAGAGGAAAATATAATATATATATTTATCAACAGTTATTTTATATATAAGACCTGGATACAATTCTACTTAAAAAAGTGTAACTAGAGAAATTAAAAAGGACAAAAAATGTGTGTGCGTGGATGTGTGCATGTGTGTATATGTGTTTGCGTGTGTGTTTAGAGGGGGGCCGTGGGATCATATCTTTGTAATAAACTCCCTTTGGTAAAAACTGTAATAAATGGTCTTGTATGTCAGCCTTCTTATACATACTACTTTTGCCATTTACCAGTAACATCCACAATAAGCATGGAAAGTATTACTAGCACAACAACACAAATCTGTCATAAAAAGTCTGAGAATATATACAAATTATTTACAATGTGGTTGGGCTGCCGGAAGGAGAGAGAGAGGGGTGTGTGTGTGTGTGTGTGTGTGTGTGTGTGTGTGTGTGTGTGTGTGTGTGTGTGTGTGTGTGTGTGTGTGTGTGTGTGTGTGTGTGTGTGTGTGTGTGTGTGTGTGTGTGTGTGTGTGTGTGTGTGTGTGTGTGTGTGTGTGTGTGTATCGAAAGAGAAATAGATAGAGAGCTAGAGAGAGCTGGTGTATTGGTGAGGGCCTTATGTCAGTGAGTTAAAACAAATAGAAGTTTGAGTACTGGGGCGGCCAGGATCATTGATGTTATGTATATATATAGATATATATACACACACACACACACACACACACTCACACAAAACTCATACACTGGAATACATGTCAGTATCTGACATTCATGAGCGTTACAATTTTACAGTCTTATGTCACCAAACAGTGTTGCACGGGCTAATATACAACCATCTAGTAGTTTCCCTCTTGTTTATTTATTATTTGCATTCATTTGAATAAAACGCAACAGTACACATCCTACTCTTAACCCCACAATACTGTTTGGGACGCAGACGCTATAACTTGAATGCTGCTAGAACCGCAATAACATGCTCCTCTTATGGTAGCTACCAGGTCGCTCTCCCCCCTCGGTCTAATGTTAGCCGTCAGGTCTCTCTCTCTCCCCCTCTGTCAAATAGCAGGTACCAGGTCTCCCTCTCTCTCCCCATCTGTCTTATCGTAGCTTCCAGGTCTCTCTCCCTCATCTTTCTAATGGTAGCTACCAGGTCTCTCTCTCTCTCTGTCTGTCCAATAGCAGGTACTAGGTCTCTCTCCCTCTCTGTCTAATCACAGGAACTATGTCTATCTCTCCCTCTCGGTCTAATGGTAGGTAGGTATGGGTCTCCCTCTCTCTTGCGGTCTGTCTACTTGCAGGCAAGTACATGCGTCCCTCTCTTTCTGTGTTATGGCAGGTAGGTACATGTGTCTCTCTCTCTCTCTCTCTCTCTCTGTCTCTGTCTGTGTGATGGCTGGTAGGTACATGTGTCTCTCTCTCTCTCTCTGTCTGTGTGATGGCAGATAGGTACACGTGTCCTCTCTCTTTCGGCCTAATGGTAGGTACATGTCTCCCTCTCTCCTTGTCTTACAGCAGGTTACAATGTTTATCTGTCTCTGTCAAACAATTAACTACCAAGACTTTCTCTGTCTACTGCTAGGGGCCACGTTTTGGCTGGGATTACTGGCCTCAAAAGACCACAAACTCTTTTGTACCAGTCTTGGATTGTCCCCAAGCGGCCATGCCTTCTGTCTGGGGGGTAAAAAGTTTGTTTGAGAAGTTGCTGTTCCTCGCTCTCCATAAGTGCACTTGACCACCTCACTGTTTTCCCAGGGTTATGAAGTATCACAGAAAAAAAAAACTGCTGGATCGGTTTATTGTGTTTTTAGAAAAGGAGCTTTCTGTGGAAGAACAGGTCTGTTAAATAGTATAAAGCAGCTCCGGCGCAACGCGTCGCGTACAAAATAAAGGAATAAAGGCTTTTGCTTCCCTCTCTCTACAAAAAGCCCTTTTTTCTCAGAAGCGACCGGAAGCTCTTGGGAAAGTTTGGACTATGGCTAGGAGTGCTGGTAGAGCTCAGTGCAGAGACTGGCACGCGGAAAAAACATTATTTCTTTTTTGGTTGGCACCGCCAAAATAAAAGCCCTGCAAGAAAAAAAACAGTGGGCCCAGCTGAAAAAGCTGGTCAAAAAACGTAATATTAATAATGACGTCGGTGATCCAGCCGCCCCAGGTATCAACCCCAATCGACAACACCAGCTATTTAGAAACCAGTTACAAAACCAGATCCAGAAGCCCCCCCCCCTTCACACACACACACACACACACACACACACACACACACTTTTGAACCCCCACCCCCCTTTTTTCCCCCTCCTCTTTTAAAACCAAAAACAAACAAAAACAACACCACACTAGTGTCACCAGTTTGGGGCGGTCGCCACTGCTACGGCGCCGGACCGGGCGCGGGGTACTTGACGCGGTACTTGTTGACGTTCATGAAGTGCAGCACCTCCGGGTTGCGGCTGGTGACGCAGGGCAGGAACTCCTCGCGGTCCTCGCCCATCAGCCAGGCCCCCGTCTCCGTGGCCATGGCCGGCGTCACGTTCACCTTGGCCCACGCGTCCACCCACGCCTGGAAGCGGTTGTGCAGCCGCGTGCTCACCCGGTCGTGTGACTGCGGGCGGCGATTGGGGGGGGGGGGGAGAGAACAGCGTCATGTCATGTCATCGTTATCTCCGTCGCTTAACAGTCGTCATCGACATCATTGTCATCTTAAGGCTCGGTTATGATTCCACGTCGACGCAACGCAACGACCACGCGTAGACGCGTCGACACGGTCGTGAACCTGTTTCGGTTCTGCGTCGGGTTTTAGTGAGCGGACCAATCACAGACCTTGCTGCAGCGTCGCCTCGCCACAAGGATGTAATGGGTGCGTAAGCACCTTGCGATGCGTCAACTAGGAACCAACACTCAGCCTTTAGTCATCATCACCCACATCCCCAACAGGATCAACACCGGGATAAATACAATGTTGGTACCAGGGCTGTGTGCTGGCAGGTCATATATAGTCACCCCTTCACTGTTGTTCTATCGTGAACAGGCGAGCGCAATAAAATACTGGTAAAGCAGCGATAACATACGCAACAACCAACATTTGAAAATCATGACTAGAAACTAAAAATATTGTAAAAAATTATAATGTAAAATGAGTTCGGACTGGACTGGATAATATATAGTCGCCCGTTAAAATACTGATTTAACATAAAAATACTGGCAAATCAGCAATACCATCAGAAACATCCAATATTTGAAAATCATATATATTATATATACACAAAAAAATTGAAAGTATAAAAAGTAAGTATAAAGTAGAAAAGTATCAAATATATAATTTCAAATACGTTGGGACAGGTCGCTGTATCGGCCTGGATAAAACAATGCTATAAGCGTTGGAGGAGTGGCCCCTGAAGCGAGGGCGGCCGGTCGCTGGTGGTTCTGTACCTGCTGGGCGCGGAGCAGCGCCGTGCGGCGGTACATGTAGTCCTCCGACTTGAAGACGTACACCATCTTGTAGGAGTTGAGCTGGAACATGCAGGCCATCTTCTCCTTGTCCAGGGACTTCCGGGCCCCGTCTCCCGCCTCCTTGTCCAGCTGCTCCCGCCCCTGCTGGTACTTCCTGATCCGTCTCAGGTTCCTGGGGGCGGAGAAGTAAGGGGGGGGGGGGGGGGGTCAGAGGTCAACATGGGTCGCGGTGATGGGAGAGTCGAGATTCACAGGGAATGTCAAATTGTAAGTACAATTTTTGATTTGATTTGATATACAGACAACGCCAAGGGACAGAAAACAACATGACAAAGTGCAAGCACTTATTTCCATCATGGACCCTAAAGTGTCGTGTGATTATGTTGGTTGGTCGTCATTTCACATGTGTATCCAAAACAACTTATAAGCGAGACACGAGATCAATCTCAAAAAAAGGACTTCTGCACAACCAAGTTAAAATAATAAAATAGAATAGAAAGTGTAGCCCTTTTCACTTTTTGCACAATATATGGATGAGGGTGACTCAGGCTGCACAATATAAATAAAATGTGTTTTTTAATGGGTAGCGGAGGATAGTTGGATGCTAGCTTATGGATTATCTGATACTAAGGTGTGGGGGGGGGGGGGGGGAGTGAAAGAAGTTGTACCTGGGCAGGAAGACGGGCTTCTGTGCCAGGTGCTCCCGTAGCTCCGCTGAGGTCGAGTCTGAGACCAGGTAGCGGCCGACGTAGTCTGACCAGCGCTGGGAATAGAAAGGAAGGGTTTAGATGACTTTAATCGTGCGCACACACACACACACACATAAAGAAACACACACACACACACACACACACACACACACACACACACACACACACACACACACACACACACACACACACACACACACACACACACACACACACACACACACACACACACACACACACACACACACTTCCAGAGACGTGGCTCTACTGAAGCCTGTGGTTAACCAGTCAGAGTAAGAGACAACACTTAAGTCAGAGAATAGATGGTTGTGTCTACCACATTCTATAAGTACATAAATAAGAGGGAAACGGTTGAAAATGTTACACTTCTATTGAGATCACCAACTCCATTTCGTTGTCCCTGTACTCTGTACTCTGCACAATGACCATAAAGTTTAATCTGGCTGCAACGAGTGCTCTGTGCGACTCTAGGGCCCAATCCCATTTCTACCCCTTCCCCCTCCCCCTTTAAAACAAGGGGGAGGGATAAGGGGAAGGGGTAAGGGATAGAAATGGGATTGGGCCTAGAGCTCCTTGCCGGACACGGCTCGCTGTGCATGTATTTCCAGATGGTGTTGGGAGTGGTTTAGAGGGGGGGGGGGGATGGGACTCTCACCCCCGCATCCATGGGTTCATCGGAGTTGTCCTCCTCCGAGTCCAGCAGCTCCACGGTGAGCTGGACCGGACCCCGGTTCCGCAGGAACGTCAGCTGGGGAGGGGAGGAGGAAGAGAGAGGGTCAGAGTTAGAGATGGCCTTCCAATTCTGCCTTACTGAGAAAAGCACCGTTTCTTATCATGGAACTACTTGTAAGAAGTTGATTCTGCTTGCTATGTAGTCGTTTATCGGATGCCCATCCTACTTTATTTTTTAATGTCATTATTGAGGTCAGACATCTATAGATCGGCTAAAAGCAATACCCTAACCACTAGACAATCCTGCCGGTCTCTCAATCCATCGCACAAAGTGGATTGTGGTACTCTCAAATGTAAGCAAAAGCTGTGGTTTTAAGCATTATACAACTCCTCATAATGCTTCTAACTCGGCCTTGAGGTATCTGACTACTACTTCTATGTAGTCATTTGGCAGATGCCTTCATCCAAAGTGACTCCGGGGAGTTGAGGTACAACTCGACCGATCGGAGCTACGAAAAAGACTCCCGTGGGCCTTGGTCAGACCAGGGGCTGGCCTGCGGGCTCTCCCCCCACCTTGAAGCAGTTCTCGTCGGACATGAGCTGCTCGGCCTTGCGCTGGTACAGGGCCTCGACCGAGCTGCTGGCGGCCTGCGCGGTCGAGGGCCCCCCCGTGGCCCCGCCGGTGCTCTCGGCCAGGTAGAGGTCCGTCACGTGGACACAGATGTCATCGCTCACGAGGTGCTGGAGCTGTCGGCGGGAGGGAGGGAGATAAAAGGGAGAGAGTCAATGCGAGGATGCCACCAGTGTAAAAATCATCTTCTTTTTATAGTATTTGTCTACAGCGACCTACACCACGCATCTCAATCAAACAAATAGTATGGCTGTTATAGATAGTTGTTATAGCCTCAATGTTTATATTTTTATACGAGGGATGCTTTTGTAATAGCAAAATCTCCCCTGTGCTCTTTTGCTGATTTGTGATTATTTAGCGTTCGCTGTCTAGATCGCACTTGCCTGAGCAGTACCGTTATTATGGTGGAAGTTTAGAAATCATTGCAGAATTTAGAAAGCACATTGATACATAACATTATTTATTTTTTTATCTAACCTTTATTTAACCAGGTAAAAGTCTCATTGAGCTTAAAATCTCTTTTACAAGAGAGACCTGGCCAAGAGATGGGCATTACAGCTCGCAGACTCGCCTGATTCCTTGAACCCAGGCTAACCGTCTGCACTACCACAAATATAGATCCAGTATAAATGTCCTTGTTCTCAGCCTCATCAAAACAACCAACAACTCGACAGGGTGTTGGGAACCAGGGGGGGGGGCAGACGTACCTGGCGGACGATGCTCTGGATGAGCTTGTCCATGGTGAACGCGGTGTAGGCGTGGATGGTGAACATCTCCCTGAGTGAGTCCTCGTACTGCGAGGCCTCCATGTTCCCGTCCAGCAGGTTGCGCACCATCTCCAGGAACGCCGAGTAGTAGTCCTCCACCTCGATGTCCACTGAAGAGACGAGGAGACGGGGGAGAGTTTGCACTTAAGAGTCACGCTTTGGACCAGCCCTTTTGGTTCGTCCTGTGTTTCAGGGTCAATAAAATGACCCCAGGAATAAGAAGTTTAAAGAAGGTGCTTTGGGGATCAAAAACAAATAAAAGAAATAAAAACTCAGATTTAAGTATTTATAATAATTCATTGATCCGGTCATTGATGATGTTATTTTTTAGTTTCTACCTAGGTTGCTCCTTTACGTCTCTGTGTAAGCTTACACATGACCCGATGTCAGTGTCTGTACCTGGACAGGATCGTCGAGCATTAACAAGAAATTCGGAGGGGGGTGGAAAAACCGCAAGTAAACACCAAACTCAAACGGAAGCGACAGCGCCGTCCCTGGTCAAACCCGGTACTACACCCCCGGTCCCCGCAGTAAGCAGCTCTACTCACTGGGCTCCTTCAGCCGCAGCTGCACGGCCGGGTTGTCGTTCTTCTCCCTCTTGAGGCCCAGCACCTCGTGCTCCCAGTCCCTCTCCCGGAGCTCGTCCTGGATCTGCCGCTCCGCCTGGCCGTAGAGCCGCAGCAGGCGGGCGCACAGCGTCTGGTGCAGCCGCAGGAAGATGTACCAGTTGTTGTTGACGAGGAAGAGGTGGTAGGCGTCCTCGCCCGTCGCCCGCAGCTTCTGGGCGGCCGTGCCCCCGAAGAGCAGCTTGGACTTGGTCGGGCTCCCCGCCGCCACCGCCGCGGCCGCCGCCGCCACCGCAGCCACGCCGTTGTGCTTCTTGGGCCGGGGCCCCTCCGCAGGGTCCCTCTCCCCTTCCCTCTCCTCGTCCTCCTCTTCGTCCGCCTCCTCGTCCTCGTCCTCCTCTTCCTCCTCGGCGTCCGAGAGCTCGCCACGCTGGGCGAACAGCAGGTCGGGCAGGAAGTGGTGGATGACCTGCTTGATCTTGTACTTGTCCTCCTTCTGGATGCCCACCTGCCGCTTGACGTGGTGGATGATGAGTGCGGCGGCGTCCTCCAGGATCTGGGGGTCCTCGTAGGACAGGGTCAGCTGGGGGCCCGTGGGGGGCCCGGCGTTCTCCTCCGACGCCTGCTCCTGCCGCTGTGGGGGGGGGGGGGGGCATGGCCGGGGGAACACACTCAGTATGGGTTTGGGTGTCATGGTTGGTTTGGGTTTTGTTGTCTGGTTACAGTCTTACAGGGCTTCACAGGCCACACTTTACGACGGCCCTAAACTTAACTCGAATCCCTTTAAAAGGGAAGAAAATAAACTCAAGAAGAACGCAGAAGAGGCATCCCTCCTTCCCGGGATGATTTATGAGCGCCATAGGTGCCACATGGGCAGATCTAAATGTTGTGTATAATTACACTGTTTGCTAAACAGTATATTGAATGAGTTCAAAATCCGCCTCCTGCCACTGAAAGAAGTGTTTTCCTATTGAAGCTATATATTTATTTTACATGGAAACAATTTAATTCAAAGTCAAAAATCAATAAAACTGTCCAAAAAGCTACATTTCTTATTAAACAATAAGCTGTGCTGTGTGCGCCAAACCCAATTTGACGACACACAGCAAAAAACACTCCACATAATATCAATAAGCAGGTTTCAATGAAGACACTTTTGTTTCCCGCCAGCTGGCAAGGTTCACACTGCTAAGGAGCGATTTGATTCAGACAATTGCTACGCTACCGGCACACTCTTGAGGAATCTGGCTAAACAAGTAGCGACTGCACCGCCAAACACTTTCTGTTTCTATTATTAAGTTAAACGACATGGAGCAATGCATCATCATCACTAGAGGTGCCAAGACACCCGGATCAAAACAATCCATTCTAGCACGGCATAAAAGCACGTGATGGCCAACAGGTAGGCTGCAGACCGGGGCGTTCGAACCAACAACCTTTCAGCGTTCAGAGAGTCAAACAACCCAAAACCTCAGACCTTCCCGCGCGCCATCGTCATGACAAAAGCAACTCGCTCCCGACCCCCCCCCCCCCACCCCCCCCCCCCTCTCCCCAGACACACCGGCACCACCCACAAGGAGGCGCTGTTGGGAAACGGCACTGACCTCGTCGTAGATGCTCTCGATCTCGTTCAGCAGGGTCTTGGAGCGCAGCACCTTGGTGTCGTTCTGCTTGAAGTTGATGCCCTGGTGGTCGAGAGACTTGAGGTAGTACTTCTCGTTCTGCTCCCTCCAGATCTTGTTGAAGCCCCGCTGGGCTTCCCGCCACTCCTCCTCCTTGACCTTTAACCTGGGAGAGGAGACGGAAAGTTTGAGGTATGTACAATGTGGATTCAATAAATGATCAAATAGGAAGGATAATAATTATAATAATGATAATATTTATAAGTAATAAAGTATAGAATTGTTAAAAAAAGGAGCGATAACTAAATGCATTAAATGTAAATAGATATTAATAGATGAAGTCATAAGTAAATGCATTAAATGTAAATAGAAATGAATAAATTAAGTAATAAATAAATGCATGAAATGCAAATAGAAACTAATAAATCAATAATTCTCTCATATTGGTTGGTTTACACTTAAAGGAACAATCGTACACACTGTAGAAAAGGAAAGAGGACAGGCAGACATGCCTAATCCAGCTACCCTAAACACTGGGGAATACTGCTTTGTAAACTCAATTGTAAAAGGCAGTTTATCAAATCAAATTGCTCGTGTTCAACGGACAAAGCCGACCAACCATCTGTCCCCTGTCCTGTTTTTATGGCACTGGGTTTAACACTTCCCCATTATAAGGAAACACTTTTAACCCCCCGGAGCCTCAGCCTGCAATACGTTCTCCTGCCACCAGGGGGCGCCCGGACACACACCTCTTGAGGATGATGGGCACCGACATGGCGGGGTTCTTCCTGATGCCGTCCAGGATGTCAGCGGCCTTGTCCCCGTATATCCTCTGGATGGCCTTGCGATGGACCACCTCCGACGTGCCCCCAAGGGTGTTGTCCAGACGGTACTTGGCCTGCTCCTCGGCGGACATGCGCGACAGCCTCCGCTGCACCAACTCCAGCACGCGGATGGTGGCCAGGTTGGTCTCCAGCACCACGTCCAGCTGGCGGAGCGACCGGGGACACCATCGGGTTAGGGGGGGCGGGCTATTGCGCTGTTCACCGATAGGCCGACTGGTAAAGACTGATCTTAGCCTGGGTATACCCATGCTGCCTTTGCGCGCGGTTTCGTTTCGCGCTGCGAGGGCAGCCTGGATTCCATGGATGCGATTTTGCGCCTGAGATTGGGGAACCAATCACAGAACGGGGAGGGACGGCAAGACGATGACGACGCCTACGCAACACACCCATCGTCTCGCTTCTTCCTCATCGCACTTCTGTCGCTCTACACACGTCATCTGGTATAATTGATACGATTGGCTATGAGTTACGTACAGACTCGTATGATAAGACATTCACAGCGCCCAATAAACGGCTCCGGGCAATCGTAAACCACGCCTCAAATACGAGAAAATGTATGTGTGGTCCCAGTGACCTCATCTCAATGTAGATTGAGATGAGGTCTGGCGTTAGCCAGGCCAGACTAATCTGGGACATAGTTATAAAGGCTAGTCCCTTTTTTGATCAGGTTTTACTAAGGAATTATATATCTATCTGTTATCCGACAGTTTAGGGAACGACTAGTGGAAGAAAAAAAAATACAGTGCCTCAAAATCTATCAAAACGGAGCCCGTTACAATGTAAGAGGCATATATATATATTGTCATTTGAAGGTGCCTTGATGTCCCAATCACAATGACAGCCCTCTGAAGCGCTCACCTCGAAGCGCTCGTCCTCACAGCGGTAGATGTGCTCTTCGTACTGGGTCTTCTTGGAGCTCACGAACGTCGAGTCCTCGGACCAGGACGGGAAGGACACCCAGGTGTCATTCAGAACCTGGAGACACACACACACAGACACACACACGCGTTGACTTTACACGTCTCCCAAACGTGAAGATCCATTCATTATTGAAATCAAAATGGTGAGCTGGGTTGTGGCGTTTGGACGGGATTAATGTACACCCCCTGCCTCATCCCCCTTAGCTTATCTGCCCACTAGCTCGGCAGGACTAACTGAGTGGAGACGCTGTCCCAGCGCTAGGTCAACCAGGGACCAGTGGGCCCGGTACCCACCTCCTTGCAGAGAGGCGTGCGGCCGGTACACTTGGGCTGGGTGTAGCTCTCGGGAAGGGCCCGGTAGCTGGAGCCCAGCCGCTTGCAGGAAGCATAGTCTATCTCCATGGCGATGCCCTCTGTGGCCCGCTCCTTGGGGTAGCTCTCGATGTGGGACGACATCTCGCGGTATCCCAGGAAGTTCTTGAACCAGTTGAACAGCTCCGGGAATTTTCTACGGGACGGGTGGGGATTCGACTTTAAATACACGATTGCTTGAAATGTTTCGTTGTTTTCTGTGTGATTTGTTAAGTTTGTGGGTTTCAATTGTTGCAATTCTATAGTTGGTCCATGTGCTGATTGTCAGGTTTATTATGAAATTTAAAATAAAGTACATAATATACAAATATATGGCTTGATGAGCAAAATGGAGCTATAATTTAACTTAACTAAACTATATAAATGTGTCAATACGCACCTTACATCACTGTAATGGCTTGGATTATAACAGCTAAATTGGCCAAGTGAAAGTGAAAGTCAGCTTTATTGTCAATTGCAAAAGATGTGCAAGACAAATAGAGGAATCGAAATACGTTTATCTCCGACCCATGACGCAATAAGGAGAAATGTATAATTATAAAATTAGGTAAAATAGAATAAATAATATTTACAATAAATAATTCCAAATAGTGCAAAGTTAAGACAAAACGGTATAGATACAATAAAGTAAAAAATAAATAAAGTAAATGGATAATCAAGATTGAAATGTGAACTCACCCGAGGAAGGGAAGCACCAGCTGGACCAGCTCAGCCCTGGAGATCACCTCCTGGTTGAAGAGGACCAGGCAACGCAGGAAGTTGTCGTACACCTCTGCACTACGCAAGGCCTTACGGACCTACAACAACGGAGATGGGGGGGGGGGGGGGGGTCATGACCAAATAACAACAAAGGAGTGCGTGCAGCATTTACGCTAGAAGAGAGATTCACCGTTCCGCTTTTGAGAACCCATTTGTAGGTGTTTTTGGTGTGGACGTTTAAGGAATGGTCTCTCAATATAAAGGGGTTCAATGGGGGGTTACGGTTGATCAACAAGGTCATCGCCGATACTAGGATCCAACATAGAATATACCCCCCCCCCCCCCCCCCCCCCCCAAGTTCAGAGATCTGTAGCCAAGTTTACGTACGATTTTCAAGAATTCACTCTGCTTTGACTTGCTCAGGCCCACTTGCAAGTCTCTTTGGATAAACAAGTGTGCTGAATGTTGTACACACCTTCTCGAAGAACAGAGATTCTGTGCCAGCTCCATGCTTGCTTGACTCTGCCGTGGAGGAATCTTTCAGATTGAGTAACTTGTGCTTTGGCTGCAACAGTGAATGGAAAATAGGGGAGACAAAAGCGCATTGTTTTACAAGATGCACTGAAAATATCCCAAGCCCTATCCAGAGATTATAACATTATAATATTATAGGATTAGCATATGCAGGAATCACATGTTTAGCATTTTTCATTCACAAAAGCATTTCAAAGTACTCTCCACCATAGTAAAAACAATACATATTAAATAAAGATGTCAGCAGAATGCATCCCCCAGGATGTATTCGCTGTTGCTAAAGCGTCAGTGTTAAGTAACACAGAAAGTAAACACTCATGTGCATCCTTCTGCACTGAAATCACGCACAACGAAAAACTACGCACATTTCCCTTCTGGGATCAAAAAGGAATAACTTATCAAGGCATAATATGGGATGTTCAATTGAGAGATTCTAACTTATTGACAGCAGGAAATGGATCATATCTTTCGGGCGCAAAATTATTACAACAACAAAAAACATACATTAACTCTGATCGACACCCTGCTTGACATTATACAACTCTCATAGTCTTGGCAGCATATCTCAGTAGGTCCTTCAACATAATCAAAAAAGGTCAGAGCGTATTAGAAGACACTGATGGTTCAGTTTGGATGACTGTTAGGGCTGGGCGATTCATCTAATTCTGATCGCGATTTCGATTTTTTTGTATTTCATGTTTTATAGAAAGGGCAGAACAGCTGGATACATATCTGTATATTATTTTAGATTGGAACATTTTCTTTTTGACCATTTTGTGCATTTCTTTAAGGTGAATTTTCAAAGTTCTCAGTTACAACGTTTTTCTTGGGGGGAGAGACACGCTGAATAAACACAACATGTTTTCAAACTCAAAAACAATCGTTTGAATAATCGTGATTTCAAAATGGACCAAAAATAATCGTGACTCTGATCACAATCGAGCCGCCCTGATGCCCGTTGAGGTTAAGGTTTCGCCCTGCACACCTTCACGGGGGGCGTGGTGGTGGCGGCCGGGTGCCGGCGGATCGGACAGCCGTTCTGGCTGGGCCGCTGCTTGTTGTTGAGCTGGAGCTTCTTGGCCGTGGCTCCGTGGTCGTTCCGCACCGACTCCGCCTTCTCCGCCGTGGTTTTACTCAAAAGCTGCAGAGCGCACACACACACACACACACACACACACACACACACACACACACACACACACACACACACACACACACACACACACACACACACACACACACACACACACACACACACACACACACACACACACAGAGGGGGGGATGGAGACATGGACGGGCACGGTTAGCCGTCAAGAGTCGGTCAGGACCTCAACGCAAGGGTTGTAGTAAGGAAGGCATACTCCGACATTACCCAAATACTTAAAAGGTGACTTATTACACCACCAGGTGTGAGTGTTGTCAGCCGTTACAAGCCGCTCATAACGGCTGACCACACTCATACCTGGTGGTGTAATAAGTCACCTTTATTACACCACCAGCTGTGAGTGTTGTCAGCCGTTACAAGCCGCTCATAACGGCTGACCACACTCATACCTGGTGGTGTAATAAGTCACCTTTAGGCCGATGTGACCCCTGCTGATTCTGGTCGAGCTTACCACAGAGCTGTTGGCGTCGGGGAGGAACTGGCCGAACTCCGACAGCAGGTCCTCCTGGTTCTTGAAGAGCCGGGCCACCTGGGCGTACACCTCCTGCTCCGTCAGGGCCGGCGTGTAGTTCCCCCCGGCCTCTTTGGCGTTCCGCTGCTCCTTCTGATCCACACACACACACACAATAAAAACACAGTTACAGCGCCACTCGTAGTAGGTTTTCTGATCAACACAGAATGAAAACAGTTACCGAACCACTTATAGTGAGTTTGAGAGGTCATTCAGTAGCAGGCAGGGGTTGGTTCTCCTGCCCTTGTTAGCATCTGGGTAGGGGTAAGGTATCTGCGGGCATTAGGGTTTAAACCCCATTAGGGTTTAAAGCCCCTCTGAGTGGCTACACGGCGAGTATCACGCGAGTAGCGTACGGACCTGGTACGTGTGCAGGATCTCCAGGAAGGCCTTGTAGATGTCGGGCTGGCCCTGGAAGCGGTTCTTGATCTTGTTGACGTAGTTGATGGCGTGGTTGAACTCCACGGGCTGGTTGTTCTGCGCGGCCGGCCCGGCGGGCGTGGCGCCGGAGGGCGGGTGGAGCTGCAGGGGCGGCGAGCGCGGGGAGGTGTACACCGGGATGGACGGGTTGCTCTGGCCGCTCGGCGTCAGGACGGGAGACTGCTGCGTCTGGGGGGGGGGTCAGCGAGGGGTCAACAAGGGTTATGTTTCAGTGAAAGGCGGTGTGGGCTCTGGATTCGATATAAGATTCACGGCATGGAAGACTGGAAATAAAACGGTGCACATTTGTCACGCAAGAAACGATACTTGCACGGTAGATAAAGAACATGGATCTGGAAGTAAAATCTCAACGGTGCCGTTGAAATGTCTAACCGCTGAAATAGAAATGAGTAAAGGGCTGGAAATGTTTTATAAGTGCATGTTCTGCCAAAAGTCAGGAACTAAAATAGATATTGCCAGTGTCATTTCTTTAAATGACCCATTTCCCCTGCCCACACTCACCAATCACTCAGATTTGCAATAATATGTTACACATGCGTAATATATACGTTACAATACGTGTCGAGGGAGTTTAACTTCCTCTTAACAAGCCCCAGCCTTAGTTCCTCACGCTGACGTCTAGGATAACACAGAACACCAGAGCAGACCAACGAAACATAAAGATGTTCACGATCAACCCTCTCGCATAATAAAACACATAAAGTCTGCCGGACAACAGAACCGACGATAGCTAGAACCACGACCCGGACACTAGCGCCCGAGCGACAGGTGCTACGGTACCCACCTTGCTCATCTTGGCCGGGGAGGGCTGTGCCAGCAAAACCGGGGCGCTGGTGGTGGTGGCGGCGGCGGCGGCCGATGCGGCGGGGTTGGCGAGGGCCAGGAGCTGGGCGTGGAGCGGGGCCTGGGACAGAGCGGGCGCCCCCGGCATGGGGATGTTCTGGACCGTGATGCCGTGCGGGGTGATGTGGTGGATCTGGCCCGGCGTGGTGACGTTCACCAGCTCGTTGTGCTGGACCTCGATCTTGTAGCCCGGCGGCAGGAAGGTGTTGAAGCCCATGATGAGGTCCGGGTGGCCCTTGAAGAGCTGCGACACCCGGCTGATGACCCCCGGGGTGTCGATGCTGTGGGGCGAGACCAAAGGGGTACACTGAGTATATATACTGAGTCTCGGGCCCCTGTGTTCCATGGCCTGAGACAAGAGGTTCAGTCTCTGGTATTGATGGATAAAATTCTGGATTTGTCCAGAGATAGCAAATTCGAAGAGGCCTGAATGGCGGGGTTGTGGTAGTTTGAAAATCATTAAAAGATTTAAAAAAACAAACATAATTCAGATAAAAAATAAGTAGCTTCATGAAGCACATTTTAAATGTTCAGGTGTAATCCACAGGTTGGCAGAGTGGCTACGTGGCATCATGCTCCTCTTTAGGGTAATGAAGCGTATAAAATGGCCCTCATTTCGTTAGGAAAGAAATAAAGGAAAGGGACTCCAAACGCATCGCATCCAGTGCCTGAATTTGCGGTGGGAGCTTGTTAACATGTGGGCTTCCCCTGCCTTGCTCAATGCTGTGTCATCTGCCATCGGTGGGGGGTGGCCCCACTTCTGAGAACGGTGTCTCAACGTTTTCGCCCATTTCCCAACCACGACAACTCATGCTTAATTCTCCAAATCAATTCCACGTGTGACGTGCATCCACTTCCTTCAGGCTGCTCTCATGCTTCTCATAATAAACTAATCCCAAAGGTGCGTGCGTGCGTGCGTGCGTGTGTTCCACACAAGGTGACTAACCATTTTGACTTATCGGAAGAACCAGGTGCATTCTCTTGGGGGACACTAGTGATAGATGAGCTTTGCCTTGAGCGCATCACTGATTATCACTGATGATGTGCATCGTTGGCCGACCTTCTGATACATGACACATACCTCTGAGACTTGAACTCCTTCATGATGTCCAGGAAGTCATTGTAGACTTGAGGGTGGTTGCCAAACTGCAGTTTGACCTGGTCCAAGTAGGACAGCGCATCTTCCACCTGGAGGAATAGACAAAAGTACACGTAAGAAAGTGAGCTTTCTGTTCACTTAACGTACATATACATTTTGTTTATGTTTTTAGATTTGTATTTTTTCTATATCTTCAGTTTAATTTGATATCCTGTACCGTTTTCATATCTTGTATATCAGCACTAATACACAACTTTGTTATATCATACTTGGAAATAAAAAGCTTTCCATTTCTCAACCTGTTAAATAAGTTTTACCAAGCATAAATACAAACAGAAACTGGCAGCTTAGGGTTGAACCATTAAGTCTGAAGCCATTACTGTTAGTGAAGATGTGCTATAATGCAAGTGATTGTAATTATGAACAGTACAATGAGTGAATACTAGGCCTGCTCGATTACGGAAATAAATCATAATCACGATTATTTTGGTCAATATCGAAATCACGATCATTCAAACGATTATTTTGGAATTTAAAAAAAAAATCTAAAAAAAAAAACCTTTGTAACTGAGAACTTTGAAAAGTCCCCTTAAAAAAAAATACACAAAATGTTTAAATAGAACAATTTCAAATAAAAAGTTATGTATAAATATGTAATTGCAGATGTTCAGCAATTTCATATCAATCATTACAATTCATGTAATGAATAAAATACTTGTTTGACCCAAAATTAGATTAATTGCACAGCCCTAGTGATTATTGACAAAGTACTTTCCTCCAAGCCTAAATAAAATGTATCATCACATAAGCAGGCACCCACTTAGTTTCTAAAATTGCAGGCTGATGTGTGTATATAAAGTGTGAGACATGCCAGATAAAAAAACACCAGATGATTGTTTGAATTTGATGTGCGTGCAATGCCATCATCGTCCTCTTGCACGCTTCCCTCAAAGAGACGCACCAGGGGCCCCACCCATTGGCTCCACATCCCAACCAACACTCTCCGTAGATGTCCCACTGAAATCCCAAACTCCTCGACAGGTTCCCGTGTTAACCGCAGTGCGACCACGGCGTACCTTGAGCCTCTGGAACTGCTGTCCCTGGGCGGTGGCGTGGGGGGCGGGGGTGTGGCCGTGCATCCCGGCGGGCCCGTGGGCCTGTACCGCTGGGCTCTGGTGGTGTGCTGGCCCCCCATGGACGGCAGGGCTGGAGGTGTGCCCGTGGCCCGCGCTGTTCTGGGCCGCGTTGGGAACCTGGAGGAACAGGGGACGATATGAAGGCTGGACAGTCCCTCCGGAAAAATGCGGCGTTTTTTTGCGATTGTTGCGGCCAGAAATCCTTGATTATGCGGCACTTTTTCTTAAAAGACGCGATGAAATATGCGGCATATTTATGCAATTTTATGCGATGAAATTACGGGAACTTGCAAAAAATGTGGGAATTTGCGAGAAATGGCGGGAACTTGCAGCTTTTCGATGACGTTCACGTCGCGTAATTACGTCACTTAATAACGTTCCCATAGCAACAGGGGGAAATGTGAAGTAAACGCAAAATTTTTCAACTTTCTGCTATGATATATGTGACTTTTTTGCAACGAAAATGCAGGGATTATGAAATCATGCAAGTCCCGCATATTTTGGAGGCTGTACCTGGTAACCCTGAGGGCCGGCGTACTGGACGCCCGCCGTGGGCTGCATGCTGTCGGGTGCGGGCTCGTACACGGCCGGGGCGGGAGCCAGCACGCGGTGCTGGAAGGCCTCCGCACTGCCCGGGAGCCGCCGCTGCGGCTGCTGCTGCTGCTGGTGCTGGGACGCAAACACAGTCTCCTGTTCCTCCACACACCGCTTCATTATGAACTCATGCTCCAGGGGGCTGAGGGACCTGGAGGATGACAACGCATTTGCAAGGTTTGAGAATTTGAATTGAAGTCTCAGCTTTCCTACTTGTGTTTCTCATACTTTTACGTTCTCTTATATTGCACTGTTGGTGGAGCCCAAGACTAGAGAATTTCATTGCCAGCAACTGCTCTGTAGTTGCTGTGCATATGACAATAAGACCATCTTGAATCCTGAATGCAAAGCTTTAACGTGCATGTTATGCATTTACAGTAGATGGACTTCATTAATAACTGGGGGATTTGTTGTTGTGTTTTGCAATTGAACAATTGGTATATTATTTGATCCTTCTCAAAGCAAAGCTTTGTTATGAGAACATATGCATGAAAGGAGACTGTATTTGTGTACTTTTTTATAATATATGTTCTTTTTTATAATATATTGCCAGTGGTGTAATCGAGCATGCTTTACTCTGTGCTGGACATCCTGGTTAGGCGAGGCACAATGGAAAGCTTAGAAAACAGTGTTTAACACTAACATTATGCATCCCTGCCCATTTTAAGTGGGTATACTCATCATGCCTTCAGTGTGTCTTGAACAACCACACATAAAAGGTTGCCCATATTATATTGATATTTTAACGTATTTGTCTAAATGCATCCTTGACTGTAGATGGATTTATCAGTGAAGTTACCAACACAATAGATAAAAAACAGTGTTTAACACTAACATTATGCATTCCTGCCCATTTTAAGTGAGTATGCTGACATATTTTTACTGGAACATGTGCATCACGTAGACTACAGTACTGTACACAGCCTAACAAACACATTATTGGTTTGTTTGCATTCAGAGACTCTGACCAGCTCTAAGAGCCATCAGGAACCGACAGACCAAGGACGGCTTTGACAGAAGAGGCGAAGCAGAGGCTATCTGAATAGGTCTGCGACACCATCCTGGCTCACACCAAAGCGAGGTTCTCTTTCACTGGCCACCTTGTGAGTGCTACCGTAGTACTAGGAAATATGTTTAAGGTACTGCCATTCATTTCCTGCTGATGCTCTGAATGCCACTGTGAAAGCATATCCCACGCTGAACAAGGCAAAGCTCAAGACAGAACTGTCTCTGATCTATGAGAATCCTGAATCAAGTGTGCAGCTTCAGTGTGCATATGTATGTAGATCTCTGCAAACCTATGGTGGGATCATGCCTTCAGTGTGCATATTGTATATAGTTCTCTGCAAACCTATGGTTGCATCATGCCTTCAGTATGCATAATGCATATTGTATGTAGTTCTCTGCAAACCTATGGTGGCATCATGCTTTCAGTGTGTCTTGAACAACCACACATAAAAGGTTGCACATATTATATTGATATTTTATCGTATTTGTCTAAATGCATACTTGACTGTAGATAGATTTATGAGTGAAGTTACCAACACAATAGATTGGCCGTAACACACTCACCCCTTTTAGAATCACATTCTCTCTCTCACTCACTAACTCACTCTCAAAAACACACAGAGAAAGAGAGAGAATGATAACTTGTGTATAATTCCCAATTATTATTGATGCATTTGCAATTTAATCTTGCTGAATTCGGCAAATAAATTAAGTTTAAACCTAGTTCCCCGGCTCAATTTGTCTTTGTAAGGAAATGTCCTATTTTGTCTTTATTATTCAGAATGCACCAGAATGTTTCATTTGTATGGGAAAATCACAAAAAAGTCTTCGGGGGGAGGATGCCCCCAGACCCCCCTACAGGGGTTTGGTTTACAAACTTTCAGCCCCCCCTAAAATAAAATTCACCAGCCGCCACTTTTCAAACCTTTGTAGAATCCATACACTGAAGGGAAACATACAATAAAGTTTTTTTCGCACTCCACCGTAGCCAATGAAATGTACCGACTACGTCACCGAGGCAAAAAGAAAAAAGAAAACAGGTGTTTTGTAAACGTGGGCATCTGCCATTCACAAATTGCTTCCCAACAAACCACCAACCACGGGGGAAATGAATGAATGACGACGATCCAGACAAAGTTGTTATGAAAAAAATAAATAAAAAAAATATGTAGAACCAGCCCTGAAGACGGCTAGTAACACAACCGCTCGCCCGACAGACGCTCTCGGTCATGTGCATCGAGGTGTACGGAGCCGTTAAGCCAGGCACTATCACAGCGGTTCAATACCCGTTCTGATAACCGACCGTGAATCGTTCTCGACAGGTACTTTATAAACGCGTTATGTTGTGATGATTACGATGGCCAACTTGTTGGCTTCAGTGACCGTCCCCCTTTCGCTACGCGGCCTAGCAACGCAAGCACCGACCTCGAGTTCTCCACGCACCCGCCATTTAGAGCATGGCGCCGGTGCACAGAGCGCCGGGGTGCAGCTGTGCACCGAGGTCCTCTTTTATCGGGATCACAACTACGTCTTAGCATTGCTCGTCTGGCTGAGAAAATAACACAGCGATCCACTCGCAGACTACTTGGTCGCCTCGGAGCAGGTTGTACCGCCGAGGGTTAGAAGCTCGCTAATGTAAACAACACGAGACTCCGGACACAATCCGGGCTACGAGCAAGGCACATGCGGCTAACCGTTAGCGATACGGTGGGCTGTCCAGCATATTCACAGCTGGGGCAACACGTACAAGGCGCGTTTATAAACAACGCCATAGCATGGCTACGACTATGGTGGAGGGGTGAATGCCTCACTTCTTTGCCATTGCATTTTTAAAATCGTGGTATCGTTAGTTAGCCAAGTTAGCACGTTGAATGAATTTGACTGGAACTCACCACTCTCCTGAATAGCCAGCTGAAGTTGTTGGACGATTCCGTAACGTTCACTTACTGATGGGAAACCATCAAAGGGGACGCCGGAGGAGTACGCGAGCGTGATTTATGAGAAGTAAAATATTAACAGTTGATATTAACAATCTTGGAAGTGCTAAATTAAAATTCACCCCGAGAGGACAACAATCTCCGTTCGGTTGGCTCCTTGTGAAAGGCGTGGTCTCCGCAATTAACCCCGCCCCTTCTCTAATAGCATTGGCCATAGCTTCGGTTACACCCCGCCCACTCTACGATGTCATTGGTCGGTACCTTAGATGAGCCGCAAGAAGGAGGTTCGGATACATCGGATTGTAGTCTTGAACTGTCAATCAGCAATTTATGCAGCGCTGCTATCACGCCCATTTCGACTTGAAGCGCGATAACGCCAGGATTACTTTATTCGGGGTCTAGTTTATATTTTGCAGCACAATGAAGTGTTGTGTTCCATTTAAGTATCCACCATATCAATATAACAAATATATGTACTACTGCGTAGCAAATACGTAGGGCAGGTGTCCCCCCCGCCCCCAACACACACACAAACACACTTGTGCGTCCTCAGAACGATGCACACATACCTTCATTTTGCTAGAGAAATAAAAGTAGGTAGTGTTGTTGCCTATGTTTTTGTATGGCACATCGCCACAAATACACGAGTTAACTACTTCTTTCTTGCAAAAAAATAACACTACTTCCGCGAGTCGGTGTACACGTGATATTGTAGGAGGGATTTATGTCCGCCTTTGCTTTCTTCGTCCCCCATTTCTGTACACAACAGCCAATAGGCACATAGACGTCTCGATACAAAGCCACCAAAGGTTGTACTTCCAAAATAAAGCATCGCCCACGAGAGGCGGAGTTGAAACACTAGCCCGGGATTCCTTCTTCATCCGGGCAGACACATTCACATTCAACGGCGATCATTGCCCAGCACTATTTCCAAATTATTACGTTCTTATCACGTATGTCGCTTAAACGTTGGCTGCAATCGCATGCATCCGACCGGACCGTCTGGTCGACGCTCAATCCCTCCATTTGAAGAGGACATTTAAACGATGTGGGTGCCTCACGAGTATAGTGCATTAAGTGTTCAAAACAAATATGTTCGAGTCCAACGCAAAAAAAGGACACGCAATGCGGGGAGTGGAGAGAACATAACACTGGACTCAAACACGACTCGGGAGCCATTCGCCCCTGTGCCGTTAGGTCGTGTGTGTGTGTGGTCACGTATCGTTGACACAAATGATAGCGAAACAAAGGCGGATCCGTTGCGTAGAAGCGCTACACCGGGTTATTACGCCCTTCGTTAACCCATTTGGACACGGCCAAGTGGCCTGGGCGTTCAGGATCGCATCTCCCCTAGGCAGCGCGGGCTCGATCCGGTTCGTCCTTTCTAAACAATGCCAAAGTCAAACGCAACGGGTTTGAAATTGTTTTTTAGAAATGGTGATTTTAATTTGATCGCGAAATTCGAAGGGTCCCGGTGCGCAGCTGTTGTTCCTGCTTTTAGGGGAAAGCACGGGTGGGCATTACAAATCCTATTCTTTGTTTACTTCAACATTGGGAGTAAAATGTCTAACCTGTCTCACAACAACTCCCTCCCCCTACCGCTCCGTTTGCCAACCAGCGATATGCACACTGCAGGCGAAGGCTTCGACTTCTACACATGAGGATTTCCCCCAACATTGGTGTTAAATGTCGTGTCTAGATTGTTCAAACAATCCAATTCCCCGTCTTGATTCGACTGTTAAACACGCTATGCTTAAGCGATCATTGCCACTGAACGCATTTTTAAATTCGTTCTGGTGGACACCAAACGCTACACTGGATAACCTTTTCCTATCGAAACGAAGGCAATTTGCGGTGAATGATAATTACTATTTATTTAGTTTTGTTTAAACAGCTGTTACATACCCAGGAAAAGACTTCTTACTCCGGATTCGTGTTTGTAACAAAATAGTTGGAGACGCCCCCTCCGCTGGCATTGGCACGTACTACAAAATACGTCATTTGGTTTTGAATATCGCCCGCTAAAACGGGACTAGCGTCAGGACATTGTTCAATGATTCTCTTCATAAATATACTTTTTATTCAATCCAAAGTTTTACATTTTGACATACGTTTGCACTGACTGTTTAGAAATGCACAGAATAGTAACCATGCATAACTTATCTTCTGAAAGAGTTAAGACATTTATGTTCTTGGCTTGCTAAAACCACTGCTTTCTTTTGAATGTTTGATGACTGACTTAAGCTATTTTATGTGTTTCTAATAATCCATATTTTCACCCATTGAAAGAAATGATAGTTTTACTCATGGTATTTATGTTGAGAATATGTAGTATAAATTCCAATATAGTCATTCAACTGAAAACTGTAGGCAATGACAACCACATACAGACGTTGACAAAGTGGTTTAATACAGAATAGCTTGATTCAATAAACAGACTAATTGTAAATGCAATACAACAGAACGAATATAAAATTAATGTAAATCGTATAGCCTGAATAACTGTATGAAAACAGCCGCTGAATAGAATATAAAAATAAAACGAGGCACGCATTGTGTCCATAATTGAAAAAGAACAATAAGTGTCCATGAAAGATGTCAAGACTCCCTAAGCTTCACTACAACCAAATTCAATATGAATTCTGTAGTAAAGAACACATTCTTTCATCCAAATAAAAAATGCTGAACAGTTTTAAATATATATATATATTTTGTATATATACTATAAATCAATACAAGATACAGGGATCAGATAAAAGCAACTTTGTAACTACAACACATTTATAAGGATATTAATTATAAAAAAAAAAGACATGTATGACACAATGTTTTTCATTCATGTGGCAGATAATCCACACACGCACACACACTGAAGTCAAAAAACGGCCCATAGAATGTTATTCACACACAGTCTGTTAGAGTTAATCTCAAATAGCATACTCATCCCAGGATCACTGCCAAACTTATGAATGAATCCGGTCTTTAAAGCATTCCACTGATAACAGACATTAGGGACTAATCTCAAAGAGGATTGGTTATTTCAAAGTGCTAATACGTGACTTGGGTATAACGACGGAAGAAGAAAAGTTATCTATTGCACTACATGTGGTTTGGTAACAGGCAGACATGGGCTTTTAGGACAGTCACTGCTGGGTGGACCACTGTGTGTGTGTGTGTGTGTGTGTGTGTGTGTGTGTGTGTGTGTGTGTGTGTGTGTGTGTGTGTGTGTGTGTGTGTGTGTGTGTGTGTGTGTGTGTGTGTGTGTGTGTGTGTGTGTGTGTGTGTGTCAATACAAATCCGAGAGAGTCTCACATTACAAAGACACAGCTAGAAGACAATAAAAACAACATGGAGTGTACTGCATTGGAGTAGAAGGACTGAGCAGACGCCATCCAACAACTGGCTTTCTGCGGATGGACTGAAGAGGGGAAGCAGAGTTAATAGACAGGGGCCATTTCCAGGGAACCGCCTGGGGTTGGCACGCGCCCTCCAGAAATCGTGATTGGCCACCTCAACTAAATCTGGCAGTTGATAGGACTTGAAATGATCAATCGCAATAAGTCCGAAAACGTTGTCACACAATGCTTTTTAACACCCTAGTTTACCGTTTGATTAATTGGATGTGATTTCTCATCTGCCCCGTCTCCACACCGTTCCACAAAGTTAGTGTTGAGATCTGGTGGCCCCACCCCCCCCATGAGGTAGCCCCACCCCCCATGAGGTAGCCCCACCCCCCATGAGGTAGCCCCACCCCCCATGTGGTAGGCCCCACCCCCCATGTGGTCACCCCTCCTGGGCCATCCCTACTAAAAGACTGGACACGCCGCAGTTAATAGAAAGCAGTTAGCTATCCCCTGCATAGTTTGTTTTTAAAAATCGCATAATAAGTTCAAAAGTTGATATAGTTACGCCATTTAGGAGCACACAGTCTAGGGGCTGCGCCTGCTTACTTGCGCCTGCTTACTTCTTCAACCAACCATTTTTTTGTCTGTACTGACAATCAGAGACAGTGAATAAAAAAAGATTATGATAGAAAAAAATGGTACACAGCAATAATGGAAAACAGGAATGACGACCAATAAGCCCTTGGATCAACTGATTATTCGGATGTAAGGAATTGTGAGATGGACCGATTCATTTTTTCAGCACTGGATTCAGCAGTACTATTGGCGTGAGTCAAAGCTAGCTTGCGGTGCCTACTATACATTCATCCTTACTTTAAAACATCAGCATCAACCGTGTAGCTCTTATGGAAAAACTGCAGTGGGAAGAGAGAGAGAAAGAGGCAAAGTTGTTCCTCTCTCGGTGGCACTATGGTACTCTTAACTATGTGGTTATTGTAGGCTCCTAAACACTAAGCTGTAGCACACATCTATGAGCACTGTACTCTTCACTCAGAGCAGCCTGAATGCAACAGAGGAGATCGGTTTGTCTACCACAGCACACGAATAACTGGTTTGTCAGGAAACACGGAATAAAGAATGAACATTGTTATTGACCGGCTAAGTTGTTGCTTGCTACATTGGTAAATGTCAAAAATAAATGTTAGATTCCCTCACGCCGCCCCTCCCCTCCTTCTTCGTCTGGCTGTCGAACTATCTTCCAAAAAGAAAAAAGAAAAAAAAGAAGCACGGACTGCATCGATTTGTCCAGGTGGATGCTGGGAAACCGCGGGATTGGTTGGGGGTTGGCAGAAGAGGCTCACTGATTGGCCGGCAGCAGGCCTTGCCGCTGGGCGTGTTCCAGGATGGCGTTGTGGCAGAAGAAGTACTGGTCTGGGGTCTGGATGCTGAAGGCCCTCTGGCTCCTCATGCGGCGCACCGTCTGCCGCACGTTGAGCGTGCCGATGTCCTGCAGCTGGGACAGGCAGATGTCCAGGGCACAGAACGTACCTGGAGGAGCACAGCAGGTGCACATCCATCACAACGTCATACAATGATACATTTAGTCGGTGTCAACACTATTTAGGCCCAATCCCCTTTCTACCCCTTACCCCTTCCCCTTACCCCTTCCCCTTACCCCTCCCCCATGTCTTGAAGGGGTAAGGGGAAGGGGTAGAAATGGGATTGGGCTTTAATGTGTGAAAAGGTGTTGTCTACGTCCTGGCCTACCCTAACATTAATGTTCCACAAGGTGTACGTGATCCGCAGAAGAAGGGGGTGAAGTCAAACTGTGCAGTGTGCGTAAGGTGTGTAGCAAGTGTCTGTGTGTGTGTGTTGTTGACACCGCCGTAGAGAACACTCACCCGTCCTCCCGATCCCCGCGCTACAGTGGACCACCATGGGGGGCCCCAGTGGGTGTCCGGCCCACTGGGGGCCCAAACTCTTCACCACGGCCTTCTGCTGCCTCTTCACGGCCCCCAGGAAGTCGATGAGAGTCACGGCCGAGGTGGGCACCCCGTAGTCTGGCCAGCTCAGGTACTGGAAGTGACTGAGCTGCCTCTGTTCACACGTCTGGGGGAGGGGGGGAGGGGCACAAAGAACCAGGATAAGGGCAAAGCAACCAAGAAGATACACAACTAAAACTGGGCTGGCGGGGTAGTGAAGCGGTGAATTCAGAATCTTTACCAGATTTGCGGGAGTGTAGGCTTGTTCTCCTCATGTGTAATTCACTTTGGATCTCCTAAAGGGCTAAATATAAATGGTTTGATTCCCAGCCAGAAGGTTATGGGTTAGATTCCCAGAGTTCTGAGACTACCTGTAGTTATCCTAGACACATTACCCTTACTTGCTCCTCAATGAAAGGTATGGGCGACTCTCTGCAAGTCACTTTGGATAAAAGCATCAGCAAAAATTCTTCAGATTCGGGTAAAATATTTTTTGATCGAATGCATTGATTCTTGAATACAATTTGTACTGTCCATGTGTATGGAAACATTGACCTGGCTATCCGTATGAACATGACACTTGTTGACAAAATGCCACGCAGTCAAAAAAAGGTGATCTATTGTATCGAAGAAAAGGTCCCCGAATTGCTTCCATCATGGACCTGATAAGAACCTATTGGGTAACGGGTTTTGAGGTTGAAACCACTTTCTGAATTTGTTTACTTGCTGTTCCATGATAAGTGCACTATTTTCATCCAATCAGAAAGAGTGTCTGTAATACCTTTGTTTGAACAGAGGTTCTGGTGTCCTGCGGTTAAGGATGTTAGCATTGGAATAATGCCAGGTGTTAGCATTCTTTACACCTAGTGCCTTCAGTGTACATACTGCAATTACAAACGTACATGTGCGTGTGTGTGTAACTGTCCCATTAAATAACTAAGTTCATCCCATTCAAATAATTTGGTTAGTTAAAGTATTTTTGGTTTTAATGAATAATACAGCCCTAAATGGGAAGGATTGATTAGTTAAGGTTATGTCCCAACTACGGCAGATAAAAGATGTAGCAAAATCGTATTTTCTTTCCTGCTCTGTGCTTCCGATCTGCACTAGGTTTCCATTCCAAGGAGAAAAGATAGTGGATGAATCCTTCAGCGTTGATATTGCATTATGAAAACCCTTGATAATTATTAGAATTTTGTTTATAAAAAGCTAGTATGGTATCCAAGTATATTTTAAAAACGTAATTGTTCTGCCATAGTGATGAGTGAGTGTTAAAAATTCATAAAAACTAAAATGTTGTTGTTTTTCCATTAAGTGTGGACATGGGCCTTGGTTGGACCGTCGCTGGCCGCTGGCCGCTGGCCACTGGCCACTGGCCGCTGGCCGCTGGCCACTCACCCCCCCCCCCTGTCGCTGGCCACTCCCCCCCCCCCCCCCCCCCCCAGTCAGGGACTGGTCTGAGTGTGTAAAGGACTGGTCTGAGTGGGTGAGGGACCGGTCTGAGTGTGTGAGGGACCGGTCTGAGTGTGTGAGGGACCGGTCTGAGTGGGTGGTGCTACCCCACCTCGGTGTTGTGCAGCTCCAGGGAGATGTGGTTGTAGTGGGGGTGGTGGTCCACCCTCTGGTTGACCACCGCCATGTGGCCGTACACCTCCTGGCCCCCCTCTTCCAGCGGCCAGTACTGCCCACACTTCTGCCGCCCGCCCTCGTCCGTCCTGTGGAGAAAATTATATATTTGGATACGTTAAAAAAAAAAAAAAAAAAAAAAAAAAAAAATATATATATATATAGTTATATATATTATATATATATAGTTATATAGATATTAATAATGAATGAAAATGTTATTAATAATTATTATTATGACTAAGGGATCTTAATTACAATGAGTTATGGGGAAGGAGTTGGATTAAATAAGTGTAATCTTCTTCCCACTTCTTTTCTAACATGTTACAATTATCAAGTATTTGTCATTCAGGTATCTAATTATGCTTTCTATTTTGTGTGACATCATTATTTCTTTGTATGACATTTCTGTTTTTCTTTTACATGTTCGATATACATTTTCGCAGATGAAATATAGAATGGAAGAATAACTAAGACCATAAAAATGTCATTGAGACCAGGGTAGGATAGAGGCGGATGCTTTGTTGCTGCGTGATAAGCCATTTAACAAAGTGTGTGGTTGTGTCTAGTCTAGGATGGAAGAGTCCACCCCAATGGCATGCGTTTACATTTTACATTGTTTTAACCCATCGCTCGAAGCACAGCTCGAAGGACCAACAATATGTTTTTAAAAGACATCATTGGTCGTCCTACCTAGTAGTCATGACGATGACGAGTACATTCTGCTCCCAGATCATCCTCCAGAAATCACCGTAGGTCTTTTCTAGTGGACCTGGATGGAACAACACAACGTTTCATTGTTTTCGACGGACTTGCAGAGTAAGACTGTAACCAACAGGGGTTCTGAACAAAAGTTCTTATTGTAACGTGTTACGTAATCTAGTTTTGGTTTCGTTGTAAGAGGATCACTGAGCATGCCATCTCCGGAACTGGTTTTAAATGGTCAAGAGACCCAAACCATTGCCTTCTATTCAACTTTGTGTAGACAAGGATGATTGGTTTAGGCGGTCTTAGTAAAGCCTGATTGGACAAAGTCGTCTTACTCAAAGCTGATTGAATGAGGGTGGTCACATTGCGCAAACAATGCTCCCGTTCAATTGGCTGATTTGCTTGCTGAGCCACGATAAGCCCTGTACTGCTGAAACCAATTTCATCAAGGCACCCAACCCTCGGTTCATTCTGAAAGGTGACAGTTGTATTCATACCTTGAGTACCGATGTATGCATTCTTCTGTTTGTAGCCATCCATGAAGCTGGCGTTGATGTAGTCCGATCTCTGGCAGAGACACAATGTTGGCACAAATTCAATAACTTATAAACCCATGAAACCGTGAAAGTGGCATGGCAATCTACGCCTCAAAAGTAAGTGAACCGATGCATCCTGTTCAATCTGTGGGTCCGATTATATTCATCTTTATTAATGTCAAGCATTTGGTCATGGAAATGGAATGACTCAATAAAGTTACAATAAGAGCAAAAATGTATAATAAGTCAATAAACATTACTTTCTGAAGAACAAATGAAAGAACTATTTCTATATAGTATAATTTCTACACAATTTATTTACAAGTCCTAAAACATTGGTTTAGGTATCGATAGCCCAAAAGCACTGCAACAGTAATTTGTGATCCTCGAGTGCATCAATATTTGATAAGGGTGCCAGTCTGGAGCGCAGTAGAGCCATGGTGACAGTACTAACCTCACTCCTTCGGGCTTGTAAACGCACTCTGGTCTGGTCCAGGCAAAGCACGTCGCCATAGCGATTCCGCTCCTGATTGCAGGCAGCTCTGTTCGGAACAAGAAAATAGGGAAATAATCAGACAAGAAATGGTTGTGCTGACCCAATTCAGCCACCAAATACATTTTATTTGTATAGTGCAATTTAGGGGACTCAAAAAGACATTTGCGGATTAAAGAACATAAGCCACGGAAAAAGAGAAAACCCAAAAATTGGAATAGCAACCAAATCTGCCCACTGCGAGTTATTCAAACCCACCTGGCGTCCGGAAGGCCAAACTAATTTCCCTTGCCCAAATTGTCAAAGAATAATTAACAAAGAGAGGTCACGAGAGGTCAAGTCCGGTGAACAAACATCCCGCCCTGGTCGTGTCACGCTGCAAGGTCATGCGTGGGTGACACGGGTTACGGTCAACTACTATTGACTTATTATCTACTACAAGTCAATAAGCGGACATTCACCAAGCACCGTGTAGCATTGTGCTGTCAAAAAAAACAAAGAGTGGGTTTGAATCGAATGCCGAGTTCAAAATGTTTTGGACCGAATTTTGGTGGACCGGAATCTTTGCGGGGGGGGGGGGGGGGGGGGGGCATCAATCTAGCCATCCATCTAGCCAGCTTTCTAGCCAGCTTCCTAGCCAGCTTCCTAGCCAGCTTCCTAGCCAGCTTCCTAGCCAGCTTCCTAGCCAGCTTCCTAGCCAGCTTCCTAGCCAGCTTTCTAGCCAGCTTCCTACACAGCTTCCTACACAGCTTCCTAGCCAGCTTTCTAGCCAGCTTTCTAGCCAGCTTTCTAGCCAGCTTTCTAGCCAGTTTTCTTGCCATCTATCAGGGCATGTGTGCCTCACATGCGCCGTGACTCACATGCAGAGTCACGGCTGCCTCATCATTATCATCATCATCATTATTATTAGGGAAAAGTACCGTAAATCAGCTTTGGCTAGAAATACTACGACGCAAACACCGGATGACAAACACTGGCTCCCTATTCAAAGAAAACTTTAATAAATAACACAGCCCCCCCCCCCCCTCCCCAAAGAGCTTACAGTGCGCAGTGGAAGGTCCCGGCCGGGGGGTCGTTGCGGATCTCCTCGTACTCCTGGTGGATGCCCAGCCGCTGCAGACGGCCCAGGTGGGCCAGCAGGTCCGGGGGCCTCATGGCGTCGGGCCCCGGGGCCGCGCAGTGGACGGAGGTCTCGTCCAGGGGGAGGCCCACCAGCTCGTCCACGGGGTCCACGCGGCCGTTCTGCCCCGCCAGCAGCTGCTGGTTCCAGCTGTAGGCGTCCAGGGGCAGCAAGCCGCCAAGGTGCTGGGGCAGACAGTCCCTGGGGAGGTGCTGCCGCAGCTCCGGCATCCGGACCATCTGGACCTGGGGGGGGGGGGGGGAGAGGTTGGGTCAGGGGGCTGGAGTGGGCGTGTCACAGCAACTACTACTAGACTACAAGAGATTGCTTCTTTTTTTTTTTTTAACAACAAAATAAGTACACTAATTATGTATTTTAATCCAATGTGAGTGGGAGTAGATTTTTTTGAGAGTGTCGTCAATGGGATGCCTGGTTGGAGGGGGTCGAGACCCGCGATTTGTGATGCCGTTATGCGTTTGACATTATGCAGTGCTTAATTTTCCTAAAACACACCAGCATCTTAATTTTGAGTCACTAAGTTGAAAGAATCTGTAGCACAAACAGTCCAGACATTTTGGCCGATTTTGAATTATCATCGAGCTGTTGGACAATTCAGAACCGATCGGATATAACTCCATTTAGTTAAGTAATATATATTTTTAATTCTTCTTACCCTCTCTCTCAACTTCTCCTTGAGCAGCAGGCTCAGCAGGTTGTAGGGCACACGGAACCACACGGGGGCTCCAACGATCAGAACCTTCTTTAGCCTAGCCGGGAACGCCCCCTGGTGGCCAGAGAGAGCAGAGCAATTAACAACGTTAGAAAAAAACATTCTTCCCAATCAAAATAAAAAAGCTGTTCTTGGACAAGAACTAGATACTGATAAGTGTTTATAATACTTAGAAATTTGTTTATTTTGAGATAATATCAACGTTTATGACAATGCATCAAGGTCATTGACACTCTGGAATGGGCCAAGCAGCCAAATCAACAGATGGTTTCTTTGTATAAACAGCTGTTGCAAACCTTCAGTAAATTGAGGATCTTCTTGCTGAGGTCCAGCTCAAAGTTTGTATAGTTGGAGCCGGCCATGTCATAGATGAACACCAGGCCGTTCCTCTGGGTCTCGAAGCTGTGGCGGAGAAAGACCGACTGTATTTATCATGTTCAAAATGGGTTCACCATGGTCCTGGGTCAAATGTATATTTTTTTAATGGTAGTAGAAAACAATTGGTCAATAATAGCATTCACACAATTGCTTTTTTTCAAATAAACACAAATAAGTAACACTTAACAATAACGGTTAATTAATTAACATTAGCTAATGCCATAATATGGATAAACGAACCTTTAATTCACAGTTTACTAATGTGTCTGCTAGTAATTTACAAATGGTGTTCATATTTACTAATGGTGTTCATGTTGAATAACATTTAAGCATCATTCAATAGCATTAGTGTTGGGCTTAACACTAACACACTTACCTTAACCCCTATGTTTCTGCTTTACAAAAACACTAACTACAGCATTAACTAACGTTAATCCTCAACCCTCATTGTAAAGTATCACAAAGAAAACCTCAATCCATTTCAATCCAAGTTTAAAGCCCGTATGTCTCTGGCGGTCTTGGTCCTCACCTCTCCACAGCTCGGTCCAGCAGGTAGAAGAGGGCCTGCAGCACCACGTGGTTCCCCGTCTTGTTGGGGTGGTGGAGCTTGGCCGTGTACAGGGCGATGGAGGCTCCCGACGGGTCCCGTACGCTCTGGGACGCCAAGCAGAGAGAGAGAGAGAGAGAGACACACGGTGAGCCTGTGGTCCAGCTGCAGGTCAAACCGATGGGTCTGGTACAACTCATTTAAGCAATGGGCCGCTAGTCAAAAGCAGGCTTCTTTTATTGATTCAATGCAATCGGGAGGGGCGAATTTCTAGAGGAACCCTGTGATATTACTATGATATATGATATCCTACTGAATATAGCCTAACTGATAGTGTATTTGCAGCATTTGGACCTTTAGAATAAAAGCCAATAAAATAATTGTAACTTGCCGCTGCAGAGTGTTGTACAAAATGTTCACATATCAAAGTGTGCACATACGTGTTCCCGAAGTTGAAAACCCCACACAATAAAAGCAATAATGAAATAGTAAAGGAACGGCCACAAGGGGGCGCTTTGGGTCAGTTTTCTGGCCACTGGCGGGTTTCCAGAAAGGGGGCCGTCTCGACAGTTCAGCAGGAGGGGCATCTACAGCGAGAGACACGGCTTCCATTAACCCTCGCCTGGCCACCATCTCGTCTCGTCTCAGACAAGTTCAGCGGCTGGCCAGATGGCGTCCAACAAAATGTCTTGCTTGCTTTTACAGAACCCCTAACCGCCAGCCAAGACGGGGCATTTTCCGGAAACCTACCCTTTGTAAGCAAGCAAGCCCCGTGTTTGTGCGCGTTGGTGTGCGTGTGTTCTCTGGCACGGACACTAAAAATACCTCAGACAGGATGTGAGGCTGCAGGAGTGTGACGTCAGACTAGAGGATGTGCAGAACCAGTGGCTCTGGTTCCGCACGGGGGGGAGGGGGGGGTTATTACAGGGGGTAAACAATAGCCTGTAGCTTTTTTGGTTCCTGACATGGAATTTTCCCTAGGAAGAACAAACCAATTTCCCAGAATCAAAACGTATTCACATAACATTGATAGGGCTACCTTATTTATTTTTATACCTGTATTACTACGTATATCTTAAGAGTTTATTGGGGATGACTTTGAAGAATAGCTGAAAGACGGATTACAAAATGGAAGGTTAACCATCAAGTCTCATCGACACGGTGCAAGCCTGCTCCCCATTCACTCATTTAAATGAATGAGTTCTGGAAACTTCTCAGACACTGGACAACTGGAACCAATTCACAGGCCAGACTTTCCATGTACGAGCTCCCCGGCCGTTTCCCTACGGTCCGCAGAGTCCCTCCCCGTCTTCACAAAACATCCGACGACCCAACTCTTCCCAGAACCAAACCCATCAATTCTCCCGAGCATCTCCGCGTCGAATGGAGAACGGCTCTCCTTGTGTCGTGATGCACAAACCCCTCCTACGCCTTTTGCAATCTCCTCTCGGGGGGGAAAACAAACAAAAAACAACAACGCTAAACCCGACTCGCTGCTTCCTAGAACTGCAACTGTCCGTAGCGTGCGTGCGTGCGTGCGTGTTCAGACACACCGCACTCCCATTTCTGCAGCCACGCTCCGATATCGATCGCATCGGGCGCTCGCTCCTTCACGGCCAGGGCTTTTATCCAAAGTGGCTGTGGGTGAAAGCCTCTGCTGCCGCGCGGACCCCCTGTGAAGGCAGAGCGCGGGGCCGGGCGGGGCCGGCGGGGGGGGGGCACTCACCAGCACGGTGAACTTCCCGCTGAGGAGCTCGGAGCGCAGGGGTTCCTCCTCGGGCTGGAGCCGGACGATGCCCTCCTTCAGCCGCGTCTCCTGGGGAGAGAGGGAGGGGCTGTTAAGGAAGAGGCCGGGGGGGGAGAGGGAGGCGCTGTTGAGGCTAGGTCGAGGGGGGAGAAGGAGGTAACCTCTGGGTACCCCTCTTACTGTACTAAGCTTGAGGCCTAACCTTAGGCCCAATCCCATTTCTACCCCTTCCCCCTCCCCCCTCCCCCTTCCCCTTACCCCTTCAAAACAAGGGGGAGGGGGAAGGGGAAGAAATGGGATTGGGCCTTAACCTCGGGGTACCCCTCTTACTGTACTAAGCCTGAGGCTTAACCTCGGGGTACCCCTCTTACTGTACTAAGCCTGAGGCCTAACCTTAACCTCGGGGTACCCCTCTTACTGTACTAAGCCTGAGGCTTAACCTCGGGGTACCCCTCTTACTGTACTAAGCCTGAGGCCTAACCTTAACCTCGGGGTACCCCTCTTACTGTACTAAGCCTGAGGCCTAACCTTAACCTCGGGGTACCCCTCTTACTGTACTAAGCCTGAGGCCTAACCTCTGGGTACCCCTCTTACTGTACTAAGCCTGAGGCCTAACCTCTGGGTACCCCTCTTACTGTACTAAGCCTGAGGCCTAACCTCTGGGTACCCCTCTTACTGTATTCACTGCGAGATGCGTTTGATAAAACTGCTGGCTGAATGACCAAATAGTTAAAGCGGTACTGCAGTTTAACATTCTCTGAATGACTCATTAACTATTGCGAGAACTGAAATGTTTCTATTTTATGCAAGTTTTGTTTTTCCAAGATTTCCTCATCACACAGAAAACCCTTTCGAAGGAAACCTTATACGGCACTGTCAAAGCACCAGCGCTACCACACACATGCTGCGACCTAGTCCTACTTGAAGTTGACCTTCTGCCAAACACGTTTTTTTAAGCTAGTTCCTGTTTCTGAGAAATCTCTCTGACTTTAATGTTTCCTCGAAAAAATAAGGTACTTGCACGGGACCTTTAACCTCCTGCTGACTTAGCACACTTTCAGGGCGTTTATCAACATTGCAGATTGAGACTTTTCAAATTAGCTTTGGATGAAAAGGAGTCTGCTAAATGCCCTAAATGCAAATTGTTCCATGCACGGATAATTTTCAGGTTGTCTTGAGCGGGTAATCTGAATATTTGGTCATTTTAAAGCTGGCTCTATGGTTTAAGTTAAGTTTCTATAAGTATTTAAGTTATGGTTGGTGTTTAAAGGTTCACTGTACGGACCCGATTCTTACTGTTAATGAGCACACACACAATCTCCTCCGAAACACAACTCTCAGTTTCATCTCCGGTACATCTGAAGAGTTTCCGTCTCTGTAAGTCTATGAACTGGGACCGGTTCACTCCATGTCCTTGAGGGAACTCATAAGGGGAGAGGGAGTAAAACTTCATAAGTAAACAGGGATTTCCATGAGGCACTACTTTCACAGTTTCACGTGGAAACGACTCCTCTAAAATCTAGATGTGTGTTCTCTCGTATGAGCAGCACGTTGCATTTCCTCCTATAAAAACTTTCCCACTTAATAAAGAAAGGTATAGCGGCACATTATCCCACCGGCCTCGTTTGTTGTGGCGCTGCCGAGGGAGAAGAATTTGGCCGGAAAGTTTCCGGTCTCCTGCCCGTGTGTGCACGAGAGCGCACGAGTACAGACCGCATTGCCGGTAGCCTCGTGAGCAGCAGCTTTATACTTTGTAGGGCTTTGGAGACGTTTTAAACACCCCTTGCAGTTTATTTTAACTCCAGACTTTAATGTTCGAATGGCCTCTGAAGGGTGCGACTCTTAAATTCAAGCTTCATTTAATGAGAGGGAGAGTCGAACCGAACGAGACTGCCTACCGGCGGCGCACGCACGCTCCGGACTGAAAGTCAGCCAATGTTTTCAAAAAGATGAATAGATAATCACACTAGGTTAGATGTGAGCTTATGTTAATCCTCCATGTGTACCGTGTGACTCCGACCAAAAATGATCATGGAAACAAATTGTGACCTAGTGCAGGAAATCTGTTGTTCCAACGCTGTCTTTATGCCACGATCTAGGCCCCACATGTCATCATATGCCGATGCATTTTCATTCACCATCAACCAAAGAAGGCCCATCTCTTCAGATTATATTCCGGTTTCTTCAGATGAAACGGGCGGTAAAGTGTCACGATTGTGTTTCGGTTTTGAAGGCCTTCAATATGCGATAAACACAGATCATCGAGTTGTTAGTCATCGAATCGCAGAGCCCTTATTATTATGGACGCCTCGTCCATAATGGAGGAGCAATCTGAAGTCAACCGGTAGACTCGGCCCGATGAAAGGGTGGAATTGAATTGATACTTTATTTGGTTCAGTTAGGGTTCTCAATGGACTTGGTCAGGCAAACCAAACCAGAGTTCACTCGGAAGCGGGCCAAGCGGACCGAGTTAGTTAGTCGGCACAAGAGTTGGATTGAGCATTCACACCACCCCATACTAGCCATACTACTGGAAGAAACACATCAGGGTTTGATTCAAACAAACAGCTCAGGTGTGAAAGCCTCTTTAGAGCTCATGATCATGTGTGCTATGCACGATAAAATTAAATACTGGTATAGATGGAAATAAGATCCTACATATTGATCTGGATAAGTGATGTCCTAATTACATTTCCTTAAGGGCAGGCTGGTGGTATGGGTGTTTGACTCCCAGCTGAAAGGTTTCCCGGCCCCATGTAAACGGTCTACCCATAGTCCTCCTCATTAAGGCAGATATGCTAACCTCTACCATGGTCTCTTAATGACGCATATCGCCACGGTAAAAGTTGGATAAAAGCGTCTGCTGAATAAATTAATAATTTCTTCAAAACTATTCAGTTATCTGGACAAATTGAGAAAGCGTCCCTTCTCCAATACCCCCGGGTGCATATGCTAGCGTCCGTTCATGTGTGGGTTGGAGCGTGACTGCAGCGCCTTGAGCCTTCGGTGGGGCATCTGCTTGAAACATCATGCTAACACTCAAAGTGAAAGAAAAAAAAAAAAAAAAGGGAAAAAACCCTAAAAAAAACCTGATGTTGCGTAAACAGGAATGCGACCAACGTCACGTAGCTCGGGGAGAATTCTACGGACAGAGCTTCCATGTGCTGCCCTCTGCGATGACCCGCATCTGGTCCCAGTTTAGGAACCCAGAGTGTGTATAAAAAGGGCAATTCATCACGGCTCACGTCGTGAGATCCTCGGCGGATCTCTCTCATTAGTCGACGGATGTGAAACGATGCGCTTTATATAGCAGCGGAAGATCAAACCAATGTACACGATGACATTCTCTGGATGCAGGGCTTGGACGTTTGCCATTGTTGTCTGTGAGGGGTGGGGTGGGGTTGGGGGGGGGGCTGAGGAGATGTACATCATCAAGTAAAGACCATTGTAGTATACACAGTGTGCGTGTGCGTGCGTGTGCACTGTGCGTACCCTGTAGTTGTGGAACAGCTCTATGGCCCGGAGGACATCAAACTTGCGGGCCATGAGAAACTTGACGGCCAACTCCCAGGACAGAGGAGACACTCCATGTTGGCTGGTCCACTCGTTGATCTCTTCCAGGAACTGTTTGGTAGCCTGGGGGGGGGGGGGGGGGAACACACGTACGAATGAAGCCAAGCGGATGTAACACAGGAAGTGCAGACGCAGTGCGCGATGACCTCATGCCAGTATTGGCGTCGGTACCACGTATCTGTGACGCGTTCGGTGTTTACTGCTGATTTCACCACGGTGCTGTGGTGTTACTCCGTTTTTTTGTCAAATACTACAGCTTTATGCGATGTTCCTGTGAGGACGTTCATCGTGACCCCGCCGTCGCTGTGTGAATGTTGAATGTGAGGGAATATTCTAAATCGCTTTGAGTGGCCAATAGGTTACAAAAGCGCTATATATAGAGCAGTCCTGCCTGTGAAGGAACATGAGCGCCAACCCCTATCATTAAGGAATAAATAGTGGTTGGGATGTTTACAGTTACTTCCTACCTAAACTCTAAACATTGCAACTTGATGGATCCATTCGGCTTGCACAGTCGACTCGCACATTTACACATCATTAATAAACAAGTTATTGGGTAGTAAAGATCTGCGATAGTCAATATCGCAGAACCACACTGAAAATAGCCATCCTAAAACCAAGAAACAATACAAAACCTACTCGACAAGTACCCACTTCAACACTTCCCTTCCCCCAAATAACTTTCAAGTCCCAAAGCCGAGCCCTTGTGTCCAGGCCTCGGTACACATGATGTGGTCAAGTCCGGTCTAAACTCGGCCGACAGCCTCGTGTCCAATGTCGCCCTCCTAATAAAACCGGCGACGATAGAGAACCAAAGCACTACCAAAACACAGCCCCCCCCCCCCCCCCCCCCCCCCATGCAAAAGACCTCCACACAGTGTAGCGCCACGGAGCCGAGGTCCCCATATGCCTGTCATTACACAGATGACTATCAAAGTCGGTAGCCCATTACCGGGCCAGGACCTCGTGTTCCACATCTTGGAGGGATTATCAACCCCTCCAAGATGGCCGACGCTGGTTCCCGAACAACAGGAGGTTTCATTTTACTTGCACGTCTTTCTCTTCTCCACTTCCTCCCCGCCCCCGCCCCCCCCCCCCCTCCAGACATTAGCAACGTAATTAGTGATGCCAGATGAAAGTAGAATTTTTGGTTGACGCTTTCATTGAGAAAGTGCAAATAGCTGCTAGTGTGCATGACACTGCAAATACAAATACATATGAACTACATATACTATGGCTGTATCTTTAGAGGGCTTCCGGTATTCTGTACGCACCTCTTTTAGGCCCCCCCCCCCCCCCCCAGGTCAACACCCCTCGGTGAATCATCAAGAGATGATAGAATAGAAGAGCCAGTGAAAGCTCACGCTCACAACAGAGGGAGGAGAAGAAAAAAAAACACTTCCGATCTCTGAGTGAGCACAGGGGGTTTGGGGGGGGGGGGGGGGGGGGTGCACGTGGAGGGAAGAGAGAGAGGGGGGAGGGGGGAGGAGGAGGAGGAGGGGGGGGGAGGGATGGAGGGGAGAGGAGGAGGGAGAATGTGGGCGTGTGACGCGGAGGAAGTCAGGTCCCTAAGAGTGTGCAGGTCTTCAGGAATACAAGACGATCAGTGATGGGCCCCGGGCCCAGGGCAGACAGGACGCCACTGTCTCTCCACAGGAAGGCCCCGGGCCTGCCAGACAACAGGGGCCTCTGCGGGCCCTTTAGTATGCACAGGGTGTGTTCCCAGATCCGCTCCTGCCTCGCCGTCACCCGCCGCGGTCGGAAGGGCAATAAATAAATTAACTAAATGTTGGCCGTCTTCTTTCGAGTCAGTGAGTGAGTGGGTGAGTGTGTGTGCGAGTGTGTGTGCGAGTGTTTGCGTGAGTGTGTGAGGGAGTCGGGAGTGAGTGTGTGTGTCTTGCTTGGGCTACCCTTTCAAAAAGGCTGTCAAGATGAAGAGGAATGCGCACATTTAAAAGATGAAAAACATAAAACAACTCATTTGATCCTTTCTCATTGCGGGCTTTAAAGTTATTCGGTCTTGATCACATT
Organism: Gadus chalcogrammus; assembly: GCF_026213295.1. Lineage (NCBI taxonomy): Eukaryota > Metazoa > Chordata > Actinopteri > Gadiformes > Gadidae > Gadus > Gadus chalcogrammus. The sequence goes on from NC_079420.1 coordinate 4,248,620, forward strand.
GATTGAAGACGACAATAGTTATTGTGGCACGGAGCTGGTGGTCTGGGGCTTGTTTCCTTTCTGTTATTTAATTACACTTCAGTGGGGTCTTCTTAAAAACGCAGCCACAGAAACCAAAGATAAAGAAGCCGTTGTTAATAAAAAAAAAGAAAAAAAAAGACTGAAAGTTTGGGCCATAAAGGTCAGTGTTGTGCTCCCGGAGGCCGGCTGAGGTCAGTTCTGGTCACGGGCGTTGTTCAGCAGAGCTACAAAATAACGATTTGAAAAACAATCATTATCCTTCCCCGAAACTGAACGTGGGAGGTCAGACCGTCATGGTGACCTCACTTTGAAAGGTGGAGCAGTGAGTGACTAGAACCTTCCGGTCAACATAGAAATGCCAACGCGAATCAAAATGCCGATGGGGAATGTCAATGAATGGCCAGGTGAAGTGATAACTTTGATTACACAGTCGGTCAGATCGCACACGCCTTGCCCCTGAAACGTGTTCCGTGTTCAAACAGCAGCAGCTGGTGGATGTCTGAGACTACGGTCTCTGAACACGTTTAGCCCTACACTAGCCCCGCCCCTTCCTGCCATCCCACAGTCACCAGGTGCACTCTGCAATCTCATGGGTCCATTGACAAGGGTCCGATTTTGAGGCCCTTTTAAGGAGGACAGACGGTTACAACAACCTGCCGCCCTGCTCAAGTCAGCCGTCCGACCCTCCAGGGAGTGAAGCCCCTGAAAGAGAGAGGGGTTTAAGTGGCTGCCGGTGGGGTTTATTTTGATGACAGCGGTGGTGAAGACATGCAGGCCAGAAAGCGACTTTCGCTGAATCGGATACATAAATATTTATCTGGCTGCTTCATATTTTCTCTACAGCGGGGGCCTCATTCACTCAAACACAAAGTAATCCATTATGCATTCCCAAACTACTTGGGTCTCGTTTACACGGCTCCGCAAAGACAGAAGGGTTCTGGTAAATATGACCGACTGGTCTGCTTTAAAACATGAGACAGCACTTGTCCTGGCTGACTTTCTGTGTGTGTTTGCATGCACGTCATGTGTGTGTGTGTGTGTGTGTGTGTGTGTGTGTGTGTGTGTGTGTGTGTGTGTGTGTGTGTGTGTGTGTGTGTGTGTGTGTGTGTGTGTGTGTGTGTGTGTGT
>NC_079420.1:4252267-4357267 GCF_026213295.1 Gadus chalcogrammus
ATGTGTTTGTGGAAAATGTGTAAAGGCTATAGCAGGCCAAAGCATTCCACATGCAATTAAAATGCATCATCATTTAACATATGAGTCTGCATATAGCAGCATATCCCTATAGGGTGCTTCCTATCCTTCTACCAAATATAACCACAATTCAGGACGAACAGTATGGAACAATCGTTGAACGTATTATACAATGAGTATGCCTATGCATAACACTCATTCACGTCTGCAATTAATGTTTTACATTCGTGGGGGAGGAATGTAAAGACAGTCGCACCCGTGGCCTGTTTCGCAACAGTCCACGCACAACAAGAGAACCCCAGTGATGTAACACGCAACAATGGGCCAGTAATCGATGGGATAACCTGCTTTACCTGCGACAATATGTGTAGCGATTAGCCATTTAACCATTGCAAGGAGATCCCGAGTCGCAGCCGTAGCCATGCGCAACGCACAGCCCCCCAATACAAACACATAGGCCTTCGGTTTCAGACGTATGACAAGAAATAAGGGTAGCGATAAAGGGATAAAGAAAGGCATACCTGTTCTTCCTCCGCTGTTAAACTCGCTGCCATCATTTTTTTTCTCGGATCTCAGCACACCTTGGTCAAGATGTGCCCCTCTCATGAACCGATCAAGGCGACGCAGATGAGTTTTCCTCGTGTCGTGAGGGCTTTTCAGGGGTTGTCCTTTGACGCTAAATAGTCAGCATTTCAAAAGGGTCCCGGAGAAGCTGGACATTTATTTCCCAACGAGTGTTATAACGCTGTATGGTTGTTGGACACAGATGCATTTAGTCCTTAAGCTACCTTACAAACTTAAAGAATTAAAAAAAGGAAAAAAAAAAGTCAAAAATTCTCGGCCAAATTCGCCAATGGGAAAGGACTTGATGCGCGAATAGCCAAAGGATACAGTACTGGGAACTTCACTACAGTCTACTTGCTTTTCGTATCCGACCACAGGCCTATGGATAATTGAGTCATCCATGCCATGAGTTGCAAGTTTTATCCCTAAACGTCGCCTTTATATTGTGAAGGGTAGCAGAAAAAACATCGGATGGGTTCGTATTCGGGGTGATGGCCTGCCCCCTGGCGGTCACAGTACGGCATGACAAACTCACGACATCCGCCTCCATTCATAAAAACGGCGAGTCGAATGAGGCACCAATCGTCTCACGAACACGAAAGACAGCCCATCCCACTCCAGGGGTACACTTTCACATTCTTTACAGCATTTTTTTATGGCTCAGACTGATTATTTTTGGAATACGCCTTAAACATTCCGTCAGCAGTAGGAACACACAGCAAGTTGTATTTGTCCAACTTTATATAAAAAACTATTGGCACACAGCTTTCGCCCAATCCCCACGAAACACGCAATCCAGAAGGATTGGGATGATAGTGGGGCATCAGAACATGCTCACCAGAAGATCGTGGAAGAGGGTGTGTGGGAAATGAGTGGCAACATGCATAGAAGCGCTGTTTTCTAAATAGAAAGAACAATCGATTTCCTGTTCACTTCTGACATGCTGTTGGGGACGACGTGATTGGATAAACCCCCAGGGGCTACATTGATATGTGTTTTCTATTGCCCTGTGTGTCTTTTAAAAGCGCTCCTAATTTTGGATCAATGCCATCAAATATCCCAACGGCTATGGATTTCCCTGGAAGGGAAATTTATTTCAGTGATCTCAAAGAATTCCAATGACTAGGGCTACTGTGAGGGAATGTAAGGCGGCCATGCCAAAAATATCACGTCTTCAGCGGTTATAAACAACAAATGGTTCAGCTTTTGCTGAACAGTTTAACTGAAACAAACCTTGAAAAGGCTCCTATTTCATTTAACTGAATATATGCTGGCGAGGCACAGGAGAGAAAGCAGCTCTTCTGCCTTCTCTGACAGGGGGTGTTCTCAAAGATCATAGGCCTACTGTCTTATAGTAACCTCACGTTTGTTTGTGTGCGTGCGTGCGTGTGTGTTTGAGGCCGAGAGGGCAACGTGTGACTATGGAATGAGAGGTGCAGGGTTCTTGGAAAGTGTGACGATGAAGAACGCTGTAACCACACGTGTAACGTTTTATTTCCCCTCAGAACTCTCGGTTTTGTTTTGATCTTCTTCACTGATATCAGAGATGTCAGCCTTCTTGACCCATATGGCATATCCATGCTCTTAATCACATTAAAGGAGGCACATTTAACCAATCAGCCAACCAGTAATTCATGTGAAATATTTTATTACTATTCCTTAGGGCTGCACGAACATTATTCAGGTGGAATAGAATAGAATCTTCGAGCTATCCAGTGAATCCTGTCAGTTAGAGAGAATCCACTGAATAAGTACTCACCTCAAAAGAAAAGCAAGGCACAAGTTAAAAATAATAATTTATCAATGAAGTGCAATGTGGATACACTGGATTCTCTATATAGATGGGAATAACATGAATACACCCATCGGTATGCAGAAATAAGACACTTGCATATCTTAACCTAATCGGAAATAGCCTCCTCAAATGGTGACCCTCTCACCCCAGTACAGTAAACATACCAGGTATAAGCAAAACGTTTATTTCCAAGAAGCATACAGTATAAAATAATCCATTTGTCAATTACAACCCCCCCCCCCCCCCAAAATCAGTAAAAGTCCACCGTGAATTCCCGTGAAGTCATGGAGTCATCAGAGTGGAGGATGGTAGCTCCCCGATGCAGTGGATCCAATGACACACATCCCTTTCTAGCCATTTCACCGTAGGCAGTGACTCAGGCATTGTGGCTCCGGATGCGGATGTCGTAATAGCAGGTGATTAGTTGGAACAGTAGCTGTTAGTCTACGCACTTCGCAAAGAAACTTAAATTGGTGTTTTTAGCGGTGTGCGAATTATTACTTTTTTTTTTATTTAGTGCAGAAGTGTTCTGGTGGAGTGAATTTAAAACAATTGTTTAAAAATCTAGCATTTTTCACCTAAAATTATGTGACTCAAACCCCTGATTCAACATCAAGCGCCAGTAGAAACGCCCAGTAACTCATCTCAAGATTTCCGATGGAAATCCACCTCAAAGCCCAGCGTCCGGTTTCCAGTCAGGCCGTATCCCAGAAGAGCGGCTGAGAAGGATCAAACTGGGTCTTGAGTAACACCGGGTCCGACATCCTCCCACCATCCTCCCACCGTTCGCCTCCAAGGCCGATCCGCCTCCACGCTTCCAGGGGGAGGGGAGAGGAGAGACACCGGGGCCCAGACGGCAGACATCCACCACCCTTCCAGAGTCACCGCTCAGCCCTCCATCCCGGCCTCCCCGATGACGGGGGGGGGCGGGGCCAGAGCGGCCGTCTCCGGCTCTGGCTCCGGGGCGCTGGGCGTGGACAGGTACTCCAGCTCGTAGCCGCCGTCGAGGGCCCCCGGGCGCACCTCGCTCGACGGCTTCTTGTGCTCCAGGATCTGCTGCAGCTGGTGGTCGGCGTACTCCGGCCGGGCGGTGAGGGGCCCCTCGGCCACCTGGATGCCCAGGATGTCGGGCACCATGTAGGGCCGCAGCCAGCCCACCAGCGGGGTGCTGCCCGGGGTGTAGTGGGTCTGGCGGTGGTAGAAGAGCAGGCCATCCACCTGGGAAGCACCGGGACAAGCTGGGGGTTGGCTCGAGGACGTTTTACACGTTCACACTAACACGACTCATGGTTCACACAGTGGACCGGCGTGAGGTATACAACCAGGAATACGCTGTACGCTTATTAAAGCACATGTTGTCTTATTAGTGGAAAACGTGGAACAAGGAAAAGTGTGAGAGTTGAAATGTATTCGGGTGGAAAGCATAACTTCCTGGAGCTTCTAAGGGCTGAACAAGCAAGAGTGCTTCAGTCCCTACTGCCCGCAGACCAGATCAGGCGAAAGATAAAGATTTTTTATTTATTTTTTTCTCCGTCACTTTCTTTCATTATGGAACAGATCCCTTTCCATAATGTTGTCGGACACTTGAAAAGCAAATGAGCCCAGCAGTGGCAAGAACAAGCACTTTAAGAGGACATTGCACTTTAAGAGGACATTGACGGGACCACATTGCCCAGTAGTTCACACTGCAGCCGTGAACAGGCTGCCATGACTGAAGCACTTAGGGATGGCAGATTAATCTAATTTTGATCGCGATTTCAGCATCAAATGACCACAAAACTAATATAATCTAATTTGAAATATTATTATTTATTTTTTTTATTAAATGTTTTATAGAAGGTGGAGCTCTAACCTTGCAAAATATCAGAATTTGGATTTGTTTTACCTTGTAAAAAGTACATTATTTTGGAATTGAACATTTTCTTTTTGACCATTTTGTGTATTTCTTTAAGGCAAAATTTCTCAAAGTCCTCAGTTACGAAGTGTTTTTTGGTAGAGGCACGTTGAATAAATGCATCATGTGTTCAAACTCAGAAATAATCGTTTGAGTAATCTCGATTTCAATATTGACCAAAATAATCGTGATTATGATTTTTTCCACAATCAAGCAGCCCCAGAAGCACTCCAGCTTAATACGGGAGCATCATGCCTGTCATCGTTGCCTGGAACAGTCAACTAGCCCCAAGATTATCGTTAAATAGGGTCCATGTTGAAAAAAAGTGAATTCATCCTTTGGTATTTAGTCATTTTCAAAGAACATCTGTTGAAGGACATCCGACCACATAAATAACTGGGATCTTAAACAGACACATTTGTACGCCGCACACAACTGCAAAACATTTGCTGAATAGACCAGACTCACGTCGAAGTCGTAGCCTGTGATCAGCGCCTTCTGGATGGATTCTGCAGTACATTCCGTACTTTGAAGACTCACAAACCGGAACTGTGTGGAGTCAGTAAACAAACAGCGATAGAATGCCATGTTATCCCCGAACACATTCACATGACAGGAAAGATAAACAGTCTCCAAGGAGTGTTTACTGTGAGCCTTCGGGATACCTTCAACCTTTTGACATGCATCCAGGAAAGATAAGATATTAAGATAGGTGGAAAGATATAGGCCATTGGCTAAGACCCATCGCAGCTCTACTGAATATAATAGATCTAAACTGATGCAGCTCTCTAACCTTTCAAAATATCAGAATTTGGATTTGTTTTACCTTGTAAAAAGTACTTTGTACAGTCAAATACACTGAAACATAAATATTGATAACTGATCATAAATGCAATTTTGCTTGAGTTTGGTATAAACCTGAACACAATGAACTAAATCAAAATAATATATACAACACCTCAAACCAACCTCAATAAAGCCAGAAGCATTGAGTGATGAGCAAAGTGGCTCAACGTAAGCATTGAGGGTTTTGGGGGAGGGGGGGGTTGGATACTGACCGGGTTGCGTTTCGTGATCACAGCCAGACCTTCTGCCTCCTCCACCTTGGACTGTAGCCAGTAGAAGCGGAACTCGGTCTGTTGATGACAAAACAAGCACGCCGTCTCCAAGTCATTAACGGGGAAAAATCTGCTCAGACTTAAAAAAAAGAAAGCGCGTATTGAAGTCACCGTGGGAGGGCTGACGCCCACGTGCAGAGCAAGAGGCCCTGGTGCTCGCGGAAGGGGAGGTGTTCTGAGAACAAGGGATTCTGGGTAACGGCGGAGAAGACTCACGGGGCAGTCGTACACAGGGTGGCCTCTCCAACACATGACGTCCAGCATGTAGAAGGTCCGGTCCACCTCGCTGTAGATGCAGTCCAGGATCGTGTAGTCTGTGGAAAACGGCCGCACAAGAGGTTCTTAGTATGTGGGCACCAAGACTGGTTGGGTGGAGGGTTTGAGGTCGAAACTGGCATAAAAAGGAGCAATCTCAAAACTGAAGTCGTTATAATGAAAATGAATGCCGTGCAGAGACAATAGATGATGCACACCGCTACAATGTTAGTGGTCAGACTGTTTATGCCACGTTACTGAGGAAATAAGGAAACTATCCAGTTTCATCCGATCATCAAATCCTCACGTTAATATGTACATTTCTCAAAATATTTACATTTTCCCTCTTTTAAAGGAGACTCAATTTCCATGTAGGTACAGATTACCTCCAAATGTTTTCGGTGAACTGCCAAGTTCGGAGTCAATATTATCATCAACATTACATCATCATAAACCATTTTTTTCCCCCAGCAAACATTTGGTGAGCGTTTGTCTGTTTGCTCTGTCGCTAAGCAACAGGACCCGTGGCTCCGCCCACCTTTCCCCAGGGCGGAGTTGTGGCGGTTCCCGCCGGGCAGGTGAGAGGGGAAGCGGTTGACGCAGTAGCCGCCCTTGGTGTACGCTGCAGTGGAGCCCTGCACAGAGAGACGATTCAAGATTCAACAAACTTTATTAGTTACAAACACACACAAAATGTACAGGACCGCGACAGTGATAATGCTTAACAGGATTGTGCAAAAACGACCCCAGTCACAGTATTTACGATACAAAGAGGCCGCACTTTTCCCAATAGTAGGGAAGAGATACACCCTGATGGCAGGAAAAAAAGAAACGCACACACAAACACACACTATTGATTCACTTTAGCTTTCAGCTTTTATACCCTCAAGCAAAAAGTGGTAGTTTGCAGTTTGTAACATGATGGTATTAAGTTCCCTAAGAGATTGCGCCAACACACTTGTTATTCAAGTATTTTCAGCGTCAATACCCGTTAAGTTACATACATATTGAAGAGTGTGTCAATGTGGAATCATGCCAGAGCCCTCCTTCAGCCTAGCAGTCAGGCCTCGATAGGAAAGACAAGCCTTTATAGGGGATTTTTAAATTTAGGCTGAATACTAGGAATGCAGATCCTGAATGGATGCTGGTAACTGCTACAGGATCTTCCTTCCCTTTTGTTCCCGTTTTAATTTGGGGTTGGGTTGAATTCTGGTTCATTCGGGGAAGTATTCTGAATTCTTAAAGATGGAGCATCAAAAGCAACATTTTAAATGGTGACGGATAATGTAGCTATATCTTCACATAAAACTGTTCTTCATCAGCGGCTCCTTCAAGATTTTTTCTTTGTTACTTCCTGGGAAACTAACGAACACACATTTATTTTCAAAGTAAGAGATGAGGTGCATAAGGCTCCTACCTTGGAGGCAACAATGAGTGATCTCTTCCCCACGGGACAAACCACCATTAGCCAATCAGTGTCCAGCTCTGTAGGGACATCCACCAACCACTCTGACAGCATCAGCTAAAAGAAGCACAAATACACATCCAGCATTATTCATGTAAAAAAAAGTAAACAAAGACAAGCCAGTACGATTTGTCAGAAACGATTCCACTGGATGAAAACATTAAGAGCAGAGCAACAGTGCCCCCTTTTGGCAAAAGAAGATACTTGATATCTTTTTAGTTTTATATTATTTTATTTTTGTATTATTTTTCAAAACTACCGGTGTTGCTGTAAAAAACAACAACAATTTTTCTTGTTTGGGAAGTTTACAATCCACACACAAACAACACCAACCTGGTTGGCGTAATGCCTCGGTAACTTCCTCTTCTCTATCTCCATCCCTTCTTCTTCCTCCTCCCCCTCCTCCTCCTCCTCCTTCTTCTTCTTCACGTCTCCTTCCTCCTTCTTCTCCATCTCCTCCTCCTCCTCATCACTGTCTGGCCCCGCCCAGTCTCCTTCGGCCAGACGCCGAGCGTGATTCACATAGTTGAGCCTTTTGCTGCACACACACACACACACACACACACACACACACACACACACACACACACACACACACACACACACACACACACACACACACACACACACACACACACACACACACACACACACACACACACACACACACAAAAACAATGGACGAAATGCAACAGTTGTCTAATAAAGCATAAACAAATTACAACAGTAAGACAGAATACACACGCACACACACACACATCCAACAAAATAATGGCCTAAAGGTAACAGTTGTCTAATAAAGCATAAACAAGTTACAACAGTGAGACAGGTGAGCATGTGCGTGCACGCAGATGCAAACAAACGTCTGTGTTTGCGTAAACAATCGACACAAATAACGTAGTCACCACTAAATGCTTCAGTTTTAGCTCGTTTGTTTACTAGGTTAGGTCAAAAAGCCTACAACAAGCCTGCCTATAGCTAAACATTGGGGTTTGCGAACAGAAGTTTTCATCTGGTCAACACCACCCTAACCCACAAGAGTGCAAATGAACACAGTGAGCTAAATTATCTCATGGGAACTCTTACACTTGTTGGTCTTGAATGTCATGGATCAAAGTAAACAAACTCACGTTTTCTGAAGTTCCAGGAACCGCCTGCGTCTCTCGCTCTGCTCCAACACGCTGAACTTGCTCTTGTACTGGGCCAGGCGGGGGTGGGCACTGGACGTGCTGTTGGGCACCTTGGAGACCGCGAAGCTGGCTGACAGGGCTCTGGTCAGGTCGTCCATGGTGGCAGGTGGTACTGCTTGAAAAAATAATGAGACCGATTTGAGAGTAAGGAAAAAATAGGCATTTGCGATGACTCCCGAGCTGGGTCATGTTTCAATACTGATGCAGTATGATTGTTATAAATTCTGCAGAGGTAGGTTGTGTTTTTGTTACGTCGTTTTCTGAAAGTTCGTTACATCATGACATACAACCATGAAGCAATATAAATAAATAGGTTAAAAAACTGAGTTGTCTTGTATGTTTAAGGGTTAGATTCAATATTATTTTGCAGAGCATGAGGATTGATGCGAATCTTTAATATTAAAAAGATAACTGAAACTCCTTTACATACGAATTATTTATATGGATTGTGTAAGTCACTGCTGCACGCACTGTATGTCATCTATATAATTCAGCTTATTGTTGAACACGACTGAATGAATGAAGTTCATTGAATTAAAGGCTTCCATGAAGATTTGAAAGCAGATTTGATTGGACTCTGCTAAGTTACTCCAACTGGCTTTTTGTTACGTACTTCAAACGTTACATTTGGAATACACATAGCAACTAAACTGGCAGATAACTAGTTACTACGTAGTTACACTACTACGTGTGATAAAGAAACTAGTTTATGTATCGGCCTCTTATTTATCACTCTAGAAACGTAGCACGTCCATGAGGCTGCATCTCCTGCTAACGTTGATTTCGTTAGCTATCCAACTTAGCGTTCAGAGAAAGTTACATGAATTTACTCTTTTTAGCCGAGTTACAGCACCATTATTATGGTACGTGAACCACACAATCTGTTCAGAATCAACACAGATAGATGAAATAACAAATGGAAATACATTAGCATCGATACCTTACGAGCGAGAAGCTGCAGGGACGTCAGGATGTCATTTTCCCACAGAAACCCACACGCCTCATTGGTAGTTCATAAAGCATCTGCGCTGCGCCATCTTGAGAAGGTCGTTTGGTATTATTCTAAATATGAATGTAAACAGTGAATGCAGACTATGGCTAAAGCACCTTAGCGAACAGTTATAATTAAAACAATGCGAGAATATGTCCAACCAGGAACATTTAATTTATACAAATAAAACAGGCTGTTCAAGAATACGTATGTTTATTTAATTGAGTGTACCAAACGTATGACTTAAGGTAAAAAAATATGTATCACATTTAACTTTGACTTTTGCTCCTATATTTTGACTTGAGAGGCTTTGATGGCCCATGTTTACACCGGTATATGGGTTGTTGAGGTGGACATAACCGCCCCAATATGGCGCCCTGACAGACGTATTGCTGAGAACGTATCGCGCCTATCATTGGACGTTTGATAAAAGCGTCACTCGTCATGGGCCTCACGTGAATTATAGTCCACAACAAACCGTTCCTGAGTAAATCATGTGGTGTTGTGTTACACAGAATTAAAAGCCTGAATTTGGCTGTATTACAATCATATTCTCTACTTGAACAATATTCTTGTACAACCACAAATGTATCCCTAATAAACCACAGTTTATCAATAAAAGTATATCAAAAACCCAAACATTAATGTAATTGTGAATTAGGCACATAGTCTATTTCAAACGCTCATATTATTATTATTATTATTATTATTATTATTATTATTATTATTATTATTATTATTATTATTATTTCCACGGCTGTATGAGTCAATGACGTGCTTCTCACGGTGGGGGCAGTGTTGAGTCTTTCTTGTGTTCAAAGAATGAAAGGCAGCGGCTGGGAAAAAAAAGAAAGAACTTGCCTCAATTGTCCAAGCCTAACGTCATGGAAAGACTAGTTAGTACTTTGTTGCCTAGCGCATAGACATACATCCTGGGATACATTTCTCCATTGTGTCTTGGTGATCAATAGTGGGATTGATATCACTTTGATGGCCAACTCCGCTGGTTTTACCCGAAGGCAGGACTGAAGATGCGCGAGAAGAACCTGTTTACAAAGAAAACAGAGCGAGTTTCTATCCAAGGGAATGTAGAGTCAGCCAGCTCAAAATGCAAAGGGATACCATTACCCACCCGGTCGCCCTCATCCCGAACGGGCCGACTTGTCTTGGAAACATTTCTACCGTGGATCTCTTCTAATGAACGGATGCTATTCGACTGTCGGGTGATTTAATTACGCAACTCTGCAATACTTTGTTTTGGTTGTTTTTTTGAAGGATTACTTCCAGAGGCGCAACTTTTTTTTTGTTTTTATGAACCTGTTTAGTCATGCACAATGAGCTCACAACCCATTATGTTATTACCCATGCATTGTTAAGTATGCATTACGTTTTTTAACATTTAAAACTTTTAACCATAATAAACAAACGTCATATACGAAGTACTGTATCAAAGGGGTTAAGATGACAACCGTATTCGTCACGGTTTTTATATTTGTTACCATGTAGGCATTTTCTTCTGACTTATGAGCAGTGTCTTTCAAAGTTTTGTTTAACTTTAATATTAACAGGCTGTGTTTAAATTCAGCTTCCCAAGCCATCTCAAACAGTGTTATATGGTTGAAACGAGATATGAGATCAGTGCAAATGGGATAGGTGTTTGTAACCAACAATGCGTTAAACGGTAGACAGACACGCATGAACTATGTGCTGATATCATTTCATGATTCTGGAGAAAGCTGTGCTGAACCCAAACATGTCTGTAAAAGCCAAAGCCATTTACACGTTCCAAAGTGAAAACAAGGAGGAGATCAGCATACAGGAGAACGAGGAGCTCGTCATCTTCGAAGAGAACTCTGTCGACGGCTGGCTGCAGGGGGTCAACAGCCGTGGTGAAAAGGGGCTCTTCCCGGCCTCCTACGTGGAGATCCTCCGACAGCGATCCAACTCCAACCTGACGGACAGCTCCGTCAGCCCCGCTGGCTCCCTTGGCAACGATTCACCTCACCTCCCCTCCACGCCGATCACCCCCACCTCTTTCCTGCCCCAGCAGGGTTACTACGACGACGACGACGATGACTGGGACGACTGGGACGACAGTTCCACGGTGGTGGAGGACGACGACCCTAGCCACCGCCGGAGCGGCGGCGGCGGCGGCGGCGGCGGCGGGCCCAACGGACACGCGCACCACATCCCCAACTCCAACAACCCCAACGTGCACTACCGCGCCAAGCCCCGCATGGAGAGGCAGGACAGCATCTCCAGCTCGCGGAAGGGCAGCATGGTGGGCAGGAACCTGAACCGCTTCTCCAGCTTCGTGCGCTCGGGCGTGGAGGCCTTCGTGCTGGGCGACGTGCCCATGATGGCCAAGATCGCAGAGTCGTACACCATCGAGATCGGCCCCAAGGGGCCCCAGTGGAAGGAGAGCCCCCAGCCCTTCTCCTGCTCCGTCGAGGACCCCACCAAACAGACTAAGTTCAAGGGCATCAAGACCTACATCTCGTACCGGGTGACGCCCAGCCACACCGACGGGGCCGTGTACCGGCGCTACAAACACTTTGACTGGCTGTACAACCGGCTGCTGCACAAGTTCACCGTGATCTCGGTGCCCCACCTGCCCGAGAAGCAGGCCACGGGCCGCTTCGAGGAGGACTTCATCGACAAGCGCAAGCGGCGCCTCATCCTGTGGATGAACCACATGACCAGCCACCCGGTGCTGTCGCAGTACGAGGGCTTCGAGCACTTCCTCATGTGCGCCGACGACAAGCAGTGGAAGCTGGGCAAGCGGCGGGCGGAGAAGGACGAGATGGTGGGCGCCCACTTCATGCTCACCTTCCAGATCCCCAACGAGCACCAGGACCTGCAGGACGTGGAGGAGCGCGTGGACTCCTTCAAGACCTTCACCAAGAAGATGGACGACAGCGTCATGCAGCTGACCCACGGCGCCTCCGAGATGGTGCGGAGGCACCTGGGAGAGTTCCGGAAGGAGTTCCACCGGCTCGGCGGAGCCTTCCAGGCGCTGTCGCAGGCGTTCATGCTGGAGCCGCCGCACAGCTCGGAGCCGCTGAACAACGCCATCTCGCACACGGGACGCACGTACGAGAACCTCGGCGAGATGTTCGCGGAGCAACCCAAGTTCGACCTCTTCCTGATGCTGGACAAGCTTTCGCTGTACCAGGGGCTGCTGGCCAACTTCCCTGACATAATCCATCTACAGAAAGGTAATGAGCATTCACTAGGTCGGTTTTTAAGATCATCTGACCTTTTGTTTACAGCTTTTGTGTGGAAACCTGGCGGACGATGACTGTGGAGGCCGGTGGAGGAATGGGTCCAGGATTGCCCCACAGTCACAGTCCAGTTATACTAATGCAGATATTCGGCATCATTACCAATAAGTACTTGGTAGCATGACCAGGTAGTTAGCTAACCATGGAGGTGCCAAGCCTTGAAGCAACCCAGGTGTGATTCCGGCCGTGGGTTATTTTGCCAGGTCATTCCCTCTCGCTTCTTTCTGTTTCCTGTCTCCAACTTGTTTGTAATCAAAGAAGTCGTCAGGGGATGTTTAAACTTAAACGTATCCGCAGTATTCTTCCAAGTCCTCCTTCAGTAGGCAAAAAATGGCCACATTTGTTTGAAAGTCCTTTTAATGACCTTTCCAGCTAAGAGCTGTGTGTCAACATGCCATGTCAATTTGTCTTGGGCTACTTATACTGATATAGTTCAAAGGTGTGCAACCCCTTCCCAGAAAACACTCAGTTATCATACCAAAACAATAGAGGTGATGGAAGGAAGTTTGACGTTTCAGTCAATGTGAATAGTTGAGGTTTCAAGTTGTTATAGTTTTCACCTCCTGTCCTAGTTTCACCCTCTTCACTCACACAAAAAGACATAAACAGACTCTCTCTCTCTCACTCACTCACTCTCTCATTCACACATTCACACACACACACACACACACACACACACACACACACACACACACACACACACACACACACACACACACACACACACACACACACACACACACACACACACACACACACTTCCTAGGTTGATTACCGGCAAAGTAAAAAGTTGACATTACAGGTTCTGTAATATAGCCTGAGACATACGCAAATGCATTCTGGCTCGCCCTGATGATGAAAGTAATTGGAGAAGAAGCTTAGGGTGAAATCTGATCTCTCAATGGACATTATCATGTGGTGGCTTGTCATTGTTTGTTCAGGTTCAATAGAACGTAAGGTGAAGATCATACTGATGTTGGGCGTGGGGTCACGTTTCTCCCCGAAGTGTTTATTTTCAACAAACCTAATGTGTTCTGGGGGGAAAGGAAGCTTTCATTTGAAACAGCCAGTAAAACTGGCATTTTATTCATTGGTGCTGTACAACATTCAGTGGATTATATCACTTCTGACTTTCCCTCCCAGGCATTAAACGTCTCAGATGTCCTGCCGGATTTCTCTCAGTGATTTGATTGGTTACAGATTGGATTGTTTCGTACATTCATATACATTTCTTTTCCCGGTATGCAGCAACATTTGATTGTGAAACACCCCTTATTGCCCTCCTATGAGGGCGAACAGCAGGACAGGTTAGACAGTTGTGGTTTGGTGGCTGTGATTTGGCGACTGCAAAGGCATCCTCCTTGTGAAATATCGCAGCTCGTCGACCATGCCTCGACAAGGAATCCTGCTGCTAACAGAGGCAGGGAGTGTTCTTCGTTAGATGGAACCGATAGCAGCACCGGGTGAAAGAGTTGTAGGTTATAGGTTCAGGTTAGGTTTGTACCCACTGCAGTCATTGCTTTGCGTTTAGCTCAATAGGGTCTAGCCCTGTAGCTCCCGAGAGGCAACTCAAATAAACTCAACTGACAGATTGTGTTTTTCTTTTTCAAATCCTGTGACAGGGTTTGTTCAGAAAAGTGTAGGAAAATAAACAACATAAGGAAATAACAAAAACGAACATTGTAGCTTTTAAAACAAGAACTGCCTGCCAGATGTCAGTATCCATGGTTTTCTTCTGAGGAGGTTGTTTGACTTGTTCACATTAAGGGAGGAAAAGCTTATGAAAATGTGCAGCCCTGGAAGCTGGAACAGTGCTATATACATGCAGTGTATGTTTATTTTGCTCATGTGAAAACATTTGTTCTGATACAAGCTAGTCTAGCTTCAAGTGCTAGCATTATTCCAGAATGATGATAGTAGCTTCTGGAACAAGGCTAGTTTGACCTCAGCATATCAACACAATGTGTTGCCTATAAGCCAACATTGATATAAAGCACTAAACGCCTACGCCAGGAAGGTAGCCAGCACAAAGAGGGTGTTGGTCAATGTCGGTCAAAGATTGAGCTCCAAAAGGTCATTATGCATTTGAAGTCAGTGACAGAGTACCCACCCTGTATTATGTCAACGATATTTCATATTTCCATATTGCCAATACTTTTCTACTGAGGGGAAATGAAAGAATACTTTAATTTTGGAATCTATATGTATCATGGTGTCTTTATAGAAACTAGAAACTTTGATGTGATACTTGATTTTTTGATTGGACATAATATCATTTTAAAGGCTATAGCCATGAACCCTTACTATGATTATAAGGATATAGGACAGCTTGATTGTTGACTTTTTGTTCTTGTACAATATAGGAGAGTCCTAAACAGTGTAGACTTAGATGAGTGTAGAAGAGAGAAAAAAACGTAGGAGTCCTCATTTAATTACTGTTAGCTTTCCTCTTAAGTCCTCCTCTTGACTGTGCAAAGTCAATCCTTGAAAGCTAGGTCATTTTACGAGGCTACCGTCAATATTGGCTTTATTGCAGCCCAGTGAGTCACAGTAGGTATCGCTCCCTTTGAGTTGGGTGGGGCTGTGTGATTCAGTTAAATTGCCAAAGCTTTTCGTGTCGCTTAACCAGAACTTACCTGCCAAAGCAGAGGCAACCCCAAGCTGCTGCAGGTACACCGTAAGTCTGCAGCACCTGCCTAGGCACCTCTCCAAAAATCTATAACTCCTTGATGTCTGTCGCATTGACTACAGAGTGACAGAGAGGCCACTTTGTCTTTCCTTCTATGTTTGTCATTTTTATGACAATGTGAGTGACTTCTGCTAGAGACCATGCTAAGAATCACAGACGCTGGTGCAGAAAAATTATTGCAAGCAGCGGCGAAGAGACCTATGGCAGCCATTCAACAATGAAGTCAATTGTAGACTTTTGACCCCCGCCCCTCCTGTAGAGGAACATGTGTTGACCAGCGGGGCTAGTGTTGCAGCTGAGGCAACACTCAAAAAACAATGAAACCCATGTTAATCTGTTTCCTCATTTCCGCCCTTCTTCATTGATACTACGCTGCCGCACTCCATACTACCGGTACTTAGGCCCAATCCCATTTCTACCCCTTACCCCTTCCCCTTACCCCTCCCCCTTGTTTTGAAGGGGTAAGGGGAAGGGGGAAGGGGAAGGGGTAAGGGGTAGAAATGGGATTGGGCCTTACAATTGTTAAATCATGAGCAGATTAAATGACAGTGACAGTGATTTCAATCCATATTTATATTGTGAATGTGCAGTTATGGGGCTTCTAAGTCAAAGCTCTTGGCTGGGACTCAAACCCCCTAACGACTGCAGTGACTACAGTAAGTTATATCTCGTGAATTTAAACTCATGAATGTAATGTAGATGCATCTGATCTGCACCTGTAAGCGCGGTTCTGGAGACTGCATGTGGCACCAATAAAACAAGGCATAGTGTTTGAGGTTTGAGGCTTTGTGTGCTTATATATGGTTGTGGTAGAGGCAGACATTGTTTTAATTAGCTTAAAAATCTCACTTTGTATCTCTCTTTTTGACTCTATGCTGTACATTCGTCAGTATAATGTCTGCATGCCACAAGCCTATGTACAATGTTTCATTGTGCAATTTCCCCCTTGTCTGTTTCCATAGTCCGTCTTCTTTAATCTCGGGTAGGCCCCTCGAGGGACTGTAAATAACAATCATATTTCTGTCCAGCTGCCCTGGCTTCATTACTGAGCACAGAGTTCTGCATTACGTTATGCTACAGAACATTACGGCATTATTCCACCCAGCAGAGCACAGCTCACCGAAACAGCTTAAAACTATTACACCTTTTAAAACTCAGATGTTGGATCGCTGGATCCTCTGCCAAACTGTCTCATATGAAAACAGAAACACTGGTGGAGTTACAGACTATAATATCTCCTGCAGCAGGGGTGGAGCGAAGCCTACAGGTGGCATCCAGGTGTAGCTTTTAACAGAGATGGTCCCTCCAGACTCAATGGTTCTGGCCCCGCTTCCGAGAGGTCAAGACTGTTTGTGTGCTTTGGACTTTGTTTGTGTACTTGTATACAGCATCGCATTCCAAGCCACTATCTTGGTCTTTTTTTCCCACCATTATAATTAGACTAATAACCACTGGATGCTTGGTTTATTCTAGAATGTTTGGTAAAGAAACAATCCAGACGGCAAGCTTGAAAGTCTTCTACGGAACCTTAGGTCACGTGATCAGAACCCTCCAATAGGAGCAGCTGACCATAGGGGCTCGCCGAACCTCACAGCAGGTTATTTTGTATGCTGTGTGTATCCTGCAGAGTGCAGATGTGTTGGCAGGGCAGGGAATGGAGCGGGGCCAAGAGAGAACTCAGGCAGACCGGAAAATACTGTCTGGACCAGGAGGCTGTGAAGGGAAACCCTAAAGCATCGATCCACGGTGGTGAAAAGATGATTTACTGATGAGATCCATTGGTCTTCTCAGTAGTTGGCCAGATTCTGTGTTGGGGACAATTTAAGAAACCCAGAGACAATATAGAATAAGATAGTTCCAGATTTACATCAAACTTCACACAAAAGCTTGAAGTGTGTGTGTGTGCGGGTGTGCGTGCTTGCGTGCGTGTGCATGTGAATTTGCATGAAGAAGTCAGAAGCATCTTAAAGCAGAGCTCTGTTTCTCAGTTTATATCAAGTACCAATACCAACCGGTTTCAAATCTGCAAGTCGGGTGTGTGAGGGTTGGGCATACCTCCTACCAGCGGAACAGCTGCTGAGAGTCTGCGGGCACTGGCTGTCGAAAGCTGTTATCTGACGTGAAAACATTAGGAATGAGGCATCAGATAACGTTGCATTGTTGTAAAGAGGGGGATGTGTGGTGCAACAGGCAAATGAGGTGTGGTCCAGGCTAATTTGCCTTTCAGAATTCCTTTCAGTCTGTTTGTTTATCCGGGACTGTGCGTGACTGTTTTCTGTTCCGTCTTGTACAATGAAGCATTGTGATAATAAACAGTGAGTTCAACTAAAGAGATGCTTTAATTCAAAATAACACCCTGTGTAGATGAGATGAGACCCTGTGTCTCTAAAGAACAGATAATTCTTCGGATATACAGGGATCTGCAGTGTTACAGGTAGACTGCAGACTTTGGGGTTCGAACTCAGGACCTTTCTGACCGATCCACTGACTAGATGATCCTACTATACACACCAGTGTCAGTGGTGAGGAAAAGGCTAAATGGTTTTCTGGCACGGGCCCTTTAACGTTGACCTAATTGGACGGAAAACTAAGCGCTATTAATCTGTCAAGTGAGGCGCCGGGCAGTTCCATTCAGCAGAAGGGCTGCGTTTAGGGGAACACAACGGCCAGAAACCAACCTGCTTTGTGCGGTTGGTATCAGGGCGATCTGGTGACCTGTTATGCAAGGAGAAATCTGAGCCCGCGGCCGGCTCGGGTTTGTTACCAGCAGTGCCCGGTGTCATTGGCTCTACCGTGTCAGGGGCCAGTGATGATGTGGGGGTCATGGTGTTCCGCCCCCATCTGAAGGAAGGGTACCGGGTTTGATTCCCTAATGTAGCCTGCCTGTAGGCCTCCTTAAGAAGAGATGGCTTACCTGATCCGTGAACTTTGAACTTTTGGTCAGTTGCTTTGAATAAAAGGCTAGAGTAGTTAATAGTCATTTGACAAAATTGAAAGCTTATAAAATAAAAGGGAGGGAAGCGGTCAATTGTAATGCCTGCAGTCTGAGGTGTATATGTTATGTCGTGCATGGATCTACCCATCCCTCTATCGCTAGCAATCCTATCATTGGTGGAAACAGCATTGTATGAGGGATGTGCTCTGCAGCGCTGTCATCATTAATTAAATAGGTTGCTTGACTTGTGTTGACATTTGTTTCTCTCCTATGGCAACACACAGTGCATACATAACTGGTTCTGTGGGAATCTTGGGCGTCAGAGGAACTCCATGCCTGTCATGAAACAGATCAAACAAACTAAATGTAATGCTGTTCATCATCGGTGTTGGCTTACGCAGATACAAAAAAAAACAACATGTTAGTCATTTAGCACGTCTTCCCAATAAATTGACATTGTGTTGACGTATACACAATAATCTACAATACAGCCATTCACTTCATGTGCATCCATAGCGAACACCAAATGGACTTGAATGACATAAGCTCGAGAGCTCCCTGGCTGTGACACTAGGTCTCATTCAACATATTTTGATGGCTACCAGTAGCAACCAGTGGTGTCTTTAGAGTGAAAAGAATTTGGCTCTGCCATTTGTCCTCACATAAATCTTGAGAATGGCTATGTCTTGTTTTCACACACAAACACACACACACACACACACACACACACACACACACACACACACACAGTCTTCCCACAAGCGCATGCATTCCTTGCTGCAATTGCCTATGGCTTGTCCTTTTCAAACTGAAGACCTTTACAGAGTGCTTGACTAATTGATGTCACCGTACTACTTTTATTCTTTTCCTCTATATCCTTCTTGTCCTCCCTCCTTCCTTCCTTCCTTCCTTCCTTCCTTCCTTCCTTCCTTCCTTCCTTCCTTCCTTCCCTCCTGCCTTCCCTCCTGCCCTCCCTCCCTTCCTTCCTTCCTTCCTTCCTTCCTTCCTTCCCTCCCTCCTTCCCTCCCTCCTTCCTTCCTTCCTTCCTTCCCTCCCTCCCTCCCTCCCTCCCTCATTCCTTCCTTCCGTCTTTTCGGTTCCCCCACATTATTTGCTTCAATCATTCCCTTCCTTCCCCCCTTCCTTCTTTCCCTCCCTCCCTCTCTCCCTCCTTCCTTCCCTCCCTCCCTCTCTCCCTCCTTCCTTCCCTCCTTCTCTCCTTCCTTCTTTCCCTCCCTCCCTCCCTCTCTCTCTCCCTCCTTCCTTCCCTCCCTCTCTCCCTCCTTCCTTCTTTCCCTCCCTCCCTCCCTCCCTCCCTCCCTCCCTCCCTCTCTCCCTCCTTCCTTCCCTCCCTCTCTCCCTCCTTCCTTCTTTCCCTCCCTCCCTCCCTCTCTCCTCCCTCCCTCCTTCTTTCCCTCCCTCCCTCCCTCTTTCCCCCCTCATATGGGAGCCCCTGCCTCAGCCTACACTTCTGTCTGCTCTCTGTGACTATTAAGGGATGGCGGGACAGGTTTGAGGTCCTGTTATTTACCCTCAGTAAAGTATAGTGGTGCGCCCCCTCACCACGCCAGCAGAGCAAACACTGGTGTATCAGCCATTATAGGGATCCCCACCTCCGCCATCTTAGAATTCTTGTGTCTCTTCACCCATTGTTATAAATACGATTAACGCATTCCATGTCATACAACCTTAACATCTGTAAGATAATGGTGATAGATAGTAGAAGTAGGCAGGAGAAGTCCTAATTTACTAATCTACAAGTTATTTTTCTTTTGTACATTTGTGAGTGCGTAAAATGACATCGTGACATCAAAGACTGCTCAAGGTTTTGAGTCTCGCAAGTGTTATTATTAATATTATGCTGATGTCACTGTTGACCTCAAATCGCAGTCATGCTCCCCATTCTCATTGGCTTGTTGTGGTTGCTAAACACGTTTTTAGGAACAAATCCCGGAGGTCATACCCGAATGCCTGTCAAATGAATCTTCTGTTCGGCATTATAATAAAACTCCCACAAAACACACACACACACACGCACAAAAACACACACATCAGAATAACAGTGTCAAGGCATGATGCATTTGCTGCACGCAAAACTTTTGTATTTATTTTCATTGGTTTCACTGGTTTTAATTAAAAGGATGTGGTGTTTGGGAACATCCCATTTTACATCATCATCTCATCGTCATTTAGGGGACGCTTTCAAGTGTCCATCAGACATTTAAATTGAGTCATGTCACAGATATGCTTTGTCCACAGAGATGTAGAAGTGAGGCCGAGATCAATCATAGTTTACTTTAAAAAAATGGAGCAGCTGCAAAAAGAAAAACATAAGAGCTGACCTAGTTAAAAAAAAAAAACTGAATAGCGTGCAGCGTAACCATAGGAATCTGAAAGAAACAAGGTCAGTCTTCCAGAATCCACCACAACATAACATGTCAACAAAGTACGCTCCAGGCCAGTGTCTCCGCAATGGGGGCTGTGGACCCACAGTGTTATTGGAAAGCTTTGCAGGGGGTACTTGGAACATTTATACAAACAAGGAGAAAGGAGACTACAAAAATGAAGGCTAAAACCAAAACACCAAAATAGAGATTGTGATTCTCTAGAGCTAGACAAATATGCATCGGGGTACGTGTGTTTTGTGGACATTCAGGATTAAAACCCAAATCTACGACGTTCCAGCTGGGAGACTTACACCCTTCACCTCCCAGTAAGATCCCGGGCCCTGGACCCGTTGGCTCGTTCAACTCTGTCCACCCCCGACCGGGTTTGTTTGTCTACGTATTTTTAGGAGGGTTGGGGATTTTTCCAGGTTGGAAAGGCAGGATGTGGGATGGATATGGACAGTGCTGTAGAAGCAAGTCATCGGTCAGCATTCCTGCTCAGCAATCCCCCGTGGATGCACGAAGAACTAAAAACAGAGGGGGGGTGGTTCTGTTCTGAGCATTCGTTATCATTGGAACAATGGCCAGAGGAGCGTGAAAACCGTTCCAAGTTTTTAACCTGATTCCGTGTTCTGTGTCCGATGTCAAAAGAGATGATTTACTCTGTGACGGGATTATGGGGGCGAATTTAAGTACACGGGTTACGTCACATGTAGACATTCCTGTGTGTTAACTTGGCGTCTCTTGGTTTA
This sequence comes from Gadus chalcogrammus, assembly GCF_026213295.1. NCBI lineage: Eukaryota > Metazoa > Chordata > Actinopteri > Gadiformes > Gadidae > Gadus > Gadus chalcogrammus. Next base: position 4,273,605 of record NC_079420.1, read on the forward strand.
TCTCTCAAAGAGATCGGCTGAGGTAAACACTGTGAGCTGACTCAGCATGCTCCAGTTCCTCCTGCTTTTTGTTGCTGCTTGTCAATCCCCAAGGGTTTTGACCCTGACTTTAAACTCTGTCAGTGTTGCGCAAGACCTGATTTAGCATTCTTTCACTGGTTAATCATGTTTTCCTCTTCTCTTCTCCTTTCCTCCTCATCTCCTGCCTTTTCTATCCCTTTTTCAATCTCAGTATTTACACGGAACGACCATCACAGCTGACGGCAAAGAATTTGATATTGCCGCAATGTTTTTGTATGTTTTGTACAGTCATCAACTTTTTGGAAAAAACACACAGACACACACACACAGAGACAGAGAGACAGAGAGAGAGACAGAGACAGAGACAGAGAGAAGTGGTATCACCAGTTCAATGTGGTACTTGACACGGAGAGAGAAAGCACCCACGAGCTCTCTGCTCCTATTGGTCAGTGATTCTCTGTAGTCACGAGCCACATCTGTTCCCAATGGGAAAATGCCTCTATTTACCATCCAACTGGAAATAGTTAAACTATTGTGTAGCACCGAATTCAGCAAGCCGTTATTGAGGTTTGTCGTCCTTTTGTTTAGTTGTTCCTTAAACCACCATTTAGCTAAATATACACTTATACCCACCGCCAGATACGTGATAAGGGAATAAAAAAAACGTCAAAATGGGACGAATTACTGAAATATGGCTTTAAGCCACACTTTATCGTTGAGTGGGGTTTATCTCCTGAAGACCAAAGTGGGTTCAGAAATGTTCCCTCTGCTGATAAAGGGCTCCGGCCTCACTTTCGGTTTGAAGGCCAACGCCAAGGCTGCTCTTATCAGGGATGTGAATAGGAAGCAGATGGAGGTGGAGACATGCAATCAGCGTGTGAGTCTGTGAGAGACCATAAGGGTGCGAGGAATTGTTGTGTCTCGTGCAAATGTGTAGCATTCTAGTGTTCTGGTGCATGATGGATTATCACAAGATTAGCTGGCGGTTCGTCTTTGTTGTTCACCAAAGACATTCAGTCTGATATGTCAAACCCACGCATATATACACGCGCGCGCACGCACACACACACACACACACACACACACACACACACACACACACACACACACACACACACACACACACACACACACACACACACACACACACACACACACACACACACACACACACACACACACACACACACACACACGGTTGATATTTAAGACAAAGTTACAGGCCGATTTCAGTGGCAGTTTATGCGATACATTATTGCTGCTATATATTCATGCACGAAAAAATACTTTTCCATGTGTGCCTGTATTTTAATGAATCCTATCCTAATCCTATTTCTTAATTCAGGGTAATTACAACCTGCTGTCCAATAACCTGAGTTAAACTTGATCCCTATCGAGTTGTTAAACAAACACAATGATTTAATTTGGCCTTTTCTGTAGGAAGTTGGAACCACAGGCTCACTTTATAAATAAGCTCAAAACTAAAGTGGGATCTGTTGAAACCGCTGTTGCTGCTTGTGTTTCTGCAAGAGCAACGCTTGGTCGGTGAAGAGATTGCGACGCTAGAGGCTAGGGTGAAAGCTACGCGGGTTGAGCTTCCCCCCTGCCGTAGCCGTAGCGTACCTCACACACCTGGGGTGTAGCTATGACAACCCTGTGTGTGGATTAACCGCTTTGGATTAACCGGCCAGATGGATTTCAAAAAAACATCTGGGACGAGCGGCCCAGAAGAAGAGTCGTCAGAATTGATCCTTGAGGAATGACGTTCTGTTTTTGAGGGTGATCAGTGTGTGGCTGCCTCCATCACGCTGCAAAGAACAGAAAACAGCTTGGATGTATCAAAGGACCACTATTGACCGAGGAGGGGATCAGGGGCTCAGCGGATTCCTGTGTTCAGCCCGCCAGAAGTGTGGTCATATAACTCAATGTCCTCCATGGCCACTTTCTCCCTCATGCCTTTCCTCCTCCCTCTGTCCATCGGTCTGTCTGCCTGTCTGTCTGTCTGTCCGTCGGCCGCTCCCCCTTCAACACAAGTCCACCGTGACTCAGCACATTGTAGACATGTCTGTCGCTCTACTGGAAGAAGCCATTCTTCTTTGTTTTTGTTCCCTCTCTGGCTTTCTCCGTCTCCTTTTTCCTTCTCCTCCCATTCCTCTATTCCTTCCACTTTGTTCTCCTCTCTCGCTCCTTCTCCTCGGTCCTCTCCTCCCTCTCTCCTCTTCCTGGCTCTCTCGCTCCTTCCCTTTTGTTTTCTACATTATTCCACTCTGGTTTCCTCCCTCCTCGCCCTCGCTCTCTCCCCTCCTCACCCCTCCTTCCCCGCTCTCCCCTTCTCTCTCCTCTGCTTTCTTCCCCATCTGTCCACTCTCCCACCTCCCTCCTTTCCCCTCAAAACCTCTGGAGTTTCCCCCAGCTCAGAGACGGGAAGCCGTCGCATGCATGATAATTCTTTCTACACGGCGGTGCTCAGTCAGGAAAACATGTGGTAGCCCAGCTAGTGCCTTCTGGTCGGGCAAGGTAAACAACGCCCAGTAGCTCCCCCAAGACTAGCAGCGTTTCTGTCAAATTGCTTTTGCTTATCCCCGTGGGAGAGAGGGCAGAACCGTCTGGTTGATGAGCCGTGTCCGCTGTTCATCCTTCATCGCGGTGCGGACAGGAACATGACCATCTCCCCCCCCCCCCCCCCCCCCTAACCCCCGGCCCTCCCCCCAGACAGAGAGACATGCCTTCGCTCTGAGCTGGTGGAGAAGATTTACAGGAGGAGGAGATGTTGAACTGGGGTTGCTTTGGAGACGTTGATCCACACACACAAACACACACACACGTGCGTGCACACACACACACACACACACACACACACACACACACACACACACACACACACACACACACACACACACACACACACACACACACACACACACACACACACACACACACACACACACACACACACACACCTTCCTCTACAACACGCCCCCCCCCCCCCCCCCCCCCCATCCCCCACTGAAACACTCGTGGCAATGTACGTTCTGTTCTGTCGCGTGTGGGAAACATTGAATGTAGGTCAAAGCGAAACCCTCCTCCATCCACTTCGTTGGAAGCAGACCTGAACCGACGTGGTCGGGTCATTCCCACACTCCGGACAGAAATTCCAAGGGGGCCCTTGACCGAGCTCGTAAATACCGGTGTGTCGGAAGGACGCGACGCGGGGGCCGCGAAGCTGGACCAGGGACGGCCCTGGGACGCGGCGACGCAGGCGGCAAAGCGTTTAGCGCCGTCGCCCTAGAGACCCTGTAAGGACAGGCTGTGGTCGTACCCGCCCCAGACTGCTTCCTGTGGAGATGAAGGGGGGGGGGGGGGGGGGGTTCTGGTCATGTGACTGTAACTGATTGGCTCCGCTGACCTCGTCTGGCCTCGTGCCAGAGGCCCCCTCGTTCCTGTCTGGGGAAGGGGTGATGCGGACCCGGTCGTCTGCAAGGGGCTACACCTTGTTCTTGTCAAGGTAACTTAATCAGATCCGGGCCAAACATGATTAGAATGAGGAATAAACAAACCGCATATACATCACCGCAAGACCGCAAGAGTGTGTGTGTGTGTGTGTGTGTGTGTGTGTGTGTGTGTGTGTGTGTGTGTGTGTGTGTGTGTGTGTGTGTGTGTGTGTGTGTGTCAATGGAACAGTTAGCCTGTTTGTTGGAGTATGCATACACTTTGGCGTGTTTGTGTGTGTGTGTGTGTGTTGGTGAACTTGCATGTGGGCATATAAGGGAATTTGTATGTGTGTGCGTGTGTATTTGCACATGTGTGCATATAAGCATATGTTTCCGTGTGTGTGTGTGTGTGTGTGTGTGTGTGTGTGTGTGTGTGTGTGTGTGTGTGTGTGTGTGTGTGTGTGTGTGTGTGTAATTGTAGCGGGAACGCCCATGATGTCACCGGTTAGTACTGGATCAGCACCACTATGTTGAAACCGTAGACCGTCATGAAAATGGGTTGGAACTCTTAACGCAGGGCAGGAGACGTAGTGCCTCAACGCTCGCATCAACGGCGCCATACACAGACGCTCGTAAACCTTTCTTTACATTGAAGAGTGGAACCACCCAAAGAGTACCAACATGTTTTTAGCTTGGTCGCCTTTCAATTGAGTTGATGTAAACTATTTAAATCTTTCACAAGACGTTTCTCGAGGGGCCTTTCTTCAATTGTTTACAACAGAAGGACTTCAGTATAATATTATTAACCTAACCCTACCATCGTCATAACCACAACCACAGAAAAGGACCTCAAGAGTTTATACAACAATGCTTTGTTTGAGACTTGTTTTTCACGACGAATCCCATTTCAAACATTGTTAGCAAAGCTAATTTGTATGATCAACATACGGTGTAATTGCAAATTGCTTGTACCCTTTTGAATAAAACGGTGACTGAATATTCCAAACATCATGGAAAGTTTCTACTTTGCCTGCTGCGAGAAGTGTGCGAGCCGTCTCTAGTGTCTATTTCTTGTCGTCTTGGCTTCTCACTGGTCCAACATCTGCATCGTGTGCCGGATAATGGGCTAGTGATAATCTGGCTAAACTCGAAGATAGACTCATAGGAAGTAATACATGTATAAAAGAGTGGTTGAACGGGGGAGGGGTGTGAGTCTGTGTGGTAGGGGCAGGGACTGGTCATTCAAAGACATTGACTTGGCTGTGCTACACTAGAACAAGCTACAGGACGCTCGCTGGCACCAGGAATGGAAAAGGGTTATGACAACATAAAAGCAGATGTGATGATCAGAAAGTCCTGGAACCAATTTGTTCGAGTCCAAGCCTAAAACAAAGATGGATTTATACATCCATCCATCCATCCAGGCTCAACCTCTTATGAGAACAATTCATAAACAGACTTGTGGGGACTGGATGCATAGTTTGTCGCCACTGATTGTAGGCTTGCATTGTACTCTGCCTGACCTGTAAAAGTCTCTTTGGACAAAAGTGTCAAATGACTTAAATGCATGTTAGAAGTGTACAGATTTTTTATTTTTCAACTATTTTATCCGTTAGTTTTTTTCTCCCACATGCATAAGGGTCTTGCCTTTATCAAGTTGATGGGGGAGAATCCTGTTCTAATTAATTGATGAAAGGAACATCTCCTATATAACCTTTCAATTTAACCATTGAGTATTTAAGTTGTTCACGCTATGAAACGAGCCCAACTCACAGTGTGTGTCGTTCTGTGTCCTGTGTGTGCGGCAGGAGCCTTCGCCAAGGTCAAGGAGAGCCAGAAGATGAGCGACGAGGGCAAGATGGAGCAGGACGAGGCCGACGGCATCAGGAAGCGCTGCCGCACGGTGGGCTTCGCCCTGCAGGCCGAGATGACCCACTTCCACCAGCGCCGCGAGGTGGACTTCAAGGACATGATGCAGGCCTACCTCAAGGAGCAGATCGCCTTCCACCAGCGCGTGGTGCAGCAACTGGAGCGCACGCTGCGTATGTACGACAGCCTGTGAGGATCCAAGATGGCCGTCCTCCCTTGATGCCAAAAAATTAACTACAACTGAAAAACGTCGCAAAGAGGGAAAGCACGAAGATGTGAACCTTTGGCTTAGATTTTTTTTGATTTTTCTTACGGAGAAATCTGGATGTTTTTATGGATACGAAGAGGACTATTTTATTTTGTGCTTTGTTTATTTTTACCGAACAGTGGACTTTAATGAACAGTCGTTGTTGAAGAGCCTTGGGAAGTCGCGTGTGAGAGGGTTCTCCGCGGAGCCGTCGGGTTTGGAACAGATCGGGTTATGAAGAGTCTTACTGTGTTCTGCCGGCAGTAGATAGGCGCTGTTGCTCTGGCTAACCCGTACGTCTCGTTTCGTATTAATATGACACTTTAGACGAGGTGGTGGTAATGGATCAAAATTAATAAAAATAGGTTTTCAATTGTTCGTGGAATTTAGTCCTCCTCGACTGCTTTTATTGTGCGACGATTCAAAGCCATAAGATGGAGCGGGAGCCTGAAATGCTCCGCTAATTCCGCAACACCGTGCACTTTTTTTTATTTTTTTACGACGGTTTGATGTCAAATCCTTTAACAATAAGCAAGTCACATGTCTTAACGTTATTTTGAGTCTTCCATTTTAGATCGGATTGCAGCCACAAATGGCCGACCGAGTCAAAAGGTGGACGGCGATAAGATCGAGGGGGGGGGGGGGGGGGGGGGGGCGGCGGTGTAACTGTCTGAGACCACTCACCATCGCCTCCTGTTGTCCAGGTAGAGGACTCGTCTTGCTCAGGTGTACACTACATTCATTATTTAATGCCTGTAACGGTTCATCTCTTTACACCAAGTCACTGCTGTGTGCCTTTCCTCCCTCTGCACCAATCCAAAGTCAGACGGAAATACCAATGTAGTCATTTTGTATGTGACCGTGCCTGTTACGAGTAGGGAACATGTTTGGCTGGGATTTGAAAGTAATATGTCTGTGTTTCCCCGGCATCTGTCACGCTGGGCTGTGTTCGGAGACAAGTTTGCACAGGCTTTTATACGCGAGTGCGTAATGGTTTCGTTTGTGAGTGATTGTGTGATCGAGAGAACGGGCTTTTAGTCATCCACTGTGCTGATCAATACATGTTGGTGTGTTGCAAAACTAAACTAACACCTGCCGCACCTAGACCTGGATGCCCAACAGCCATATGAATATGTTCACATGGGTAGAAAGTTCAGTACAGACCAGCTCGATTACATGAATTGGTCAGAGAACTCATATCATTTAAAATCGACTTGAGCGGTGAAGGATATCTTCAGTACCATTTGAAATTTTTTCTTTGCGAACTAATCAAAATATCTCAGTCGCCACACCAATACTTTCATAAATGTATGCTTAAAATATTAGCTGGAATCATGTAGCATAATATACCATAAAGGCACATTTCCTCATGAAAACCTAACACTCAGATGCACACTATTTAAGACCGTGTATAACAACATGTTAATGTGGAGCTGGGGCTTTCGGTCCACTGAAGTTTAAACAGAGCTTTCTGTTGTTGGAGACATTGCCTTCAACACCAACCATCGAAGGACACGTTGTTTGCGAAATATTACGTTTTTTCCACACCTTTTCACTTAAATCGAGAAATTGTGCTTGCAAAGCCGACAATGCACTTCAGCAGATCCATAACGCTCAACGATGCTTTGCTGTGTGTAAAACAAGAGGTGGAATAACTCAATCTATCTCTGTGATTTACTGGGGCAGAAATGGGTTCCTCTCGGTTTCTCAATGAACTGACAACCGGTGGGGCGATGTGTGTCTGAACAGGAGTGTTATCTTAACGATTGTGTCCAGCCCACATCCTCCGGTTTCTCCGTCTCACCGCTCTGCCCTCTAAACGCTATCGCAGTTTAAGCCGTGGTGAACACATTCTGATGACTTGTTAGTTCTTTATTTATGTGTGTGTGTTTTTACTTCAATTTCAACTTCTCGACTCAGAGGAAGGTCGAACGGCGTTCTTTAGGCTCGACCAACAGACTTGGGTTGGAAGAAATGCAAAACAGTTTAAAACAAAGTTTTAAGGTTTCACGCTAACATTAGTTTGCAATAACGATACATCTTTACTCCTTGTCATATCATTTTCTTTCGAAACATATTTAAAAGCAGACATTTCATTATCTGTTTAAGTTATAGCGGAGGAACAGGGTGTATCAATAGCCTACAACCTTATTACCGATTTTTTTATATCGATGCGTAACACTAAACCATCTTCGTACAGGGCTATTGCGGTTGAAGAAAGTGTTAAATGTACTGTTGTAACGGACCAAACTGGTAGGTTTATAGTGGTCCACTGCCCTGTAAAACGCTGTCTGATAAGTGAGGTTGGGTATTTCAGCCATATGATTGTTTTCCTGGAAGGACGCATGAACTCAGATGACCTTTGGAAAAAAACGTCTGTTTACAAACTATTTCTTACTGAATTGGACAACAATATATTTTTTTAACATGTTTCAAATATTTTGATTTGAGGAGCCAAGCAATAAACACAAGAATAATTGAAATCGTCTTTGTCAAAGAATAAACACATTCCGTATTGTTTATTCATTCAGCGTTAAATAGTTTGGTTTTTAAGAATCATTAACAGACGTTTTTCAGATAACCTTCAATCCAAGACCGATATTTTGAAAACAAGTGACTTGTCTGATGTTGAAAAGGGTGAAAACCAAAAGTCTTAATAAAGGTGACGATGGTGATGATTCCTTTGTTATGTTATTGTGCTTTTGTGAATTACAATTTATTTTTGGATTTACACTATAAGAACCAATTCTCATTGAATTAATTCAAGATTATCGCAATACACGTGAATGAAATCCAATTAGAATAGGAACAACCATACAAACAAAGACGGAAGCAGTGAATCCAGCAGCACCACGATACTTTAGGTGTCTGGAAGGCAAGGCTTACCCCAACCTCGATGGATGTCCTCAGTGTTTATTTAAACCTGGCTGGTTCATTGGGCGCCTGTCTTATTAAAAGCTTTTCTAATTGGATTGCCCTAAGGGCCTAATTGGACGCTTCTCTTATTGGACCTCTGTCTGTCTGCAGGGCTCTTTAATCCGATTCCTCAGATTGAATAGCTCACTGAGGAATATTCGTATTAAAGTGAAAGCAAAGACTTTTTTATTTTCAGCTGGAATGAGTCAACAGCTGGAGTCCACCGCAGGAATGATACACGTTCTCACTGGAATTCATTTATATGAAACTCAAAACCTAATTTTCTATCAAAAGCGGCAGGTCAAAGCAATAAAGTTTTCCAAATTGATTATTATCTAGGACACCCTGCTCTCTGATGTAGGTCTGGGGTTATCTGTAAACATTATCTCAACACCTTTTCAGTTGAAAGGGAAAGTTGTTCTCGTCCACGGCATAAACATACAGCACTGGCCGTGTTCCAACATTCTTCAGGTTGTGTGGAGCCTTCTCAGTCAAGGAAGTGACATCACCGGCATGATATTTGGCCACTTTCCGTAGGGGCCCATAGGTTCACTTATTATACCGCAATACGTTCAAAGCGTTTCGAAGAATTCATTGTAATATAAAAAAAATGGGCTGCGTTTCTGTACATTTCTAGGCTTCTAAATCAGAGGAATGAAACATCTCCAAACGAATTACGGAGGGAAAGAGAAAGAAGAGGAGGGTATAGCAAGAAGTGGATTTACAGCGGTAAAGTGAGTTTCTTGGCAAGCTTCCAGCTCCCGGTGCTGTTTCCACACTATTGCTTACAGCGCATTTCTCCGTTGAATGTGTGGGTGAGGAATTCTGGAAAGACTGTAAAAGCGAAAAAAAGAGTTGACCTGCACTCCTATAGTGTGTCTGTGTGTATGTTTTCAATCTTCTTCTTTCCATTGGCCACAGCGGCTGAAGTCGGGATAAGCCAACTGCCTCTTTTTTAACAGGTAACCAAATCAAATATTATCCAAAATGATGACTCCATCACTGTGAGGAGAAGGTTGGGTGAACGTGAATGACGACACTTCACCCATCCAGGAGATTTTCCATTCTTAAAAAATATGATTAATAATAATAGAATATAGTAGATATATTGCCCGTATATTATTATTTCTTTGATATTTATATTTTTGTAATTATATCAACACCAAAAGCCGTACACTACCTTAATCGAAAAGTGTTTAGGGAGTTAAACTCAAACTTATTGGCTGGCACGTGGTAAAAGCATTAGTGCACAAAGTACCAGCAGATGTCCATAAAAAAGCAGCACGTATACATGAGGATCAGAGGAGATGTGAGCACAAGGTCTGTGAAGGAAAGACGGTGTAGGATGAGAGAGAGAGAGAGAGAGAGAGAGAGAGAGAGAGAGAGAGCTGCAGAGAGAGAGAGAGAGAGAGAGAGAGAGAGAGAGAGAGAGAGAGAGAGAGAGAGAGAGAGAGAGAGAGAGAGAGAGAGAGAGAGAGAGAGAGAGAGAGAGAGAGAGAGAGAGAGAGAGAGAGAGAGAGAGAGAGAGAGAGAGAGAGAGAGAGAGAGAGAGAGAGAGAGAGAGAGAGAGAGAGAGAGAAGGCGAGGGGAAGAAAGTGGGGAGGGACTTTTACTTCAGAGAACACAAAGTAGCCAGGAGTCCCTCTTGATGTAGAATCAGTGTGGGATAGTTAAGTATGGAACCACGACAACGACAACCAGTTAGTCAAGTTGTAAACAATCCGTTTCCTACCTTTTTTGGATAAATGTAATAACTACCAATATTGCTACCATGTGCGTTTTTCAAACACATGCTTGCCGGCCTTGTGTGGGTGTTTATTTATTTTGTGTTTTGTGTGGGTATGTGTTTTGTGTGTGGGTGTGTGATTTCTGTGCTGCGTGTGTGTATTTGTTTTCTGCATTGTGTGGGTGTGTGATTTCTGTGTTGGCGTGTGTTTGTGTTTTCTGTCTTGCGTGGGTGGGTGTTTTCTGTGTTGTGTGGGTGTGTCTGAGAATTATGGTTGAGACTCTTGGTACGTTGACACAGACTTGACCCCGAAGGCCCGCAGTATTGCGGGCCTCCAGGAAAACAATGGCAACAGATGGTGAAGCCAGCGTGCTCTAACACAGCGCGCTCCTTGTAATCCCTCCTCCTCCTCCTCTTCGTCCCTCGGGTCACTGCTCTTCAGGTCTTGAAAACACAGCGGGCCAAAAGCCAACATTCAAACCTTATTTGGCCTAATTCCACTTGACTTGGCCTCTCTCTCTCTCTCTCTCTCTCTCTCTCTCTCTCTCTCTCTCTCTCTCTCTCTCTCTCTCTCTCTCTCTCTCTCTCTCTCTCTCTCTCTCTCTCTCTCTCTCTCTCTCTCTCTCTCTCTCTCTCTCTCTCTCTCTCTCTCTCTCTCTCTCTCTCTCTCTCTCTCTCGGATTTAGTAAGACATGAAAAAATATTACTTTCTGGACAAGCACAAAAGGAAAAAAACATTCTGGTAACAAAAGGTCAATTAATTTTTGAACAAAAGATCACAAATGATCAACGCGGAAGAGATGGTAAACTTCGCTTTCCTTTAAACATGACTAGGGTTTTACAAACTGCGTTTACTTATAGTTTACCATGAAATAAGTAATGTTAAACTAAAAGACAACAGTCTACGGTACTGACAGCGATCGGTTAGACACGCAGCGCTGCGTTATGACCGAGACGTTACTCACCGCTCTGCCCATAAAAACCTAATGGATTCCCACGCAGATGGAAATGTACGAGCAGCCCTAGTGTTTCTGACAGATGTTCCAGAGACACTCTGGAAGACAAGGATCATAGCTGTCTCGCGACAGAGTTCCTTGACAACTCTGAACCAAAGCACTCAGCACGAGTTTATCAGCCAGCTCGCGTTGACGTCCAAAGTGAATCGGTTTTATGGAATTAGTGTACTGCTTCAGTACCGACTTATGGTTAACAAGGAAACATGTACAAGTAGCGTAACTGAATGGAAGACAATTCTCCAGGGGCGATTCGAGATAGCTCAGGATGAAACCACTCACAACAAACTACAGTGTTGTAACAATTAGTCTATGTTTTTTTCCTAATGTGAGGAATAACATAATTGCAAAAAATGTGTAATTTGGCGAGACAGTTTAAACAAAGGAAACTCCAATAGGCCTCATTGAGATTAAATGTTCTAATATATTTACATCATATTTGGTATTGTCCCAATTAATAGGTCAAACCAACAGGGATGCCTGCAACATTTTAAACCGTTATGTAACATTCAAAGATCAAATATCTTTTTCCAAGAAAAAAAAAAGGTTGTTTTTCCAAAAAGGAAAGAGGGTTTGAAATCCAAACATCTACAAAGAGTCTACAAAACAGTGACTGTTAAACTGGTGACTGGCAAACAGACACTAGATGACACGCATTGTAGGAAATACCCTACTTTAGCATCCTGCCTAAGTTTGTAATGACATAAATACCTTGCGGTTGACGTCGTCAGTCACACACACCACATGATACACATGAGGTTGACGGGAAAAGGTCTTCACTGTGTTGAATGATTATCAAGAGTTTGCAGACAGCAGAAATTTGAAGATTATGCTTAAATGGCCGTTTATCATGCTTATTGATAACACCAGTGAGTGTGTCCAAGTCTTAGATTTCAGCACTTCCTCTTAAATGAGACAGGGGATGATCCCGTTCGGACTCTTCCAAGTTTATGAATTATGTTGCAGAAAAAGAAAGGGGATATTAATGTTTACAGTTTTATATGTATGATGAAACACGCATGCCAAATGCCAACAGAGAAAAAACTCACTTTAAAACCTTTCTGAAGATAGCCTTGGTAAGATACGGCAAATATTGTTCATTATATCAGTTCAGCTATTCCACAAATCATAGCAGTCAATGCTTTTTAGAGAATTTAGTTATGTTAATAACAAAAAAGAGAGACAACCTAATACAGAGATTAACAGCAGATCATAACGGAATGAAGCACAAACCATGAACCCTGGAACAGTAACAACATCCATCCAGATAGGATGAATCTATCACCACTAGTAATCATACAACTGGGAAGAGACTCCCACTTGTAATGTCAGAAGTGGCGGTCGATTTTGATAATGAATCCTAATGATAAATCAATCTCACACATTGTGGTATAATACGGGCCCTCTATCAACATAAGGGTTCTGCCTGAACCTTCACCACTAGATTGTTCACTTCAGGCACTTTCATTCAAAATGTAATTTCCTCTCCAGGGAAAATATTGATTTAGGTAAAGAAAAATCAATATATCAACTGAATCATGGGTTGATGCGTTATATTCTTTTGTCTTTTCTAACATTGATCAAAACTAGGAAAAGTGACAAAATACTGTGTATTTGTACTTTATTAATCCCAGACTGGAAGCACAAAAGTAATGAGTGCAGTAAGTGACTTAGCAGTTAAAGGCTTAAAGAACATGAGAAACTGTTTAAGATGCTAAGCAAGGCTCAGTCGTCCAATGACTCAAAACAAGCTGTCTGGATGCTGGGAATAAACATTTTACTGGCCGAAGGAAGTTGGAATAAAAGTGTTGAAACAGCAAAACTAACTCTAAATGTGAGCACAAATTTGAATGCTTGTAAAGTGTAATTTGACTGAGTGGGCTCAACATAAAATCCTAAAAAGACAAAAGCGCTAAATTTACCCAAAACTGATCTAGGGTCATTAACTGCCCTCCTTTTTATCTTTGACTTCTATAAACACCATTATGATCCAACGCATGGCTCAGAAGATAACTCACTGGAATCTAGGCAAATAAACACAAGCTGCACACTCGATTCTCTCAACAGGTTACAAAAGGCCCTAGCTTTTGTAGCTCATGATTTATGGTTTGAGTTTAACCATCTACCGTTTTGGCATGCTGATTGGTCTGGAAGTACTTTGAAAACTGTTAAAATCATAAATGTTTCAAAATGGTTATTTAAATTCATACAATCTTATAAAATGTATAGTTTAACTCACAGTATAGTTGTTGGAGGCCATGTTGAAATTATGTCGAACAACATTGATACTTGGGATGGGGTTTGAGAAATCATGACCAAGTTGCTGACCAGAAACCTGTTTTATTTGATTTGTCCTAAAAGGAAGTCGGAATTTCCTGCCTCAGAGTTATGACTGAAGGGAGCATTAGAACAAACTGAAAACTTGTGTACTACTACTGGGATGTAGACGAGTACTTGGAAGGGTTGCTCAGGTGTTCCCCGTTCCCCTAACGAGATGACTGGCCGAACAGGGACCAGACAGAGGCCTATCAATCCACGTTGTCTTGCCACACTCCATGCTACAACAAGCCTTTACTGAATCATACCACAAAGGTCAGAGAATAAGACCAACATTCACTGACCATAAGTTAAGCATAGGTTAATCTAGCATTAATACCAACGACTACTAATAGGCCTACTACACACACGCACACACTCGATGCATACACACTCCCCCTCTCTCTCGCTCTCCCTTTCCCTCTGTGGTACACACATCAACTTTGCAAGATAGGACTTCAAAACATGGATGGGACCTCAGGTTTTGAATCACAACTGTTTAGCACAAAATATTCTTTCCACAAATGTGCTCTTTCAAAAGGCTACTGTCTTAGTCCTTAACAATAGGCCTTACTCCTTTCATGTCAGCCAAGGTGCCTCAAATGCGGCTTGTAAAGACGGCTAAGTCCTTGAAAGCTGCTTGTTAAATGTTCCTTTGGTGTTGTCCTCGCTACCTTCCGTATCCTCAGATCCCAGACAGCATTCCAGAGACACTCCACAATCCCTGTAAACAAGATCGCAGCCAAAGGAAAAACCAAAACAACAGCAAAACCTTGTATCATAAGGATTTCATCACCCCCCCCCCCCCCCCCCCCCCCCCCCCCAAAAAAGCCCCCTTACTTGTGGATCTTTCCAGTCTGTCTCTCTCTCTTGTTGACTCACACACATGCAAAGATGTTTCCGATAACAATTCTCATGTACTGTTATTCAGATTGCATCTGTGTGAATATCAGTTTATGATTTAGTGTTGATCCAACAATAAACAATATGTTGTCGAAGGCTGTTTGCTACAGAATATCTTTGGAATATTTACACCTTTAATTTATTTGGCTGACGATTTTGTCTTTTCCTTATTCCTTCAATAACGAAACCGGGTTTAACTTGAGGAATTCCAGAGCATTCAAACCGCTAATGTTGCATGGTTAGGCGTTGGTGCTGGAGCTTAACCCTCAACGGATTCCCTCAATGTGCATTCTTGTGAAGGGGAACAATGTCTTATTTCTGTCTGGTTTAACAGACACTGGAATGACTGCAATAACCATTACTGTCTTGGCCTTTCTGGTAGATTCTCTCTCTCCCTCCTTTTCTCCTTCTCTTCATTTCTGTTTTCCTCATATCAATTAAATATTTCAGATTTTCCCATTTCTTTTCACGCACGCACACACACGCAGGCACGTGCGCGCACGCACGCACGCACACACACACACACACACACACACACACACACACACACACACACACACACACACACACACACACATGCATTTGTGAAACTAAAGGGGCTTCTAAAATCATCTTTCTAAAAGCAGATTTTAATCATGAAATAAATTCCTACATTGTGAGTAGGAGCGATTCAGTTCCACCAAATCTATAAACATTAATTTATTAAGACACCAAAGTACAGATACATACTTGACTTACAGTAGAACAGTAGCTGTCAGTGATAAGGAACGGTATACAGTTAAGAGTTATACGACCAAACCTGGAAGCGCATTGTGCGGATAGGCCGTATCATAGCAAATATTTGACCAAGGAGAACTCAAACTCATTTGATGTAGTGTGGAACCAAAGATGCCAAATACCAACCCCGCCCCTACTTTCAACGTGGTTTAGTGGTTTAGAGCCCCCCTCCTCCTAAAACGTGGTTGGTACACTCCAGAATTGGTCTCTGGAGATTCTTCGCACCATTGCTTTTCTTGGTTAATTAGAAACATTCTTAGTGGGTTTTGTGTGTGTGCATAAAGCTGGTTGTACGAGCTCAAAATAGCCTTTTAATTTGTGTCGATAGCAGTAGGCCTTTAACTAGTATTAAAAGTTAAGGAGGTTTCATGCATAAATACAAGACTGAATATCTATAACTATAGTATCGAATATAATAATAATATAATACTTAAACTGAGTTATCTCATGCACATTTTAGTTACTTTACATACGATGCTACACAATAAAATTGAACATCATGTTGCTAAAGTAAAAGTACGCATCAATGTCCCATCTCCACTACGAACACCAGTGAACGATTTCATATCTACTTATAATTTTTCTGGATATTTGCAGACCACAACATGCATATCGTAGGCCTACCACAGGTAGCTAAGCTAGGATAAAAAGAGAAGAAGCAAACCTAGTTACAAACAGTGCACTGCACCGCCCGTTCCTTCCAGTCCGTCCTGTGTGACGGCGTCTGACCCAGAGGCCAGTGGGAGTCCGCAGCCTTGAGTGACTTTCCAGACTTCCCTGGCTTCGCTCCCAAAATAACCAGGTTTCCTCCTGCATACCAGGCCTGTTAACCACCTGGAACCCCCCCACCCCCCGCACCGTCCCGTGGTATACGGCCCCCCCCCTCATGGCAGATTACACTTTATTATTTTAAACCATATAAGGATTCTTTAGGGACATTTCTTTTCCGTTAAGGACAGGACAAGATGTACAGGAAAGTGGGCGGAGAGAGAGGGGAGTGACGTGAAGCAAATGTACACGGGCAAGACGTGAACCAGGTTTGATACCGTGCGTTTTTTTACCCCGTGTGGAGGACAGACTGACAGGGTGGCTCGCAGCAAGACCAACCATTTTGAACTTCTTTCTTCAAATTGGTAAAAAAAAACACGTAAACTTAATACCTGTGGACGTGCACAGGAGACTTCAAACAGATTGTTGTTTGGATAATCCCACTGGGGTATTTTGAGATAAAAGGGTCCACCAAATGATACGATCACAATTTCTTTCCCCATGTTGAATAACTCTGCTTCACACTTTATTTATATATAGTTGCTGGGTTTTCATATAATGTATAATCAGTTATTCCCCCTAAAACCTTCACACCAAGAAATATCCCTCCATATATAAAAAAATAATGCTATACATTTCTTTACAGAAGCAGAAGCTGTTAAAGGGCTTGCAGGAAGAGGGGAACGGTGTTAACTCGTTGTCATTTCCTGGCCATTCCTAGACGGCTGGCTTGGCTCCATCACAGCTTCAGCGGGGCCAGGGTGGGCTGAGTGCTGGGGGGGGGGGGGGGGGGGGGGGGGGGAGAGGGGGGGGAGGGGTCGATGGGTGGGCCCAGGGTATGGGAAGTAGGTCCGTGGTCTAGGTAGGGATAAAGTGGGTGTACTAAAGGCTGTAGGCTAAAATACGTCCATGCATTTATCTGTTTGAAGCGAGACCTTCCATTGCCACCAATAAACTCTGCGGTGTCAAAGGACGTCTTGGCAACAACGTCAGCAGCTTTCTTACCGGGCAACACATAACAGCATCTCGTTTGGACTCTGTTTGGAAGGAGCAGGACTTTCAGTACAGCGGTTGTCCATGTCCAGCATCCAAAGTATGGAGAAGGCTCTCATCCCGAAGTCCCGGCAGAGGGAGAGACTTACCTAAAGGGCGAAGAGGAGCACAGGAACACGAGGTGGGGTCGACGGAGGATAGGTTGACAGAGACGGGGCAGGAAGGAAGAACGAGGCCGATGTCGGCCGGTGGGTGGGGGGGACAAGGGAGGCTGCCTGGGGCTGTGTTTTTCTTGGCGAGCCCTGCAGTCTGTCCCAGCCCATCACACACGCACACGCGCACACGCACACGCACACACACACACACACACACACACAGACATACAAGGACACACACACACACACGGACACACACACGCACACACACACACACACACACACACACACACACACACACACACACACACACACACACACACACACACACACACACACACAGACATACAAGGACACACACACACACACGGACACACACACACACACACACACACACACACACACACACACACACACACACACACACACACACACACACACAGACACATGTACACAAGCACACACACGCAAGGACGGACACACGCGCGCACACACACACGAGAAAACATTGTATTTCCATGACATCGTGCCCCAGAGGGGGTGAGGTCGGGTATGCAATGTTTTCTTTCCTTGTCCTCTTCCCCGTCACGGTATTTGGTTTGCACCGAAGTTATTCAGTGTGTAGGGTTTGCAGGACACACACATAACCCAGGGAAATGACAAAACGGTCATGTAGGCCTATGTTACGGTGGCAGGTTAACGTACTGCAGGTTAATGAGATGCACAGGAAAACGCAAACGTAACAGTATAATATGTAACATTGACATAGAGCCTTTGAAATGGGTACTGCAGTCCATCGTCACAATATGAGAGAGTAGTTTCCGCCCCCCCCCCCCTTCTCCCCAGACTCAAGCACCAGGATGCTAGGTTGAGGTCACTCAACGAGAATAAGAGTTTAGGATCTACATTTAAGAATGTAGATCCAAATTGATCCAGAATGCAATTTATTGCCCCGGATGTATGCTAGGAATTTGTCTGCGTATTGTAAACAAATGGAATGAGCTCAATTTGAAAAGACATTTATCGTTTGACAGCCAGCCAGTACAAGACTTCCTTGTTCAACGCTCAGACTTTAATGTTGAGTCTCTAAAATAGGAGCTCTTGCTAACTGGTGGATTTTTATGAATCAAGAACAGTAATTGGATAATAAAAAGTAACCGACGCTGGATGGAATGTTGCCGGAAGGCGTTCAGGATGCAGTGGGAGTGCTGACAAGCACATTTTTCTGACCAGGTTCTTGGTTAGTCTTACATAGTGTGGTACCAGTTAAAAATGGCAGAATGTCATGTCTTTGTTGCCTTGTATCCTATCGCTCTCTCTTCCGTTTCCCATGTTTAAAGGTTAAAAAAAGCTGGAAGGGGGGGGGGGGGGGGGGGGATAAGACGGCATTGATGGATAGAAGTTAGGGTCCTCTCTCTGGGATGACATGCTCAACAATGCAACAGGACAGCAATTGATGATAGAATTGTTCTTTATCATGGCCCATACTGACACATACACATGCTTATCTCTCTTATCCAGTGCATGTGTGTTTGTGGTAAGTGTGTGTGTGTGTTTCTATACGTGTGAGTGTGTTGGCACGCATGCGTGTGTGCGTGCACGCATGTGTTTGTGTGTGTGTCTGCACACGTGTTTTAACGACAGGACAAGTGCGTGTATCAGTGGGACAGAACGGTCTTGTACTCCACAGTGCTGTAGGGTTGACCTTGGGTCATCAGACCTGAACACATGCTCTGGGGAACAGCTGCATGCCAACAGCATGGCACTGTGAACACGCATCCCTCAACCTGACACACAATCCTTTGCTTTATCCGCAGAGACATTTGGTTTGCGTGCATGTATTGAGTGGTTTGTGACAGCAATCTTCAAAGTCAGGGTGTTGTAGTCTTTGCAGTGGTGATGCATACACATACATCGCAATACATTTCACAATTCCCCTTCCTATATTGAACTGACTGAATTCAGTTTTTGTTGTATAGTGCTTTGCACACAGATTTTAGACTGCAGTGTACAATCCAAAAATATACAGTATGTACTGTACGTATAGACCTAGGTTGACCATTAAACCAAACCACAATGTTTAGTTGAACAGGAGAAATGTTCCACAAACCACGCCAGAAATACAATACAACCCTTGTCAGAGTGCGGTATGGAAACCATTTCGTTCTGTGAGACATGGACGAATGTCGAGTGCACTGCTGACTAATGAAAACGATTTGAGAGACTTTCACTCAGTGAAATGGACTGAGGGCTTTTTCTATCACATGCCTACGATAGATGCCCGGCACTTTGAGAGGCAATCGAGTTTAATGATATATGTCGAAAGGGTTAAGAATAAAGTGAACCAATGTTTCTTCTATAACCGGGTTCAAGCACATAGTTCCAAGCTCCCAATGATATTAGAGGTTAACACCCTAACTGCTGTTGGTAAAAAGCTAGTGCTGTATTTTTGTGTTGTAAGTCTGCCAGGGTATAAGCTTACTTTCAAATGCAGTTCAAATCAGTAGTGGTGTGTAGCAGATAGTGTACTGACATAGAGAACCGCCTTTATTTAACATGGCCGCGAACATTTCAACAGGATATGTGATGCATATCCTGCTGATAATTGGTTTGCATGCGCGAGAAATTCTCACCAATAAACAAGAAACCAAAAACATAAACAAGGGAGAAAAACAACTTTTGTTTACTGTTCAGTTTTCATTCAGAAACACAGTTCAATAACAGCTACCCTGCATTAGACACACGTCCCATAAAAAGGCATAGGCCAGATGTAATTGCACTGACTAAGATAAACCCCCTTTCTCTAAATATAGAGCCTAACCTGTGAGAACTTAAGAAAAACGGTTTCACACAACACACACCGCTTGAGATAGTGATACATCCCATAATGGAGTATTCTTTATTTTAATGGTATAAGGCAGACAAGGGTGAATGTACAGCTGTTATAACGGTAGGCAGCCTAAACTCCTCTGGCCTAAACTCACAGTAAAGGCCGATTATGAAATAGACCACGAGGACAAAATGTACGAGAGCATCAGCAGTCAACTTGGTAAGAAAATTTCATACAGGGAAAGAAACCAAAAAATAAGCGTTATGTCAGAGAGAAAAGGGCACTCATTGGAAATAGTGACCGTCCGAGAGGGCCTTGTTAAAGTGCTGACGAACGGCTGCACTTTTACTCGCAGACTAGCACCACCTGGTGGCAAAGGGGGATGAAGCGTCCAGAGCTATCCAGACAATGGTCCACCGTCCGTGCAGCAATACAATTAATGTCGTTGTGTCCTCGTTTTATTGTCTTAAAAGGGAAAGCAAATGCTCATAAAAATGTTTGCAGCCACACATGTTTTAATTATCCTGCAGGCTCGGTAAAGGGGTTAATGTAATAACAAAAAACAGCTCAGCTTTTGTTGCATGAAAGTTTTATTTCTATTAGTGCATGGACAACTCTATGAAGTAGCTTTGTTAGACATTATTCCGGTTTCAAAAAGAGAAATTGTCTTCTGTTGTATGACTCTTATATCACTTATGTTTTGGAAAAAAATGAATTCTGACAATTGTAATGAAAAAAATTAAAATAAATAATGAATGATGATAACGGTTGGGGGAATGATAGAGATCAATATGAAAACAGAAGCTTCAAGCTAACACCAGGGAAGTGATACAGTGGCAGATAGAGGCACAGCAATGGAATGAGAGAATGGCTAAGGCACATTTGGCAAGCACAAATGTACGCACATAAAAACACACACACACACACACACACACACACACACACACACACACACACACACACACACACACACACACACACACACACACACACACACACACACACACACACACACACACACACACGCCTTTGAAGTCTAATGATAAGTAGAAAGATAACAATGACTAATATATACCACTAAGCACAAAAACATTGTCCAAAAATAGAATATTTTTCACACAACCCCCCCCCCCCCAACGAAACAATAGCAAGATACGTTGGTTCTAGTAGATCCAGCAAGAAAAGCGAATGGCCCTCGGGCCAACAGGTAGGGAGACGGGCCTTATACACCTGGCCACCATCTTGGTTCCGTCTTGGTTCTAAATGCTAGCTGGTTGGGGGAACTGAATGGGGAGTTCTGTATGTATGGATTTAGAACCAAGATGGCTGCTAGGTGAACAAGGCCCATGATGGGAAAGCCAGTGGGAAAATGTATCACACAATCCACCTTATGATGTCAGTTAAATCAAAATCCCCTCGAAACCCACTACACAGATAGAAGACAGATATACAAAGCATAACAGAAAGGGTGTACTTAAGCATATAACTAGGAAAGTATAAAGGTACCATCTTCAACCATGTAAATGATAAAGGAAATGTACAACAAATACTCTATGGTATCTCTCTGAATACATGTTAACTCTTGTTAATCACTGTGGCGTGTCTTTGTGAATGAGGGTTAGGAAAACACAGTATTGATGTACCCTGATTTTTCTGTTTTATTTTTTTTTGTTTAACAATGAACGGCAGCGTTCTTTAACCACTCTGTTCTAGATTTCACTAGTTTTTGGATTATGATTCTTGGTTCTATCACTTTGCTGTTCGTTGATAAGAATTTGAAAGTGTATGAATGCACATCCTGATCATTTGACCATCTTTTCAGATCGTCTAATAACAACAATAACAACAATAAAAACTAAAAATAGCTTGAAAGCCACGTAATCAATAAAGCATTAATCGTAGGTTTAAGACTGGTTTTTGTTTCTTCCATCACAGCTAATATATACGGAATGCATGACGTCAGAGAGAAATTACCCAAAATGCCTTGCGGGTGGGGTGGAATCCTACTGACTCCAGTGAAGTGTGTTTCACAAACAGTTCCTAGTCAGTTAGACAGCAGTCAGTCTTAGATTTTTTTTTTTTATGAAATCTTAATAGCAGGCTTGGAAAATGGAAACCCAGCTTGTTCCACATGACCTCATCTCCGCTCGTCAGCCAATAAAAACGTGTAAAAGGCAGAGGCCACAAAATGGATTCCTCCTATTGGTTTAGGAGTGAGGTACCATGCAGCTCTGTGGTGAAGGATGTGCCAGCCTGGAGAATATATAGACACGTCCTTGGGGAAACAAACAGAACTTAGAAAGTGTGGAAGATGATGGAATTCAGTCAAGTCTAAATTCAATATAATCTGCACTGCCGCACGGTTTTATTGTGTGGGCTTCTAGGTTTTTTGGAAGCTGTAATTTTCCCTGAATAAGACACTAAATTCTTACCAACCTTGGCCCGCATATCCTAGGTATTGTACGTTATTGTACCATGAAAATGTATCGAATTTCTAGGAAAAGGTAATTCGTAATGACTGCATATAACTACAAATAAAAAGACGTTTAAAGTGGCCATCTTTAGGACCTGATGTTCAGGGCGTTTTGGTTAGTTAGTGTTAATGAAGGCTCATCTCTCATCACCATGAGACAGTTCTCTGAACCGAATCAGAAGTTCTACCGCCAATCAAACAGAACTCCTAAAATGGCCACTCTAAACGCTGCTTTCGTAGTCACATGAAAGACCTTGACCGGGCACACAAAAAAAATAACGTTAGTTTTTTTTGCAAACACACACAGAGCGTGTCCATGTCCTCGCTCGTGCCCCGTTCAGAAAAAAACAGAATGAAAAAACTAAAAATAAATAGACATAGCTAAAGCCTCCGAGAGAATGAGAAAAATAACGCCTCGTCGTTTGCCGATGGATATTCAGTGTTTCGTTGCCTGAGTGTTGTTCCACGGATGAAGCGCAAAGTGAGTAACCAAAAGTTAAGAGTTGAATTCTAGTCAGTTCTATTGCTGCGGCAAGAGAGGTCTTACGACGCTAAACACGATGAGTAACTCCGGAGGCAGTGTTGTACGGACCTGAGGGTGGACCTCTGTCTCCGGCCCTGGGGAGACAGTCTTAGACCCAGTACTGGTTCTTTTTCAGCGCAGGGTCCGTGGTCCGACAGTGCTGCAGCAGCTCGGGGTCGGCCTCCTTCCCGTCCATGTTGGACATGGGGATGTTCCCGGCCGCGTCCGTCTTGCGGAAGGTCTCGGAGCTCGCCACCTCGCCGTTCTTGGGCTTGGCGGCCACCATCTGCACGTTGTGCTTGCCCGTCTTGTTCTTGCGTATCAGGCAGTAGGCCAGGAAGGCCGCCGCGAGCAGGAGCAGCAGGATGATGATGATGGGGATGAGGATGGCCCACAGGTTGTTGCGCCGCGACACCACCGGCTTTTGATCGGTGGCCTTCCCCGGGCTCGGGGTGGTGGTGGTGCCCGGGTCGCCGCGGGTCAGGTCGTCGTCGACCCTCCGGTGGGGGTCGTCGGTGGCGGCGGGACGGGGGCCGGCTCCGCCCGGGGGGTCGGCGCCGACCTCGGGCGCCCGCAGCAGGGCGACGGGGTAGACGGCGGAGGCGTTGTAGGGCTCCGTCAGGAAGGAGAGCGTGCACTCGGCCGGCGGCACGCCGTGGGCCTTGAGCAGGAAGCGCGCCTCGTCCCGGTGGACGCCGTCGCCCCGGGCCCCCTCCGCCGGCGCGCCGTCGGAGATCTCCATGGCGACGCGGCCCTGGTCCAGGTCCCGCTGGGTGAAGGTGTCCAGGGGCTGGCCCGCCCCGGGGCCCCCGGCGCGCACGAAGCGCGCCCGCCGCGGCTGCTGCACCACGCTGAAGACGGGCGCCGCCCCCGTCTTGTTCTCCAGGGCGCTGGCGTCCAGCAGCGCCCGGTCCAGGCGGACCAGCGCGCCGCGCGGCAGCACGGGGTCCCGGGCGACGGCGGCCAGCGGCTCCACCGTGATGCGGAGGACGGTCGAGGCGCTGACGGCCCCGCCGGGCCCCACCGACGCCACCAGGGCCACGCTGTCGCGCGGCGACGTGGACTTGACGAAGCGCACGCTGACCCGGCCCTCGCGGACCTGCGTCTGCGTGAAGGCCGAGGTGGGCAGGCGGTCCACCATGACGGCGGCGTACCGGGGCGCCTCCGTGATGTTGTACACCACCTCCTCGTCCGGGGGGCCCCCCGCGTCCGCCCGCAGGATGTCCTCCGTCAGCGGGGTCTCGTCGTCCCCCTGCCTCACCCGGACCTCGGGCGCCGCCGCCAGCACCAGGGCGCGCGCCCGCACCACCACGCGCAGCGCGTGCGGCTCGGTGCGGTGGCTGCCGTCCGTCAGCACGAACCGCACGGCGCCGGCGGCCAGGCTGCCGTCGCTCACGAAGCCCACCCGCCCCCGGTTGACCGCCTCCTGGCTGAACTCGACGAGGGGCTTCAGGGAGAGCGCGTGCACCAGCCGGCCGTTCCCGGGCTCCTCCGTCACCTCGTAGCGCACCTGGTCGGGCGCGCTGTCCTCGTCCCGGGTGTTGAGGTGCTTCTGGGTCAGGAGGGTGAACGCGCCCTGCAGCACCTCCAGCGTGGCGTCCTCGCTGACCAGCTCGGGCGGCCGGGTATCCCGGCCGCCGACCGAGATGTGGAGCTCCTCCTCCAGCACCACCGACTGGGCCGAGGAGACGACCTCCTGCGGCGGCCGGTTGAGGTACGCCCGGAAGGAGAAGCCGTCGGAGGCGGGCGCGGCCGAGTCGCCGTGCACGTACTCCAGGGACCCGCGAGTCACGTCCCGCTGCATGAAGACCGGGGAGCTGCGGGCCAGGGGCGTCCCGGCCAGGATGAGGCGCCCGTGGGCGGGGAAGCGCGTGACCTCGTACACCACGTCCAGGCGGCCGCGCTCCGCCTCGGGGACGCTGGCCAGCAGGTTGGAGGCGTCCAGGACGGAGCTGTCGATCACCTGGCCTTCACCCTGGACCACCACCAGACCTGACGGGGGCCACGGGCAAGAGGGGGATATATAAAGGGGGGCAAATGATTTGGAGGCAAACTCAATGCATGTGTGAAGGCAGAATTTAAAACACACACTTTGTGTTTTTTCTCTCGACGTTTCTGTTCTGCAACAGAAGCAGAGGATCAGCGCGTCATACAGACCCAAGCGTCATAACAGCTGTTTTTATTAGCTCTGTGACTTAGTAGGTAGTTGGATGGAAAAACTAAATTGCTTTGTTCAACCTTTCACCCTGGATAAATATTCCCTAAACCTTGCTTCCTGTCTCTTCTCCCCTCTCTGTCTCGCTCTCTCTCCCTCCCTCTGCCTCTCTTCCTGTCTCCACTCCCCTCTCTGTCTCGCTCCCTCCCTCCTCTCCCTCCCTCTGTCTTCCCCTCTAGATCTCTAATGTTAAATGGACTAGCATTTACTGGACTGAGCACTTTTATCCAAATCGCTTTACAACATTGCCCGAACATTCACCCGTTCAGACACCGACGGCGGAGCCCCCCCTGCAGGGCGACAGCCAGCTGGTCGGGAGCAGTCAGGGTGAGGCGCCTCGCTCAGGGACAACCTCGACACGAACGAGCACCCCTGTGGTTAGCAGCACCACCCGCTCTACCTCCTGAGCTACTGCCACCCTATCGCTATACCTCCCCCTCTGTCTCCCCCTCTCAGTCCCATGCCTCCCCCTCTGTCTCCCCCCTCTCAGTCCCATGCCTCCCCCTCTGTCTCCCCCCTCTCAGTCCCATGCCTCCCCCTCTGTCTCCCCCCTCTCAGTCCCATGCCTCCCCCTCTGTCTCCCCCCTCTCAGTCCCATGCCTCCCCCTCTGTCTCCCCCCTCTCAGTCCCATGCCTCCCCCTCTGTCTCCCCCTCTCAGTCCCATGCCTCCCCCTCTGTCTCCCCCTCTCAGTCCCATGCCTCCCCCTCTGTCTCCCCCTCTCAGTCCCATGCCTCCCCCTCTGTCTCCCCCTCTCAGTCCCATGCCTCCCCCTCTGTCTCCCCCCTCTCAGTCCCATGCCTCCCCCTCTGTCTCCCCCCTCTCAGTCCCATGCCTCCCCCTCTGTCTCCCCCCTCTCAGTCCCATGCCTCCCCCTCTGTCTCCCCCCTCTCAGTCCCATGCCTCCCCCTCTGTCTCCCCCCTCTCAGTCCCATGCCTCCCCCTCTGTCTCCCCCTCTCAGTCCCATGCCTCCCCCTCTGTCTCCCCCTCTCAGTCCCATGCCTCCCCCTCTGTCTCCCGCCTCTCAGTCCCATACCCCCCCTCTCTCTCCCCCCTCTCCCTCCCACGTCTCCCCCCTCTGTCTCCCATGTCTCCCCCTCTGTCACCCCATCTCCCTCCCACTACTCCACCTCTCCCTCCCCCCTCTCCCTCCCATGTCTCCCCTCTCCCTCCCATGTCTCCCCCTGTGTCTCCCCCCTCTCCCTCCCATGTCTCCCCCTCTCTCTCCCACGTCTCCCCCTCTGTCTCCCCCTCTCTCTCCCACGTCTCCCCCTCTCCCTCCCATGTCTCCCCCTCTCTCTCCCATGCCCCCCCTCTGTCTCCCCCTCTCCCTCCCACGCCCCCCTCTGTCTCCCCCTCTCTCTCCCTCTGTCTCCCCCCTCTCCCTCCCACGTCCCCCCTCTCCCCCCCCCTCCCTCCCATACCCCCCCTCTGTCTCCCCCTCTCCCTCCCATGTCTCCCCCCTCTCCCTCCCAAACCCCCCCCTGTCTCCCCCCCTCCCTCCCACGCCTCCCCCCTCTGTCTCCCCCTCTCTCTCCCATGCCCCTCCTCTGTCTCCCCGCTCTCCCTCCCATGTCTCCCCCTCTGTCTCCCCCCCACCCACCCCCCTCCCTCCCCCTCTCCCTACCGTTGTTCTTCCAGAGCTGGGAGGAGGCGTTGGGGTGCGCTGCGTAGTAGGACACGGTGACGGGCAGGACGTGAAGGAGGTCTGGGGCCGGCTGGGAGCTGAGCTGGAGCTCCACGGTGTCCCTCACCACCCAGAAGGGCTCCTCGGGGAGCTGGTGCTCGTAGAAGACCAGGCCCGCCTCCAGCTTCAGGTCAGGGGGGGAGGGAGAGGAGAGCAAGGAGAGGGGTGGTGGTGGTGGTGGTGGAGGAGGAGGTGGTGGTTAGAGGCTGGGAAATGATGCTGTTCAGATGGCTTATTGTTTTAGGACTCATAGGTCACCCCGTTGTTTGTTACGCTTTAAAAGAATAAAACATCGTTGAACAAGAACATGGAAATGTTTTTTTTTTTTTACAATGTTTAACCTTTTGTTTGTTTGTGTGCGTGTACGGAGCAACGACTGTAATGTGATGTAATGCAATGTCTCTGTGAGGTTGTGCGACTGTGTTGCATTGCTAACTTAACACACATGTGTACACATTCAGTCCGGCTGGTGATTCTGTATTATAATTATTATTTTAAAAATGATAATGCAATTATAACTTATGCTATAATTTATATTATTATGATTATAACCTGTGAGAGAATTATTCAAGTGAACTATTCTAATCCACTTGTGTCTACGAATCCATTTCATTTGAAACATCCATAAGGAAATCTTGTCTCTCTGAGAGTCCGGGATAAACAATGTGAATGAACATTAACCACTGGACACCCTCAAGGTATGAGGCCCAGAGTTCACTGCTAGACAAAAAGAGCTTTTCCACTTCAGTGGTCGTTCTGGTTCAGTTATGTGTGGCCAGTACAACGATATCCACAGTCAACACACTTCATAGAGTCCAGGCAGTGGTTTGGCTCAGTGCAGTGAAGGGTTGGAGCAGGAATGTGTCTTAGTAGGCCTACACTGTGAGGTCATGGTGTAGACCCAACCAATGTCTCTCATGGATACTGCTAAGACAACACAACCAATAATCACAAAGAAACAGGCCACCAGCACACGGCCACAAAAAAAGCAGCTATAAAGTAAACTTCTAAATATGAACTTGAGTCTTTCTTTTTGTATATTTGTACTATTTTTGATTTTGGCTCTATAACCTAAAGGTTGGGCATTTGACTGATAAAAAATAATCTTTCATCAAAAGCTGTTGAAATTGACTGCTTTTGTTTCATCCAATGAAGGGCTATTTGGCCGTTGCAACTGTTAACGTTGTGGAATATGAAACCTAAAACGCTTCGGCCAATTTATCTTAGGGTTGTCTTACGTTCACAAATCCACGTTGGCGGTAGTAATGGTGACTTTAACATGCTAATTATTGGGTTTCAGAAAAAAAAAAAAATACTTGCACTACAGCACTCATTGTTATGGTAAATAGTTGTGGTTTACTCGGCCTATCTTTGAGAGAAGATTTCCTTCGAGCGGCACATTGGGTGTACAATAGAGACCCCTTGTGGACAAACACGACCAATACAGCGACGATGCATTCGGTATCAAAACAACATATGTTGTGTATCTTAAATCAAAATGTCTTCCTCTGCTGAACAAAAGGACGACGGAAGCACTATCTGAAATTAAATTTTTAGAGAGAGGAGAGAGGCAGTTCCCCCTTCCCCACAACCCCACAATATTTTAAGCACAACAGCTATGTTGTTTGAATTTTTTGAACAGCTTGAATTTCCCTCGGGATTAATAAAGTATCTATCTATCTATCTATCTATCTATCTATCTATCTATCTATCTATCTATCTATCTATCTATCTATCTATCTATCTATCTATCTATCTATCTATCTATCTATCTATCTATCTATCTATCTATCTATCTATCTATCTATCTATCTATCTATCCATGTCAGTGTGATTATGTGGAAGTGTTATCCAGTGTTTTCAGCACTGTGATTTTTTAATGATTGAAAATAAATATACTTAAAATATGCCTATTGTTGACGAAAAAGACATTGAAGAAGGCCTGATTAAATACGCTATTAGAGGAGCATTTGGCTTGACTTTTAAAAAAAAATAGAGTTGCTTTGTGCATTTGTTTTCCATTGTAATGTTTTCTAATGCTTTGGGTTGATTTGTGTTCTAAATAAACACGCTGGGATCATAGACGGCGCAGCGGAATTTCCTTTCCTCTGTTTCCCATCGTCCATGTCCTTCGTGCTTTAATAATTGTATATAAGTGGGGTGCTGGCACTCATTGCCCACCCCCTGCATGTCTATTTATATCGTTACATATGAGGTGGGCCTTGATAATAATTGATTTGCACAACCAAAGTCATAAGGTTAAGAACCACTGCTGTAATCTATAAAGGCAGGGACATGGGCTGAGCTAGACCGGAATAGGTATGCGATATTAAAATGACTCAAATAGCCTCAAAGAGAGTACATTTACTAAAGGCTGCAGAGGCAGGGTTGCATCATCCACGAAATTCATTTTACGCCTACTCCTCTGAAATACCACAGCCTGCGTGGTGAAATGGTGATCAAGGTTGAGCACGGCACATGAATGTACTTCATGTTAAGCAATTTCATGGTTCATACTTTATGCTACATAAATTAATATTGGAGACGAAATACCGCTCTAATAAAGAAAAGTACGATCTGGCCTGAATTAACGCGGCACTCTCTTCAACTTGGTGTGAGTAGGAAAAAGTTTGGATACGAAATGGCTGCCCTTGAGACGCCCACGCCAATCCCATGGTCAATACGGAAGGCAGGGTACCTGGGTCTGGGTGAAGCCAGTGATCTCCTCGTACTGGTTCCTGTCGTTGGCCAGGATGAGCCTGCCCAGTCGGGGCGGACGCAGCAGAGAGTAGCTGATCTCATTCCCGTCCTCGTTGGTCACAGCCCCCAGGTTCGCGCTGGTGATTGGCTGTCGTGTTCCTGTGAGAGAGGGACCACGCGGTCACACGCAAGAACACACACACACACAAACACACAAACACACATGCATACACGCAGACACACACAAACACAAATAAATGTAAGTGCGTCCAAAAACACAGACACACGCACAGACACACACACACACACACACACACTCACACAGACACACAAAAATATACAAGCTCACTCACGTATGAACAAACACGTGTACACATGTAGGCACGCACAGACCCACATTTGAGCGCTTAAACACCGTCCAGAAGGATCTCTTGTTGATATATATTACGTTGTAAAAAGGGGAATTGAAATGAGGCTTATTAAAACTGGCTTATTAATTTAAACAATAACTCACACATTTCCCTCGAAAGCCTCATCCTAATGCTCGATTTATTACTTCAGTCTCAGTCAGGCACTGTCTTCATATTATCTATTTTCTTTTTGAATTTGCATTTCACCTACTCTTACTATACTCCTGTAATCATTTGGGATAGTGTGATTATGGCAGTTTCTATTCTTATTTCATATAATCAATCTCTCCTTAATACCCATTCCTGTGCGTTCCGCTTGGATGAATAAAGTGAATGTCCTCTTCTCGGCTATCCCTCCTGCGAGCCGACTCGTTTTCCACACGCGGCCAACAAACTCCTTCAAAGCGTTCCAGCAGTCCAGATCTGTCCACCTTTCTTTATTTATTTCAGGGGGTCGACTGAGGGATCGGATTAAAGGGACACTGCCGGACATCTACTGAGAGATGCCTCCCCCCCCCTCCAGGTGCATTGTGGGTAACAACCAGCGGGGGCCTTGGCGCCTTACCGGGGAAAACCATGAGGTCCTCCTGCGTTTCCATGGTGATGGCGAGGGGCCTGGCGGTGACGATGAAGTGGTAGAGGGGCGATGTGTGTTCACCGTCCGTCACCTTGAAGCTGAAGCCACCCGACTCCTCGCCTGCAGACCCACACAGCGCGCACACACACACACACACACACACACACACACACACACACACACACACACACACACACACACACACACACACACACACACACGTTACTGGCTGTCTGCCTCAGGCCCTCTGTCTGTCAATCTATCCGTCTGTCTGTCTGTCTGTCTGTCAGTTTATCTGTGTCTGTCTGTCCGCAGTCTCCCAATCTGTCTGTGATTGAGTTTGTCTTTCTGTCTGTTCATCTGTATGTCGGTCCGTTGGTCTCCATCACTAATTCTGTGCAACTGTCTATTTCTCTTCTCTCTGTCAATCTGTCAGTCACTCTCATATCTGTCGGTTCATCTGCCGTCCCTTTCTGTCTGCCTGTATCTATCCATTTGACTGTCCGTCTGTCTATCTATTGGTCTCTGTCTGTCTGTATCACATGTCTGTCCATCTGCCGCTTCACCCCATCTCTGTCAATATCTAACTGCTCGTGTGTCTATGTTTTCCTCTATCTATTTATCCGTCTGTCTATCTGTGTTTAGAAGGGTTGGAGAAGAGAAAACCAATTCTCTTCTCCACAGGGTTGAAACTGGCTGGACGGGCTTCGGCAGAAAATGAGAAACAGATAAAAAGTCATTATTGCGGCCAACCTTTTTATATCGTATTGTCCCTTCATAGTCGAGTCTAGACAATTCCAAGCCAAGGGAATTGTCGTTAATCACACTGACAGTCTGAACGCTCTTCACAGGTAGCGCAAGTTCAAAGTCCCCCACCCCCCCAACCCCAATGCTTCTACAGGGCACGTAACAACCGGCCCTGAACAAACCCTGAGCAGGGCCGCGAGAGCGATCCTCACCGTGGTCCAGGGAGGCTTGGGACGACGAGATAACCTTACCGGCCCTCCCCCTTCCCCCTTCCCCCCCGCCGTTCCCACGGCGACCCTTACCCTCGTGGATGAAGATGACCTCGCCGTTGTTGATCTGGGCCTGGGTGAAGTTCATGACGCCGTGGTCGGGCGCCTCCTTCAGGGCCACCAGGCCGCTGGTGGGCGTGGCGTCCAGCTGGTAGACCAGCTCTTCCAGGGCGCTGTCGTTGTCCTCGGTGCTCAGCATGCTGGAGGTGATGTCCGACTCCTCCCCGCTAAGCACCTGGCCGGGGGGGAGACAGGGTGCAGAGTCTGGCTGAGGACGGAGCAGCTGACGAGTGGACACGGGGCTGAGATGCATATGGGGGTCACGGAGGCCGAGGTCGCGGACATATTAATATTTTTAAGGTGGATTTTTTTATCGAAAGATATGTTTGTCTAAGGTTTGATTGTCTTGTAAAGACCCGATACATACTAACAGGCTGCCGAATGATTGTATGCCGGTAGCATCTATAGATAATTAAATGTCAGTATGTCTGGCATGATACTGGGGCTATTGCTAGACCTTCACTATCATTTTAGAAAATTATGGCGAGAAACGTTTTCTAACCATAAAAACTTTGAGTGAAAGTCATAGACACACTTGAGCTATTTCATTGCAAGGGCGTGTTCATTGTTGTAAAAGTCAGACGTGATTCAGTGTTGTTTTATCTGTATCCCAATGTCCCAGGTGTTGTTCCAGAAAGTTTTGGAATTACCTCTTCAACCAAGATAGATAGATAGCTAGATCAATAAACGGACAGACAGAGAGTCAGAGACAGAATTAATCAAAGTTAGAGAAAGGTAGAAGTGGAACAACTTGTGAAAAAAAAGTACACAAAAAGCAGAAAGACAAAACACCAGACCCCCATCCGCCAACCATCCTTCTCTTCAGAGGAGCCCCCATCAAAAGGTTAATTATTCCTCCGCGATCCAGACGGTAGACGACGGTCCCCTTATCGGAGAAGGAGGGCAGCGGCTTCGGCGTGAATGACTGCGCGCGCCAGGGCGGGAGAGATTTAATGGCATTCTAATGGCTGGTTGGTTGAAAGGGGCATTAATTGAAAGAAATGGGCCAGATCCACGAATAGATATATTCTTAAATAGCGGGACTCTTTGGGGAGGGGCCAGAGAGATCGGGACGGAGATTGTAACAGAGAGAGCGAGTGAGGGAGGCTGTCTGGTAGGGGTGTGTATCGATCTCAGAACCCATTTGTTCCTGGCTCTCTTTCGCTCTCTCTGGCAGGCTTACCCTCCTCTCTCTCCCTCCTCTGGTTTTGTATTTTTCTCTAAAGGGCAAGATACCTCAGGTAAAGGTTACGAGATGGAGGCTTGTTACTTGATGAATGCAAAAACATAAATAATGATGGCTCAGGAATTTCCTGCAGTGTTGCGGTCCATTTGTTGTACCGAGACGTATTGCATGTGTTGCCGTTATTGGGAAATTATGCAAAGCTATTGCCCGAGCTTTGGTGTGTGTTTTGGGGGATTGTTAGATAAGTCGTTATTTGTTCCTGAAAGGGAAACCCATTTTTTGAAATGTATGTCGAGCAGTAGCCTAATTTATTTTGACAGCCCATCTCTGTTCCATCACAAGGAGAGACACTGTCATCAGTCAAAATAAGATGAAATAAATCAAAAACAAAAACACTTTCTCACCCACACAGGCACAAACAAGGAGAAACTCAACAACGCACGCACACACCAATGCACACATCTATGAAAAGTTACACCAGACATGCGAGCCCACACACACACACACACAGCAAAGGTTTATCCCACACAAAACCAAATAAACACTAATGAAACCATGCACGCACACCCACACTGACACGCACATAGACACACACACCCACCCACACACACACACACAGACACCACAAGCTTAAGTAGGCTACATATACGCATACTAAACCGCACCACCAAACATTGCATCACACCCTTTACGTCAGTGTAGAAAGAGTTATTTCTAAGTCCTCATTTTGATAACGATAAGGAGAAGCGTGATTAATAGTGTACATGATTGGCAGCAGGCTTAACAAATAGTAAAGGTGTACACAACCCTGCGTAATGACTTTAATCCCGGTAGTTCCATAAGATTTTTTCTTCTCAAAATAGCTTTGACGGCAGTAACCATAGAGATATTGGGATGTGGAATGTGTGTTTATTTCCAGAAGACCACTCTTTTCCTAGGTGGTAAGCTGCTTGAAAATGAATTTGAATATATTTACACTTATATATTTATTATGATAACACTATCCAAACATATTTCTGGGATTTGTAAGTTTGTCATTTTTTTATATATATTTACAACTTTTAAAGCTCCGCTTTCATATTAGAAGAAACACCAAGACTATGACCAATGTGGTTAATTAATAAATAACATTGCACCTCATCTCATCTTTGGTCTGCTGCTAGGCAGAATGTGCCACCTTTCTATTGCTCTCCGTTCAGTTCAAATATGTATTCTAGTCTTCAACCTCAATCAATAGATCAATGCTGTTAACCGACCAATTAATAAACACAGGAGAATATAAATTAAGTGAGAGAGAGAGAGAGAGAGAGAGAGAGAGAGAGAGAGAGAGAGAGAGAGAGAGAGAGAGAGAGAGAGAGAGAGAGAGAGAGAGAGAGAGGGTCCATATTGTTGTTAAATACTCACTCAACCATACAGAAAATCTAACAAAATATTATCTATTATCTATCTATTAAACATTTAAATGTTTAACCAATTAAATAAAGGAACTTTGGAAAGAGGTGGCAGATCAAGGCACATTTGCATGGAACAAATTAGTTTCATTTCAATAGCAGTCAGTTGAAATAAGCGTGTTGTATTTTCTCACAGCGCAACACTAGATGGCGACATTGAGCCAGTCTACTGACAGGAGGTGGGGACGGCAGTCCGACGCAATTTGGGAAGGTAATCTGGAAATGGCCGCACAAATTGATGGTTTATATAACAATCAATACAGTTAGCAGCGGAGAGGATGGGCTGCAAATTCAATTTTAACTGACACACTACCTGGTAATTTATTCTGAAATGTGGCGGAGAAGCTGCTGTAGGCAAAATATCATGTTTGTGCCACCACCACCACCACCACCACCACCACCACCACCACCACCACCACCACCACCACCACCACCACCGGCCCTTGCCCCACCACTGCCTCGAGTTTAGCTCTTGTGGGCAGTATAGGCTGCTACAAGCAGGGGTCCCCAAACATCTTGAATGCCAGAGATGCTCAGAACATGGCAACGCATTGAGCTGAGCCTCCTTAAACTCTGCACTCAGTGAACTGCCTACAATGTCACTGATTAGCTAACAATTTTTCCACAGGTGACATGTTATACCACCAGGTGTGAGTGTGATTAGCCGCTACAAGCCGTTTTGAAAGTCGGCCTCTGGGCGTGCCCAACTAGATGTGCTGGATAGACAGTCTACCAGCCTACCCAGTGGACTGTAGCAAACGTTGCTCATCTATCCGTCACACATCTGGTGGGACACGCGCACTTTTAATGTCAGAAGAGGCAGATTTAAAAAGCGGCTTGTAACGGCTAATCACACTCACATCTGTCTGTATAACATGTCACCTTTAATGTTGCCGTTTTTGTCAGGCCAAAATGACTTCTTAACTAAATAAATGTCAACTATCCCACTCGGCAACGGGGGCGCGGGACTCTCTCCAGTGAGTCTTCGGCTTACATCAGCCTTGTGTTCCCCGACCCAGAAGCCCAGCGTGCTGTTGGTGTTTGGGCGTGAGGTGTCTTGTTTTTCTCTGTATCCACCACCGGCTTGTCATGCACACCACGCAGAGCGGC
The DNA here is from genome assembly GCF_026213295.1 of Gadus chalcogrammus. Classification (NCBI taxonomy): domain Eukaryota; kingdom Metazoa; phylum Chordata; class Actinopteri; order Gadiformes; family Gadidae; genus Gadus; species Gadus chalcogrammus. Next base: position 4,308,978 of record NC_079420.1, read on the forward strand.
GAGCAGCAGGGGATTAGAAGAGGCGCTCTAATCAGAGGTATCGGGACATGTGATCCCAGCCAGCCTGCAAGCAGCCCACAGGCATGTGGCGAGCACCCACACACACGGAGTAGGATGGAGGGACGGGTGCACGACGGCTACACAGAGAGGCTGACAGAGGGATGGCGAGGAAGAGGGCTGGTCGATAGACAGACAGGTGGATATAGACAAACAGATGGATAGGATATTCAAATTGATGCGCAGACAGAGAGATGGACGGACAGACAGGCAGACAGACAGACAGGCAGACAGACAGACAGGCAGACAGACAGACAGAGGGACGGATATACAGAGACAAACAGACAGATGGATATACAGGCAAGACTGAAAAACAGACAGCGAGATAGGATCTACAGATAGATGGGCAAACAGAAATGATGGACAGACAGACAGACAGACAGACAGACAGACAGACAGACAGACAGACAGACAGACAGACAGACAGACAGACAGACAGACAGACAGACAGACAGACAAATGGATAAACAGAAATGCTGGACAGACAGACAGACAGACAGACAGACAGACAGACAGACAGACAGACAGACAGACAGACAGACAGATAAATGGATAAACAGATAAGATGGACAGACAGACAGACAGACAGACAGACAGACAGACAGACCGATGGATATAGGTCAGGACATACAGATAGATGGATAAATAGGTAAGATGGGCAGACCGACAGATTCAGAGCAGGGAGGACTAGCAGGGGAAGGCTCCGGGTGTGACTTGGTGTCAATCAAGGGCATCCGCGGAGAGCCGGAGCTGAGGCCGAACATGGCCTTTGTTAGTCCTCATGTCCGATAGTCTGCACACAAGCACCACGCATAAACGCACGCACACAGCCACACACACACAAAGACAGACACACACCCGCACACACACACAGACAGACACATCCACATGCGCTTGCACACACACACACACACACACACCACACACACCACACACACACACACACACACACACACACACACACACACACACACACACACACACACACACACACACACAAGCAAACACACCCCCACACACACACACTCAAAGATAAGCACGCACGCCCACACACACAAGCAGGGATACACACACACATACGCACACACACACCGAGACATGCAGACAGACAGACACCCACACCCACGCACACACAAGCACCCACACCCACACCCACACCCACACCCACAGACAGACAGACACACACTTCCTGTGCTGTTCTAAGTCATCCAAACATCACGAGTTTGTTTCTGGAAGCGAGCCAGAGGATCCCCACCTTATTACCACCGACGGTTCTCCGGGGGGGGGGGGGGAGAAGGACCCCCCCCCCCCCCCAGCAGGCCAGAAAACCTACAGTTCCCCTGATTGTCCCGGTTTTCCAAAAATATCGGTTGCTAGGGCGACGGACGGAGCCACAGGCTGCTGAATTACATACACGGAGGCTTTCCATCGCTTCGAGCTGAGTCCGTCTTTTCCAACTGGCTGCCGGGCCGACAGCCATGTTGGGACGGCAGCCAATGACCCGCTCCAAACCGTTCCTACCGCCCCCGCCCCCCCCCCCCTCCGTCATCAGGAACCCTCGAATGTTTCTCCGCTGAAACGGCGGTTCGCTCCGGAGGCGAGACCATGAATCATCGCAACGGACACTTTCCCTTCTTTTTTTAATGCTCACAAACACACACACAGGGATGGTCGTGTCCCGAAACGCCTAACTACAGTTAAACGGTGATGCTGCATAGGGACGTGCTGCTGTTCATGTACATTTCTTCACTTATGATTTAACAGTTGACCCAATAAAGTGTTTGGCAGATTTTAAATACACAGTCATGGTAGAAGGGCCATGTTTGCATCCTCCCATTCCGTTGAAAGTGAGGAGAAGTGAAGGGTATCTTTCTATGTTTTTAGAGCAAAATATTAATATTACAAAATACATCTACAATTTTAATTTTTTTACAAAACGGCCCTGCTTGTCTTCCACCAAAATCCACCAAATCAAACTCTCAGAGTTCTGCAGATGAACAATGAACCGTCAAATCTTTCAGGGTCCCGTTTCCACTGAAACAGCTAAACGTGGTCGTTATGCTAGCTCAGTTCTGTTACCTCCAGCCCCGTGTTGCGGGTCAGCGTGGGCGGCTCGTCGTTGACGGATTCGACGGTGATCGCCACGGTGACTGGAAGGCTGCGGCGCTCGATCTCGTAGGACGAGGCGGCGAGCGTGAAGCTGTCCTCTGTGGTCTCGCTGCTGTCGTGCATGTACACGATATGTCCCAGTTTCACCTGCGGGGGGACACACACAGACAACAACACGTGAGAACCCCTTCTTATACCCTTTTAGACTTAAAATGACTTGCTGCTTTTGTGATGTTTGAAGAAACTTCATCATTCGAAATATCATTCGAATTTATCTTATTTGGATCTTAGTTTCCCAATTTCTTCTTTTTTTTTATAATTTTATACTATATATTGACTTTTAATCAGTATAAATGAAAATGGTATGTTTCTTGGATGAAGCTTCCTCGCCCAGTGTGGCCAAGTTTTTGTTTTTAACAACACGACACAGGTCAAAGTCAAGTTATTATTATAACACGGTTAAATTACTTTGAAGTTAAAAACGTGAAAAAGAAATAAAGGATCTGATCTAGGCCTACCTCATGTGAGCTTGCATTTATATTCCCAATTATCCAGAATGATGTTGTTCGGCTAATATATGCACACACAACATTTACATATCACAATAACAAAGATAATCTCCTATTAAAACTCGAGAGTCGGCTTTAAAGGCTGTACCTGTCGCACAGCGACGCCTGGTGTGAACCCTGCTATATGATCGAATGTTGGTCTCGTTTGTGTATAAAGCTGGCACTGGCACTCTTAGCTCAGCCACTGCATGTGTATTTCTCTATTTTTGACCATTTGTATATGAGGTGGTCACAAAGATCTTGATGAAAATGTAGTGTTGTTACCCCTAAAGTCAAAGGTTGGGCCCAACTGGCTCAGGTAAAGATTGACCATATCTGAAATCAAGAGACATTTGCCTATAAAGAGTGTTCTAGAGTGAAGCAGGGGAGCATATCTGGGCCAAGGCCGACAAGAAAGTTACTGGGTTCGAGCCCCAAGATCTACCTCCTTGGGATTCCTACAGAAAGCATCCTTTTCTTCAATGCTATGATTCTGCATCAAAAGTAAGTGGCATTAGCTTAAAGTGTCTCCTAAATAGTAATAGGTAACAGTATACTGCTGGATATATTCTATTGGCTGAGGGTGCCAGTATTATGTCGTTTATACCCCCGGCTGCAGTGTGGTTAATGAGCCCTGATGAGGAGTAAACCTTCAGCTCAGTCTCGGAGACAAAGAAATACTTCTTCCATTGTCAAACACGCCAGACAATAAACAGAAGATGGAGACCCAGCCAAGCTAATTCTCTATATTTACTCGCTGGGTTACTTGCCAAGAAATATGGAGAGAGAGAGAGTGAGAGAGAAAGGGGAGGGGAGGAGGAGAGGAGAGAGTGAGAGAGACCGCCAGCATCATGTATATTCCTGCTCTAGTTTAGTCCAAAAAGAAAGTAAGTGGACAACAGTGGATCCTCTCCTACCTATCAGAAAAAAGTGAGTGAAAAAGAGTGTGTCGACCCCCACATACACACACACACATACACATCAGACACACACAGATACAGACTTACACAGACACACAGCCGCACGCATACTCTCTGACACACACTTGGCCTAACACACACATACACACACACACAGTCACGCACACGCACACGCACACGCACACACACACACACACACACACACACACACACACACACACACACACTCTCACAGACACATACCCAGCCGATTGCGATGTGGGGACCCCAGCACCAGAGCACAGGAAGCTGCAAATAGCTTCCATATGTTTCTACTGAACCCCCTCCCCCCCTCCCCTCGCCGCCACCACTCCCCGACTCCATCTCCCGCGCCACAACCCCAAACTCCCCCCCCCATAACCACTCCATCTCTCCAACCGGCAGCACCAGCACAACCGCCATAGCCCCCCACTCCGGGTCCCCCGTCCTCATTATTAATGATGTGGGGGGGGGGGGGGGGAACAATAACCCCTCCCTCTGCTGGCACAATAAACAATGGAGGGGGCTTCGAGAACATGTGGCCATATTTACATGGACAAAGTTGTGTGTGTCTGCCCGCGGCTTTAACGTGGCAATGTGTGTATCATTTGAACTAGATCGTCTTGGCTCAGTCTTACCCGTTGAGATTGTAAAACTGTGAGATGTTGCATGTGTTTTGAATTATCTTTATAGATATGCATTGTGCATACAGAGTGGGACAGATGAGGGTGACTGGATGTGTTGAGAGAATGCAGCGAGACAGGAGCAACGACAGAAAGACAGACAGAAAGAAAGAAAGGAAAAAAGGAAGGAGTTTCGGGAGTGTGTGTGGCATGCCTCTACGTTCCTACAGATGGAAGCGATTGGAAACTCGATCAAGAACCGAAACCAATTAACAATTGAACTCATTAATCAAACAGCGTTCTGGGCCAGATTAGGTCAATTATCCTTCCACGTGTTCTTCCGCTGGGTTTCACTCACTAATATCACCAATACCAAGCATAATAATATCGCGAATATGATCGCATGCACGCCTGTGACGCATCATTCTAGGGCACGTGATCGCCATATGTTCACGCTTCTCTCACAAACATCACGAGGCTCCTCACACCCTCCGAAACAAACGAAAACCCAGGCTAAGAATACCAGCAAAATGCTGCAGCAGACGGCCTGACTCTCGCTCTACTGTACAGACTGTACCTTTTTGTTTCCAGGGCCAGTGTACCCTCACGTAACCCTGACGGGGCTCGGTCACGCTTCATCGCGCTAAAAGCCACAGTTATCTGTGATTGAAGCCCCAGTGTAGGCAGGAACATCAGGGTGGAGGGGGTGGTGGGGTGGCCCACCAGACAAAACCCTGTGTCCTGCCTTTTACTTGAGAAGACCCACTGTTCTCGTCATCAGTGGAACACCACCCTGAACGACTCCAAATGACGTTTTCGATAATGTGGAACAAAACCCACATCCGTCTTTCATTTTCGGAACGGCTACAACTCTGGCTGAAGCGATACGCTTTAAACTGAAGTGTGTGCATTTCTGGACAATGTGGTGCTCATTGGGGGGAATTATACTGAACGGGGGGGAGGGGGGGGGGGGGGGGGGGGGGGGGCGAAGGCAGTCTTGATGTCTCGGGAAAGAATAAACAAAGACAAGGAAAACCCTGCAGCTGGTATGAGAAAAGAAGGGGGAGGAAGGAGAAGAGGGAGATGGAGGAGTGGACTTATTATAGCCATATCTGGAACGCTGCGTACAAACGGTGTGAGCTCCTCTTCCCAGGTCCAAGGGGACCCTTATTGACCTGAGTCTGGGTCATCCCCCAGGCCCCATGGAGTTGCATGGCAGACAGAAAGAGAGAGGAGAGTCAGAGAGACATATACTGAGATTAGAGAGGAGACATAGAGAAGGAGTAGAGATACAATGAAAGTAGTCAGAGAAGAGAGAGGAAGAGTAGATAGAGGACATAGTGAGTGTAGTAGACGGATTAAGCAGAGAGAACGAGCAGAGAGAGAGAGAGAGAGAGAGAGAGAGAAAGAGAGACAGTAGAGCGATAGAGAGTACAGAAAGAGAGAGTAAGGCCCCGTTTACACGAGGACGCTTGCGGGTAAAAACGACAAAATATTTTATCGGAAGTGCCTTTCGTTTAGACGGTGACGGCTTTTTCGGGGCATGAAAACGCATAAATCTGAAACCACCCTCCAGAGTGGAAAAGTTGAATACGCTCCGCTGTAGCGTTTCCGTCTACACTGCCAAGACGCAAAACACTGCTCAGATCTGCTCACGTCGCGTACGCGTTTACGTCACATACATGTGCCAGTGCAAGGAAATAAACAAACATGTCAGATTATTTCCATGCGTCGGACCTTCAAACTGCTCTGGCAGCCTTAACAAGCGTACAGTAGTCTTTCCACGAAATGTACAGGATATGTACAGATAGTATTACTGAACAGAGAAGGATCTTTTTGTTTTTTGCGGCACGGATAAGAGAAGAAGGAAGATTATATGCATGCGCTCAGACATGGCGGTGTTGTGTGATAGTGTATCACAGCACCACCTAGCCGCCTGGCATGCATGCCCTATCGCTCGTCTAAACGCGGAATAAAAAGTGAAGACGCAAAGCCACTTTTGCGTATTCTGTTTAGACCGTCATCATGTAAACGTAGCCTAAGAGAAAGAGAGAGAGACAGCGAGAGTAGACAGAGCACAGAAAGGAAGAGAGAGAGGGAAAGAGAGAGGCACCGGGAGAGTCATAGAGAGAGAAAGTAATAGAGACAGAGAGACAGAGATACAGAGAGACGGTCTGGCAGTACTCAGTGTGGGGAGAGGGGTCTCCTGTTATGGAAGCACATCGGGCCCCTTTCCTTTGGCCTCCGGGGGTTCCAGGATCCTGTCACTTTTTCCACAATGCAGCAGCAAATAGAACAAAGAAGAACAGCGCTACATGCAGGAGCTATAAGGCGCATGACTACCCATCCCTCTTTAAAACATTACAAATACATGTCTTTCCACTAGTAATTATGCCCTGTATACTGTATATATATATACCGGCTACCCCAAAACCACATGGTGGAAGACAAGATCATCGTGTGGCAATCTTAGGATTCCCTTTCTCTCTCTCTACTCTCTCTCTCTCTACTCTCTCTCTCTCTCTCATTCACTCTCTCTCTCTCAAGTTCTGTCTGGAACTACACGTACAAACCATGAGAGAGACAGTACAGTGGAAAAAATGTAACATCAAGTTAAGAGTATTCTGCGGTGCTGACCACTCTCTTGAAGAGACTTTGTGATCAAAGAAGGTAAGAAGGCGCACTGGGGAAATTAGAAAGCAGGAAAGGGTAGTTATGGTGTAGTTGTGATGCAGTATGTAGCCATGGCAACCTGTGTAGTTAGTGGGCTAGTGGGAAGTGTTGAGTCACATCCTAGGAGAAAATAGTGAGTTCTTTTTGAGTTTTTTTGCTTGTTCATGAAGACCCAAAACCACAAGCCAATACCAGAAAGAAACCCTGAACCTTTATATTGAATTGAAGTTGCTCTGTTATATCTTTTGTTAAAGTTGCATTGGTTATTATCATTTATAATGCTGAGTGAGACCGCAGATCCCACCACTATTTCCCTAGTGTATCGGATCTTCAGGCAATCATGAATGCTCTTTCTGTCTTTTCGTGCCTCCCTTCCCCCCCAACTTTCTTTTCTCCTCCCTTTCCCTCCTACCCCCCTCACTCTCCTCCCTTCTTCCCCTTTTGTCATTTTCCCAGGTGAAGAAGTTGAGCACCTCCTTCCCGTCCACCCTCACCTCCACCTCGTCCCTTCCCTCCTCATCTCGTTCCAGGTGAAGCAGTGAAGCTTCTCCCTCCCCTGCTCACATCCTCCCAGGTGAGGCAATTAAGCTCCTCCCTCTCCCCTGCTGACCTCCGCCCAGGTCAAGTAGTTAGGCTCCTCCCTCCCCCCCCCCCCTGCTCACCGCCTCCCAGGTGAAGTAGTTAGGCTCCTCCCTCTCCTCCCCCCTCCCTGCCCACCTCCTCCCAGGTAAAGTAGTTATGCTCCTCCCTCTCCTCTCCCCTCAGGCTCAACTCCTCCCAGGTGAAGTAGCTAAGCTCCAACTTCTCCTCTCCCGTCCCCTGCTCACCTCCTCCCAGGTGAAGTAGGTCAGCTCATGCACGGTCCTGTCCAGGTAGCGGAGGTCGCCGTGTCGCGGCGGCTCCACCACCTCAAAGTCGATGTTGGCGTCTTCGTAGAAGGGGTGGGAGATGTTGAGGATCTCCGTATTGATGGACACGCCCAGCCCCTCCTTCACCGTGAAGTTGTTCCCGTGGAGGGGGATGAATCGTGGCACGATGTTCACCGTCACCTCCAGGTTCTCCACGCTGGTGAAGCCGTTGCTCACGTCCACCCGGAAGACGTCACTGCCCTGGAAAGGCCCCGGACCGGATGTTGGGAGAACCATTAGCGAGAGCAGAGGGCATAAGGCATGAACCACATCCTGGACGTTTGAGACTGCTTTAATCATGCACTTCTGGGTCTACGTGTGCTGGAATTGAAACGCATTTACCACATTTCTCATCTGGGATTAGTAGGAGGACGTGCAGGCTAGTGGGTGTATGGATGTTCGATTCCCACGAAAAGGTTACTGGGTTTGATGTATGTCACAGAACCTGTAGGCATCCTTCAGCAATAGGCTGCCTTACCCCTACGAATGGTTCTACTAAATGATTAAATGGTATCATCGGATGTGTCTTGCTACTCCTTCATGACAGGGAGGTATGCGGTGGACGGAGAAGCTGGGACGATCGACCGACCTGCTGTGAGGCGGACACGTAGAGGATTCGGCCCTCGTCGATGTCGTCCTGGGTGAACGTGTGGAAGTAGTCGAGCACCATGGTGTCGGCCCTGTCCGAGTTGTTCACCAACATGACAACGTGACCCAGCCGGGGGAGCCCCTTGATGGTGAACACCATCTCTGAGGGCAGGATGTCTGGTTGTTCCACCTGAAAGATGCACAAGCAAAGGTTTTACACAATGGGTATTCACGTAGCTCAGAAGGGTTCATGATAAAGGGTTGGTGCAGAGGCAGTAAGAAGATTTGTGGACCATGGTCTAATAGTAGAATAGCGATTCTGGGTTCGTATCAGATTGTACATTGTCCTAGAGCATAAGGCGTGATTGGAATCTGCTCATAAATGACCTGGCCCTTAGATAAATCTGCTGTTGCTTTGGATAAAAGGGTATAGTGCTAAATTACTCTATAGTAAAATGGGGGTTTTCCACATTGTCTTCCAAACAGTTTGTTGAATGTTTTCTTTCTCATTATCGTCAAAGTCTACATAAACACATTAAGCTCAGATAATTTACTTTTAAGATGGAGTGCAAGCAGACTGTATCTTATAAATTACAGGGGGCTCCAGAAACGCCCTGAGGGTATACTTTTTGCTCAGTTTTCAACACTTAATAGAGTGCAATTGAGTACATAAACAAGATTAAAAGCAGTATGTTCAGTATAACATGTGGCGGTTGCATGTGGTTGCAATGGGAATCTGAGAGAGTTGCAAAACAAATATTGTACAATCTCATGAGACAGTGTTTGAGTCGTGTGAGTCATGTTCCACAAGCAGAGCAGAAAAGCAGAAGTTAGAAATAACATTGTATTCAGTCAGGCAGTAATGAGTTTATAAATAGTGCCTCGCTAAACGAAAGCATATGCACATCGTACAGTGTAGGTAGGCTCATTAAAAGAGTAATTATGATATACAGTTTTATTATACAGTTTAAAGCATAATTATAGAGCAAACAAACAGTACCTTTAGATGATCCTGGTCGACCACGGTGTGTTCCCCCTCGTACGCGATGAGGACCTCGTTGGTGACCACATCCGGTTGAGAGAGATACCCTTGTTTGAATATCTTTATCCTGAATGTGCCTTCTTGTGAATAACCCTTGCTTCGAACAGTGAACCCGAAGGAGTCCTTGGACCTCAAGCTCTCGTAGTTGTGCTCATACGACACGACTCCCTTCCTCAGGTCCTCCTGGGTGAACCTCGACGCCTCGATGCCGCTCACGATGATCCTGCCGTCGCTGGGCGAAGACGTCACCTCGAAGGCGATCTCGCCATCGTCTCGGACGTCCAGGTTGGAGTCTGCGCTCAGCAGCGTAGTGTCGATGGTCTTGGTGCTGCCGTGGTCCATCACCACCATGGTGTTGTTCTCCACACGCAGGTAGGGATCGCCGGCCTGCAGCTCCATCCGCGTGGTCGTCTGGTGGAGCCCGTCGGACACCTGCAGCTGGAAGTGATCGCGGTCGGCTCCGTTGTGCACGAAGAGAATGTGCTTGTCTCTCAGGTCGGCTTGGGTGAAGCGAAAGAGGGGCTGGGAGGGGTTGGACGCCGAAACCAGCTGCCCCGACAGGATTCCCTCGTGAGCGTAGACGATCTGGGTGTCATTGAAGTTTGCGTCGTCGTCCCTGAACTGAAGGACGTCTGTGGTCAGCAAGCGCTGACCGTTCCTGACCACGTTGAAGGTCTTGTCGACGACCCGCACGGGCACATGCTGGTTCTTTGATTGAACGGTTATCCTAAAGACGCCAGTCATGGACGACTGGGCGTCAGTCTGTTCGTTGGTCTCGTCACTGGCTGTGAAATGGAACTCATCACTGTCTGTCTTGGAGCCGTCGTGCTTGTAAATGAGTCGGTCCAGCTCGAGGTCCTCGTTGCTGAAGACTCGTATTCCCCCATCAAACCTAGGCTGCCCGGGCGGGGACTCCCTGATAAGTCTCCCATGCTTTGGGTCTTGTGTGACCCGGTACACAAAATCGACAGAGCTTTGCGACTCAACCCAGAGGTATTTCTTGCTCAGAATGTCCTCCCCGCCCTGCAACACAGCCAAATTTTCATTGGTGAGATGAGGGGCAGTTGAATCAGCGCTGTGGTCGGCAAGGATGGTAATTGGCATGGTGTAGATGGGAGACTGCTGGTCCCCGACGGACACTCTGAACAGGAACTGATCCACACTCTCCACGGCACTGTGGACCCTGTGCATGTAACTGAGGTCGTCGTTCTGGATATCCTGACCTGTAAAGGTGTCGCCTTCAGAGAGCTCGCTGCCACGGAACCGAAGACTGCCCAGTGTTGGTGGCTTCAGGAGAACATATTTGACCATATGTTGGTCAGCCATTTGCCCGTTGACCAGTGCCTGAAGATCTGAACGAGAGACTAACCACTCCTTTTCTGCTTCAACCTCCACTGGGTCCAGGCGAGAAATCTTTACTGGAGCGGGAAGGATCTTGACGATAAGAGTGTTGTTCCACTTGGAAACCTGCCCCAGGTGGATGTCAAACTGAATATGGTCGATAACATTGTTTTCTTGGTCACTTGAGTCAGTGCTAACATATCGAACCCTGCCTTGATCCAAATCTGATTGATAGAAAGAGGTGATCTGTTTGGGCATGCCGTTACTAGTAATTATGACCAGTTCCCCGTACCGCAGAGGTTGCGTGACATTATAAACAACATCTCCCTCACGAGGATTAGCAATGACAGACAGCTGTTGAACACCTATGGTAGCGTTGCTTCCCTGAGACAATACAATGCCAGTATTGGTAACTACGGTCATATGTGGTACAGTCACAGACAACTTAAATGTTGTGGATTGACTGACTGAATGGCCATCAGATACATCAAGGGTAATGTCCTCCACATTGCCCCCTTTGTGAACAAAATAGACAAGGCCGTCTTTCAGCTGCCTGCATGTAAACTCTGAAATGGGTCTCCCTGGCTGTTGGTCATTTTCAAGGTAAATGTTCCTTGAAGGTGCTGAGGTTACTGTTATCTTCAATTCATCGCAACGCGAGTCAGTGTCCACTATTTGAATGACATCGGAACTCAGGCGTGTTCTACCCCTCTCTGTGACCAGAATGTCTCCACCGCCAAGTTGTGGGATGGAGTTGACAGGAACCACCTCCACCGGAAGTGTGTACTCGCGTGGCGTTTTCAGACACTCTGGTATGTAGCCGTTACTGAAGGCGGCCACCTCCAACAGTATTTGATCCCCATACTTTTCATTCCCATCATGAAGGTACTTAATTTTTTGGTTGACAACGTCAAGCAGGGTGAACTTTTTGGTGTGTTTGGTATTGAGATCCATATCCATAAGTCCATACCAGGGATCGCTCTTGAGGGTGAAGATGATCTGAGACTGCCGCATTCCTACCGCGTTTAAATCGAATGTGGGTCTCAGGTTGCTTATGTCCAGGAAGGCGTCGCCACCCTCGGTCACCAGCAGTGGGGTGACATCAAGGAGTTTGGTGATATTCCGGAAAGCCTCTGGCATTTCCTCGGTGGGATAGCAGTGGCGTTCGTTTGGGTCCACGTCGTCGTACCGAATCCGAACAGGGGCTGCGGTGGTGGTCGCCTCTGAGTCATAGTAGCTTGAGTAGTCATAGTCCTCTCCATCACATTTCACCTGCACATCCTTAGTCACCAAAGCATCCTGCAAACTCCTGTCCTTCTGGTTCACTTTGATTTCTCCGAAGCAGCCAATGAAAGACTCCGATGTGATCTCGACCTCCATGCGATCCAAGATGCCACTTTCCTGGAACACATCTTTCATCTTCCTTTGGATCCCACCCAAGTATAGATTTCCTACTAAGTCCAAACTTTGTGAGCTGTCCAGTGTGAGGGTGCTGGCCTGGCTATCAACATTAATTACGAGTGAGGTCTGGTCCACCTGGAGCCTCACTCTGTGCCACTGGTCGTCATCCAGCTTGACCTGGGTGTTGTCCAGAACCTGCATGCCTTTCCCAAGGTCCACCACACCTTTGAGGAAGCCCCCTACCACACCTATGGCAATGAAATCAGATTCACGGCCGGGATGGAAAGCGAGTACTGCGTCCTCGATCGTGGTTTTCATCAGGAATTCCAAGGAACGCCCCGCCCCGCTCGCTCCGCTCCAGGTGGGAAAAGAAACGAACGAATCAGGGCTGACGAAGCTGGTGGCCTCGCCGTCGCCGGCCTCAAACTCCCCGCTGCAGGACTCTTTGGTGTCGTGGCACTCTTTATGCTCTGAGCTGAGGATGTCAAACCCGTGGGACTCGAACTTCAGGTCGGTCAGGCAGCCTCGGAACGGTGGGATGGCGTTGCTAAGGAACGGGGCCTCCAGATCTCCTGCGCCACCCAGCCACACACCCAGGTCGATGTTGAGCTCCTCTTCGTCGGCGCCCGTCACCGGGACGAACGTGGGGTAGAGCTTGTCGACGGTCATGGTGAGTTTGGAGTCCTGGAGGGTGACGGAGACGTGGTGCTCCAGAAGGTTGTTCAGTTGCACTCCGAGAGAAGAGGACAGCGTAACCTCTCCCGCGCCCATGTCCATGCGCACCTGTGAAGAGACAAAGGTGACAGAATACAATTTAAAATACTATACAATTTATCGTCTATAAATGTATTATTTTGTTGGTTTATTCGATGCAGATTATTTGATGGATGAAATAGATGGCATCTATACTTATTTGATGCCTAGAATATTCATTGAAAATTTGATTACGTCATCAGGCTTTACAATGTCAACTGAGTACGCTACAACTTATAATATAAAATATATAACAATATAAAACGATTGTTTGCATGGTATAGGCCAGGATTCTGTGTCCAAATGATATAATCAGGGATGAAATTTAACAACAGAACCGCTCCACTGACCGTGAAGGTTAGGTGAGTGTGTTTACTCAGAGTTGAACTATTACATCCAAAAAATACAGTTATTGTTCATCAACCTGTGGAAATAGATACTTGGGTACACAGTGAGTTATTCGGGGAAAGAGAATAAGTTCTCATTATGAAGAACAGGAAATTATTATGATGCGTTGAGACAAATAGCAAATATTATCTTTCACAGACACTTTTGAATAAAAATATGGAAACAAGTAAAGGATTCTGAAAATGCTATTTTTTTTCCAGCATGGTTGAACTGGGAACCAAACTCTGAACCCCTTTAGCGCCATGCTCTGCCATGGCGAAATCATAATTGTATTGTAATTGTAATTTAACTACCATCTTCCCTTGTTTGGAGAAGCTGCATCAAGGACAGCCTTCTAACCTTGCAATGTCCACATGTCTCACCTGTAGTTTCCCATTCTGGAGCTCCAGGAACATGTAGTCCTCCATCCCGGCAGCCAATAGGAGAAGGCCACTGCGGCGGCTGGTCTTAAACTGCAGGGACAGCTGGAAGGTGGAGACATCTTGGATGGCTTGTATTTTGCAGTTGCTGTCCCCGAAGTAGGACACTGTGAAGCAGAGATGGAAGAGAGTGAACAACGATAACATTAACAATATCTGACTGCTGAAAAATTAAAAAAAATGTTTTGTCAAGTAGGCTATGTGAAAGAATTGTTGAATATTAAAATGCATAGCAAGGGAAAACAACAGATATTTTAGAATCATTAAAAGCTTTTCGGGTACACGTAGTGTCACACCAATTCATTTTTCCCTGTCTCAAAATGCTGGAGTTTGTTTTACAAGTCACCCAATGGTAAGACTGAGATGTATGCAAATAATCGGACACTTCGTTGGGATCATAAAGCCTCTGATGACCAAGGGATTCATGATTGGATCCTCAGACCTTGTCTGTTGTTATCCTTCTTCCCCTGCATTGCAGCATTGCATGAGAGCAAGGAAACCTAATTCCGGATCAACTGTGGCGGCGTTATCAAGCCCCAGCCAGCTGCGACCGGCCTGAGCGTGGCTCTCCTGACCTCAAAGGGATTCTCTCAGTAAGACATCACTCATTAGCCCCTGAGAGCTCCGCTTGGCACAATGACACCACAGAGCTGCAGGATTTCCCAGGCTTGAGTTGTCTCCACTCCAGTGATATGCAAATGTCGCCACCTGCCTCGAGAACCCATGCCCTCGGGAGGCCTCTCGACAAAAACTCGAGCCATGGAGGAAGTGGAGTGATTTCCCCATGGTCATGCTCAGAAATGCGACTGGACCGGCTCCAGATCAGTGATTCCGATGACTGGGTTTTCCGGAGCCACAGCCAAGTCGGAACAGAGAGAAAATGTTACGGGGGTGGGGCTTTTCCGCAACAGACACTTGCGTGCTTTGGCAGAGGGGTGCAAGGTCAAGCGATAGATGTTTTGTTGGAAGACATTGAAGGCCCTGCGGAACATTATGTGGGACATGGGGAATAAGGGGTGGATATTGCTGCGTCAGAGGAACCTCAGAATTCCAATAAGGCCGTGTGGGACAAAGGGTTTCTCTTAAAAAGTAAATAGAGCAACGCATCGTGCAGCCTGCTCGTAGATCAGGCGAAACGCCAGCATACCAAATGTCCTATAATCATACCATAGACATGTCTGCTTTTTCATATGAATAACGTCACCAAACAAAGTACACGTCCACATTCTGTAACTATAAAAGGATGAACTATTTTTCCAGCACTCAGCACTCAGACCCCGGGTGTATGGTGTGTGTCTGTGTGCGTTGACAAGGGCAACCTCTCCAAAGGTTGTCGTATACAGACAACTTGAAACCTCACAGTTCATTTTCTCTTTCACATCTTGTCTCCCATCTTGGAAATGAATTATTCTGCCACGGATGTGTGAACACAGCCAGTGTCTCTCGTCTCCGAATGGACAAATAAACAAAGCCTTTATCGTCGCGCCCATGCTTTGTGATTACACGAAGAGGCGTCTGATTTTCGGCTCCAAGGCGATCCTGTCATGAGCGCTGGTTAGTGATGAACCGTCTCGAACGGAGAGATGAGTACAGACGGCTACGTTTTCAATACACCCTTCTGCTGTTCTGAGGAGCAAGCGGCAAATCGTTGGTGGCCCATCTGTGTTGAATAACTGTCAGATTACAGATGAGGCTTTTGTCATTGTTTGGCTTTAAAGGTCTGGTCTATTAGCCAAGCTACTAGACAAGCCACATTGCAGAAATAGACCTGAGATAAAAAATTTGGAATTCCGTTTTTAACAAATAATCTAATAAAATATAATTGAAATAAAAAAAAATCCAATGACAATAGATGAGGGATTGTTTGATGTGATTCAGTAAACTTTTGAACAAAGACGAAAATATAAACACTACACAACAAAGCAACATAGCGTTGATTCAGAAAACCTTGACTGAACTATCGACGAAAATATATCTCACAACATATAGTCTTTTACAAACCCCAAGTTTCCTGGATGCCAACGTCGGCAGACTGATAGAGCAGTGCCGAAGGCGATGCCAAAAAAGGGAGCGAGCTAGTGCTAATTGAATGGAGCCTTCGGGCTGAAAACTAACCAGAGGAAGACAAGGACTTTGCTGAAGACAACAGCATTAAAGAATAAAAACGAAATCACAATAAGCATCATAGTGCTTAAAGCTGAGCCTTTTAGGGAACTGTTCATTGAGCTTCGGGATAAAGGGCTAGAGAGAGGCAGAAAGGGAGCAATGCCAAGGCAATACTGCCAGGCGAGGTTCTGGTTCAGGCTGAGCTCGCTACTGCTCTCGCCTAAAGGATAAAGAGGATATTTTAATGAGAAACAATAGAGCTACTCTCTGCATGAAACCTCTACCTGGTGTTCATTAGTTTGTCCATCAAGCTAGGCCAAGCTGTGGATAGCAGGCAATATAATGTTTTGATACGGTGCGGCAAAACAATTCTTGCCGAAACAATGTATTGTTTCCTTTTCCAGCACTAGCGGCTGAATGGGATCAGCCATGTGTTCAAAAAACAGCCTTCACTATGCGATTGAGAAAGAAATGCTGCAATATCTAGATGCCGCATCTGTATCCACATGTGATACCTATGTCTACTCACATTAGATACATTTAATGAATCAACAAGGTCACATCTTGACATCTCGCTCCAGGAGGTTCCACAGGTAGGCTGCGTACAGGTTGGAACACAGAGACTTTGATCCAACCACAAGTCTACCATGCACACACTCACACGGCTGGCTATGACTCTCATACGACTCAGCCCAGCCCACGGCCGCCACACCGTGGCCCCGCTCTGCGACCGGCGGCTGTTTCAGACATGACGCGCGACAACAAAGGCGTGGGCCCTCGTGGTGAGCCACATCCACACACCAGCACACAGAATAGAGCCGAGAGTGAGTGTGTGTGTGCGTGTGTGTGTGCTTTGAGTGTGTTGTTGCACGTGTGCGACCACACCGCACACGCAGGCAGGTGGTTGTTGTTTCCACCTTGAGACAGAATGAACCAAAGCGAGCTCTTGGTCGCAGGCTTTGACCGCGGCTGAATGGCTCCGCCCGCCCTCACACTGCACTGACTGTGCGTCCGCTGGGATCCTGGTTGGAGGCCAATGCAGATGGCTCTGATTTTGATGACTGAACGAGCTTGTATTTATAGTGCACGCCGGAAACTAAGAGGCGCTCAGTGTTTCCCCGACCGTCGGATGAATCAGCCCCTTGTACATCCGTCCGTCTGTCCCTCCCCCCCCCCCCACCCTCTCTCTCTCTCTCTCTCTCTCTCTCTCCCTTGCTTCCCTTCTCCTTCTCTCTGCCCATCCAGCATTGAAGGTCTCCCTCTGCAGACACATGTGCAGAGAAATGCTAAGCTACGGCGAGAGAGAGAGAAAGAGAGAGAGAGAGAGAGAGAGAGAGAGAGAGAGAGAGGAAACGGGCAGGAAGGAGAGAGGGAAGAGAAAGAGAGAGTGACAGAGAGGGACATATAATCATAGAGGGAGAGGAAGAAAGGTAGAGACGGAGCAGGGATGGAACAAGGAGACGGATGGAAGGAGGGAGTGTCAGAAAGGACGATACAAAGGGTGAGTGAAAGTAAGAGAGCTAAAGAGAGTGTGAGAAAGAGAAGTAGACCAATGGAAAAAAGGTGCGAAAGAAAAAAGGGAGACGTTTCAAAGACAGGGATATGATATAAAGACAGGGATAAAGAGAAAAATACAGAGAAGGAGACCGAGTGAGAGAGATATGGAGAGTGGGAGGGAGGCAAAGCAAAGGGACGTTCAACCACAGAGTGTAGTCCATTGAAGACAATCGGCCCTGCGTCCTGCCACCACATCGTGACGATGAGTCAGTCGCTCGCCGCATACACAACGTTTTATGTAAGCAGAGTATAAAGACAAGCCTTGACTCTACCAGGTCCTCATTTTTGCCAAGCCAGCCCACATGTTTGGAGGGCCAGAGGAATACTTCTTTGACAAAGACTACACCACCGTCCTAGCCCAATGACACAGGCCACATTGTGGAGTGTGTTTCGCTGTTAGTGCTTCCTATTTGGTCTTTCATCGAAGCCACTTTCACCCAAAATGGATAAAGAGTTCACGTGTCATGAAGGACATGTACAAATCCAAAAAGTCTTTGCATGTGAAAGTGAAAAAAATCATGAATTGATAACTTTTTCCAATTAGGCCAGAAAATTACTAAATAACGTATCTTTTGTGCGTCCTCTCTCTCATTCGCTCTCACTCTCTCTCTCAGTCCTTTGAGTCAATCGAAATGTTCAGATAAATCCCAGAAGTCACCAGGGAGAAGAAAATAAAAGTCTGTGCTTTTTCGACCTTGTTACCATGGCAACAGTGGGCAGAAAACCCAAACAAAGTTTCGTTCTTCCGCAGCCTATGGTTATAGGCTGCTCGGCCTGACGATAAATACTGGGTTGGTCATTTATTTCCCCTGCCAGCCTGCGCTTGCTGCAGCAGGAAACACTGACGAGAAGGGTTCCGTTATATTAAGAATAGGACACTCCTCTTCCTACCCACACTCAGAAAGACGGACAGACAGACAGACAGACAGACGGACAGACAGACAGACAGACAGGCAGGGAGAGCATTTAGGCAAGGGGGGACATCGTTTTCGGTGAACAAGAGGAAATGAGTGGATTTCCATGACAACCAATTTAATCTCTCTCGCTCTCCCTCTGTCTCTGACATTATACAAATGAGTTGGGGCCAGGAACCAGTCGGCACGTTTTGTTTTTCAATTATGCTTGCAGCAAGTGTGTGCGGTCACAGGATGCAATGTGGCAGCGGTTGTGCGTCCCTTTACCGCTGAGAACACTTTTTTACTCACATACATTATCTTATACATTATGTATACCATCTACTGGGAAAAATACCTGCCTGCACTTTCAACCCGATGTTAATCGCATTTCCTTTATAACCCCCCACCCCCATCCTACAAGTGCCACCATGTCATTCCCATCAGCCAATCACAGCGCGGCAGCACCTCCTCAAAGGGGAAAGGGAACATATTGTATAACGTCGGTTGCAGACCTTAGGTTGCCACGACAGCACAGCGCTACCACCTCCATTAGCGTTGGGCCCCTGAATACAGGGAGCTGTTTAGGGGAGAGAACACCCCCCCCACCCCCCCCCCCCCCCATCAGGCCCACCCCCACACCCCCTCATCTGCAGTTAAATGCCAGGGAGCAGAACCAGAGCTCCAGCCCTGCACCCCACTGCTGGGGTGCTTTATGAGTCCTCCACAGTTTCGCCTTTTTAAAAGTCACCAGGGAGCATGCTTTCAGCTTTCTTTTATGGAGCCGTTTCTCAAACCCAGACTTCGGCGTGGTGGCGGTGGTGGGGAAATCATTTCTTTTTTAAGCCTTCTTTGCTAAATCTCCATCTGCCTGTGCACCCCCTTTGAGATGGACCCATTGGTGAAGAGGCACAAACACACATACACACACACACACACACACACACACACACACACACACACACACACACACACACACACACACACACACACACACACACACACACACACACACACACACACACACACACACACACACACACACACCATGCATAAAACAAACGTCTTTCGGCACAGGGCTCGTACGGTCGCGTCTACAATGGGCCACTTCCCTGAGTAATAATGACAAACTTGTCCGGGTGCCTCGGCTGTAGAACTCGGGGCGGCAGGGGACAGTGATGAAAAATTATGACCTTTGACCGTGAACAAAGAGCCACATTGTCGGGGAACGCTAAGCAGAGAAAACTTACCTGTGAGAAAAGGGTGGGAAATCATTGGAAAGGTGGGCGTGCGTGTTTTTAAGAAGGAGCCATCTGGAGAGGGGTCTGGCCTGGTGAAAGCCCTTGGCCTAAAATCGATTGGAAATAAACGTCCTGCCCTGGTCCCTCAAAGGAGCACAGAACAGGTTGGTTCTTTGTACTTTGCACACGGCCATTCAAGACCGATGTATAACGCAAAGGCCAACCATGGATGATGAAATAGAAACTGGATTTCTTATGAGAAGCAGTGAGGTTTATTGAAAGCAGCTGGTGTATGTTTGTGTCTCTAACCCGATCGTTGAATGGAAGATCTCGACATGTGACCAGAGAATCAGGGGGGATGAGAGAAGTGATGGGTTAAGCAGCCCAGGGCGCCACAAACACCCAATCGCGGACCTGTCAGCAGCAGCCTTTTGTGTGAAAGGAAAATAAATCGAACGGTTTGAAATAATAAAAAGGGTGCCAGCTCCAGGCCCACCTACTTCTGACGTTATCAGAAACTGTTTCAGATAAGATCTCCACTCAAGCTAGATGTCTTCTTTTCACTTCGGATAATGTGAAATGGGCCAGGCTCCCTTCTTGCCGAGAGGCCAACACATGGCACATAGCGGGTTTATTCATAGTATTCTGTCAAAATACAAAGATGGGGCACAATGGGGCATCTATTCCACCTCAAGCCTGCAAAGAACCAACTTTCCCCGCCTCACTCAAAAACACAAAATGTTCCATGTTCCCTGTCGCCCAGCGCCGGCGAAGAGTCACCGTGTTATTCTCCGAGTCCCTCCCGGCGGCTCACCCAAACACAGTGAGGCTGGGGCATGTCCCGGGACCCCGCTCCATGGGTGACTCACTCACCTTACAGCGCAGCAGGCACCAACACCACCATGAACGCTGGCATTGTGGGCGCTGCCACAGCCCCGCCTCGCTTTATGAGCAACACACACGCGGCACACAAAGCACGCCTCTGTTCGTGGGCCGCTGAGGTACGGCCGCCCCCACGCCCCTGCAACGCTCTCTGTGGGGCAGCTCTGTTTCAATAACTTCCTGGTGTCAACGACCGAGTCACCACTCCCCCCACTCCCCCCGCCCCCGCCTGTCCCTAACCCCGCCGGCCTATCACATGCTGAACACCAACCTCCCCCCCCCCCCGTCCCATGCCACCCCGCCCCTGCCCTTCCAGAGGAATAAACGCGTCCCTCAACACGAGGTGCCCTCCCCAGGGGCATTGGGGGCATGCGTAAAGCCAGGACACCTCGGTTGTTTTCCTCGGGATAGTCTGGGGGGGGGGGGGGGGGTCACGGATCAGAGGCATTCTCGCACGCCGACGACGAACCCCATATCCCAGGGGGCTTGTGGCGCGGAATGCGATCGCTCACCTAGAGAGGAAGGACGAGGCCAGGCCCGGGGGTGTCCCGGGGAATCAGAGCAAGATGGCAGGCCAGGGGCTGGACTCACCGCCCCCCCCCGCCGCCCGCCCGCCCGCCCCCCCGCCCTGGGGTTCATGTTCAAAGGCCAAGGATGGCCGCTCGATGCTGCGACTGATTCAACAGATCCACTCTGAATACGTGTGTAGACGTCTGCCAGACACATTTCTATTCATAAGCTAGCGGCGGATGTATGGGTGTACAATGCACGTACATACAACGTACATACATGCAACCGGCCTCACGGCTGTGTGACATCGGCCAGGTCAAGGCCCGGCCTCTGTGTCAGGCTGCGATGCCGGGTGTGCCAAGCGTGTGTTTCTCCCTGTAAGTTAGAGAAGGCTGAGGGAGGGGTTGAATGCCCTCACAGAACCGGTTGGCTCTGTGGAGCCACGAGGCTTAGGGAGGCGTGAGAACCACTCGACAGCACCCCGCTTTCATCCCCCTTTTCAAACCCGTCCGCCGCTATTAAAAAAGGTACCAGCGCATCATCCCAGTGTGCTTTTTTCTTTTTATCATCCCTCTTTCTCTTCTCTCGAGCACCGTCTCATTTACCCATTTCCACAATTATGTGTGACACGTCGATGCTATCGTATCCCCCTTCTCTGCTGCCAGGGAGCTCTCGCCTCTGTGTGTGTGTGTGTGTGTGTGTGTGTGTGTGTGTGTGTGTGTGTGTGTGTGTGTGTGTGTGTGTGTGTGTGTGTGTGTGTGCGACGTGCGGCAAAGCTAACATCCGTCACCCCAGCACTGGTTATCAGCATGACATTGGCTTTTCAATGGATTGCAGAGAAGTGGATCACAGTTATAAATCATTCTACTTTAGTGTCAGCACCAGAGGGGGGGGGGGGGGGAGGAATATGAAAATATTAGGGCTTCGGATTCAAGGGAAAATTACCCCTTGCGACCAGAATGGAGTTCATTGTTTTGAAAGCTGTATGAAGATTAACTTCAAGTTCCCTCTCTTTTTTCCCTCTGTATCTTCTGATCCTCCCACCCCCCTCAATATTCCACAAGGGTCGTTAGTGAAAAAATCGTGCCTTGATGCATTGTAAATAATTGGGATTTTCAGGAGCCACCAATAAAATCTCACAAATGGCCGTTCAGCGTCAACACACATTGGGAGAGACCAAAGACCCAAGGAGCAGCAGAGCATGTCGACCTTAGTCGGCCGAGATTATCCTTCATCTTATACACCCACCTACACACCCACGCACAAAAACCCAGACACACACACACACACACATTTCTTTAAAATCAAGTAATATAGGGGGGCCTTTCTAACCGGAGGCCCCAGGCTCCAGCTGGGGGCTTAGGAGGGCTGATACAGGAGCTGCGTTGACAGGGGCCCGAGGGCCCCATATCCGGCCCTCGACCCAGCTCAGTAAAGCCAGTGTGTGCTGGAGATCAGAGTGTCACGTTAGCCGTCCTAATGAGAGCCAGATGAAGCCATACAGCGACCGACTGACCCTCCTAGCCCCGCCTCTCTCCTCCCGCCGCACACAAAACATACACACACATGTACGCACAAACACACACGTACACAAACGCACACTCCGGTACGGCGAGACACCTCTCTGCGCTCTGTCGCTACCCACAAGCCACTGCTCCTATAACTGCGTTATAGAGTGCTTATGCAGATGCCGTTCTCACCCAGACTGACATGCCCAAGCACAAGCACAGAGACATACAGGCAGACAGACAGGCTGACAGACCGAGAGTGAGACAGGCTGGAAGACAGACACTCATGCGTAGAGACGGACAAACAGAAAGGCAGACATGGCAGGCAGAATGATAGACACACATACATCCATACAGACAGTCAGACAGACAGGCAGGCAGGCAGACAGAAAGGCAGACATGTCAGGCTGACAGACAGACACACCTACACACAGACACAGAAAGGATCAGGCTTATGTCCCCAATGTCACGTGCACACGCGTGACAGCCTGTGTTTCCTTGGTCACGGACGTGCGCGGCAAAACACACAGTCACAAATCCACGCGGGCACGCCAGATGTGCGCACACAGTGAGACACGCGCACGCACACACCCAGCCTTCCTCTTTCCAGCCAATAGCCAATCCAACACTCTGTCAGTCACTGCTGCTGCCTGACTCAGTCCTTCCCTGGGTGCCACCTCCCTGCTGTGGCTCTCACACCCCAGCGCCCCCCCTCCCATGCTACCGTCAACACACACACACACACACACACACACACACACACACACACACACACACACACACACACACACACACACACACACACACACACACACACACACACACACACACACACACACACACACACACACACAACCCCCCCACACACGCACACACGCTGAGTTCCCGGTCCCTCGCTCAAAGGTTGGCCCCCTCATTCGGTGGAAATTATCGAGCACCCAACATTACAAACACCCTCCGCTCAGCATGGGCCTCCCCACCTCCTCCTCCTCCTCCTCCCTCTTCTCTACCACCTCCCTCACCTCCTGCTATCCCTCCCCCACCTCCCTCTCACCTACACCCCCACCTCCCGCCCCCCCCCCCCCCCCTCCAACCCGCCATGCTTCACCCAAAATAAACACTGCGGCACAGACGCACACTGAAAACGTGTGTACGCACACACACACACACGCACACACACACACACACACACACACACACACACACACACACACACACACACACACACACACACACACACACACACACACACACACACACACACACACACACACACACACACACACACACACACACTCAGAAGACAGGATCACGCTGCAAAACAAGTTAAACTGCACGCTGATGTTCCGGCAAACATATTCAGCCGTTCCTCTTTCCACAGCTCCCCCTGTTATTTCTCCTCTTTCTTTCTTTGAGGTTTTCTTTATATTGGGCTCTGACTTCAAGATGGATGTTGTTCCTTTCAGTGGAAAACTGTCAGTAGCAGACATGGAGAGAGAGAGAGAGAGAGAGAGAGAGAGAGAGAGAGAGAGAGAGAGAGAGAGAGAGAGAGAGAGAGAGAGAGAGAGAGAGAGAGAGAGAGAGAGAGAGAGAGAGAGAGAGAGAGAGAGAGAGAGAGAGAGAGAGGGAACTCTCTGAGGGAGACATGGAGACTAAATAGCCTCCTCGCTCTTCCCCGGTTATTTTTTCCCGCTAGCTGAGTTCTGTTGCCTGGAGCTTAATGTATTTCGAGCTTGACAAAGGCATATTTGACGGGTTATCGTCTCGTGGAGTCGAGATGTTGCTACTCCATTGTCTAGCTAAACATGTACCTCTTTTTTTTCTGCGCACGTTACACAACAGCTTTTGTTTCTGTATCCGTGTGTATTTTGTAATACAAATATTATATTCACATATACGGTTCACGGATCAATTGCTGGAGAATGGGCAAAAAACGGAAAGCGTGGAAATTTCCCAAACCTATCGCCACTTTTGTTCAAAACAAATCACGTCAGCCGATCCACTCTAATGCAGCTTTGAACAGGGATGATGACACTTTCAAGATGTGGATCAAAGCATATAGGATGAACATAACAACAACAACAGGCCAGCAGACCTGTGATTACTAATCTATTGGCCTGGAGGGGTCGTGTCCACCCAAAGTGTTTCCATCATTGGCTTGTACGCTCAGATGTATACTGCCGTCAATAGATGGTAAAACCGTCTGAAAACAGAAGTATCGACCAGGCTCTCGCATATATGTCTGCACTGCGGATGTGTCAGAGGCAGCCAGGAGAACATTGTTATCCTGATATAGCAGTAGTAGTATTTATTTGGAGCCAGCTATTGTTTTACTAGGCATCAATCCTGTGTTGAATCAGTGTTAAGCACAGCCCAGTCAGTTCCCCTTCATAACACTGGAGAGAGAGAGTCTGGGCCTCAGATCCAGCTGCGAAACTAATGAGCTGCAGATGTTGTATGGACCGTAGGGAAGTGGGGGGGATCCAAGATCCAAGATGGCAGCCATCAGCCTCATCGGTTGCTTCCTGAGGCAAGCTGGAGGAGAAGCGGGAAAACGGTTCTAGGCGGGCAAGGAAGATGAATACGGTGTGCAAGTGAATTATATTTCCATAGAGGAGTGTCGGATGAGGACGCTGAAGACACACACACACACACACACACAGACACACACACACACATACAATCTCCAACCACACAAAAACAAACACACACGCACACAAACACACACAGTCACAAGCACACATACATGCAATCTCCACAATCATGCAAACAAACACACACACACACACACACACACACACACACACACACACACACACACACACACACACACACACACACACACACACACACACACACACACACACACACACACACACACACACACACACACAGTCACATGTACACACACAAACACACTCTTACCTCTTTGCATAAACTAAGTAGTGGTGAAGTAAACAGAATGCGAGTGCAAAAACCACCGTATCTCTTTCTGACTTCTTTGTCCCAGCCCCTATAATAACAGCACACTTCACTCGCTTGTGAACCTTATCGCCTCCTCTTATCTACGCCCATTTGCATGGATACAATAACAGCAGCAGGTGGCTGTTAACTTGTTGGCGTTCAAACAACCATTCCGAGACACCTTCGCCTGCCGCTTGGCAACAATCTGTAATCTAATCACAACTCAATTATTGTACTCCTCCATGATTCTCCTCTGGCTGATTGCGCATTTATCCTGCTTATATTCTGTTGTAGCGAACACCCTTGTATACACACTGGTGTTGTGTTGCGCCAATGCAGCTTCACTGTCACCACACTTACGGGTGCATTCAGAAGAAAGATATGTATTGTATTCTTTTGATGTTGCTGCAATTACACTAAACGCACCTTGAACTGCACATCCATACAAAACATCCCACAGTAAGCTGCTCTGTTGTGCGTCGGCCGTTAATATGATGGAGTGCGTGAATGGACCTCGGGGGGAAGGGGGGGACAGGGGGCACCCCAAAAGCAGCAGATTGCACAAAGCTAACCCGTGCTGGGTCACCCTCGCAAATCCATGGGTATTGTCCTCGCAAGTGGGGCTAATCACTCAGAGTCAAAGAGCTGCCATGGAAGTCCAGCTCGGACGCGGGACAAGAAGACGGATCGTACGGGACGGCTGAATTGAAGCAGTAGATCTGCGATGGAGTTGTAAGGAGGGAAAGAAAAAACACAAACCCCCAATGTCCAGCGACTTAGAGAGGCGAAAGTTACGACTCGGGCAGTTTGAATGAGTTGTATGAAGCTCAGGTGCAAGCCCCGCGTAAACAGCTCGATAAATCATCAAATGTGTATTTTCTTTTGGACATTTGCGCTCGGCCGACAAACGTGGATTTGAGTTTTGGACTGTGGTACACTGGCTTTGTGTGTCTTCTCTGTCGGTCGCGGAGTAGCCCAATCGATAAGTCATTTAGCAAGTCTTATTCTGGGATCTTAGTTTGTTTTTCCTGGCTATATGGAGTTGAAAGTAACTAAGTGCTGTACTTGAAGGTATTTGTATTTTATTGAATGTTGAATTGAGGTTTGCTGCAGTGAGTGGATTGCTGATGTTGTTAAGGCGGTTCTACTTCAACTTTAGTATCAAATATATGAAGTCCAATACAAGGTTGACAACATTAGTACCTCACTTATTTTAAATTTGCTTTGTTTTTATCCAGGGGCTTTGCTTTTCATGCGATGAAGGGAGCAAGGTAGATGTCAGGATGCCTAGAGGGAGGCTGCTCACCTTGACTTTATCAGGATGTTCGACCTCCTAGATGCGAAGCTACCCTGCTCGTGACGCATATCATTAGTCCAAAATCACTCATCGGTATCCACACTATTGTCACACACCGATATACAGACACAGTTGAGCAGGTTGGTGTGTGTGTGTGTGTGTATGTGTATGTGTATGTGTATGTGTATGTGTATGTGTATGTGTATGTGTGTGCGTGCGTGTGTGTGTGCGTGCGTGCGTGCGTCTGCGTGTGCAGATGATTTGCTGCTGTGCTGTATTTAGGACGGTGTAATGCCTGCAGATGTCTCACTGAGGTGTTGTGCACAAACCTCATAGCCGGATAAACATTGTTTTACATAAAAGAGGGACGGGCGCTGTGAGGCTTCATGGAGATTTATGAGGGTGTTGGCTCACCTCGCTGCCGTCTCCGTGTATTCTCATTTATATATCTCTCCCTCTCCTCTGTGGGCTACGGATATTGACAGAGCTGTCATATTGTGATGAATAAGGAGCCTGCTGCGGCACAACGTTACAGTATACACAGAGTCAACAGCACAGAGAGAGAGAGAGGCAGGGAGAGATAGAGGTAGAGAAGGCTAGAGTTAGAGAGACAGACAACCAGGGAGAGATAGAGGTGGTAAGAGAGACAGGTCAGGAAAGATAGAGGCAGGGAGACAGGATGGGAGAGATAGGGGTAGGGGGTAAGATGTACGGAGGGAGAGATGGCTAAGGAGAGAGAGACATAAACAAAGAGACAAAGAGCAAAGACATAGCGATAGGTATAAAGACAGCTAAGGGAACAGGGACATAGCTGAAGAGACAAAGACAGAGAGAGAGGTATAGAGACAGCTAAGGGTTGAGAGAGAGAGGTATAGAGACAGCTAAGGGTTGAGAGAGAGAGAGAGAGAGAGAGAGAGAGAGAGAGAGAGAGAGAGAGAGAGAGAGAGAGAGAGAGAGAGCGAGAGAGAGAGAGAGAGAGAGAGAGAGAGAGAGAGAGAGAGAGAGAGAGAGAGAGAGAGAGAGAGACAGCTAATGGGAGCGAGACATAGATGAAGAGACAAAGACAGAGAGAGAGATATAGAGACAGCTAAGGGGTGTGAGAGAAAGAGAGAGAGAGAGAGAGGTATAAGGATGGTGATGGAGAGAGATTGAGTTAGGGGGAAGGGCAAGGAGACAGAGAGAGACGGGTTGAGGTTGACAGAGGAACAGATTATGAACAGATGCAGGAGACCCACTGTGCAATAGGGGATTTGTGAAGGGAGTCTTTTTTATTCACCGCTCGAGGCAAACAATATCTCCACGGAGAGGGAGTCAGTGGCTCCACTGAACACTCCATAACAAAGCTCTCAGCGAAGAATCAATGCCGCGCCGCGGGATTCCCAGGCACCCCGGAGAGGTGCACAGTGCTAGGGAAAAGTTTGGTGAAACCCGGAGAAAAGCATTAAAGAATCTAGAAAAAAACAAAAAAACACCTTTCACCATGTACTTGTTTCTACATAATCATAACAATAATGTTTTGCTGTTTATTTTTTTCTTTCTTTGCATGAAGCAATCGAGTGCTCTATAAATGAAAACAGCCGATACCACCTTCTGTGTGCCGCCCTGATTCTGACAGCGTGCTTATTAGTGGGTGGAGGAACCAGCACAGACCGGCTGTCAGTCAGTCTCTCTTGTCCCAAAAGACTCTGCTGCTGGAGTACGGTGTGCTGTGTGTTTAAACCCGTCTGGGCTTAAAGACCAACATTAGATTGCTCAGCAGCTCCACAAACACGTGACGTAGAAGTTTATATTTCACGGAAAAGCTTGAAAGCGCCACGGTGCTTTGCTTTGGATTCTTTTTTAATCTTCCAGTGTCATATTTAATAGTCATGATTTCCATTGTCTCGGCCAAAATAGGGTTTTGTTAACAAAGAAGTAGGGCATATTTATATAACACGTATATATAAAACACCTCTTAAAGATGAATAAGTAGCTGAGGTGTAAGGATCTTAAATCATCAAGGATATCCTTCATTTTTACCAGAGACAAGACGACAGCAAGTAGCTCAACAGCTTAAGGTTTGATGTGTGCTGTGGTCTTGATTCATGGGGTTCCAGTGCAAGGGTAAAGCATTGACTAGACAGGAGACTTGAAACACTCTCTTCCTGAGTGTTCCTGAACGCTCACTTCTGTACATGTGGCCGTCTCAAGTATTTAGGGGATGGCCGGTCTAAAGGTTGTCAAACTCTCCCTCTGCAACCTACTGCATCATGTTCCTTCTTCGCTGCACTTAGGCCCATTTAGCGAGGTCAATCCATGTCATCTGATTGGTAATTACAGCAAAACCCCTGACCTTTTGATCTCTCTATTTACAAAAAAAGCCAACTATCAATCTTCTTTCCTTCTGTTCTTCCGGCTCAATTGAGGAAAGCAAAGCCAGGCATGTTTTTCCACTGAACGTACAGACGTTCTCGGCCTCCTCCAAAGAAGGTTTTTGCCCTCCATTAAAACTGAACACGATATGACCATTTTGCTGTTCACCCGGGTACCGAGAAGGGTTAGAAGCTGTACAAGATCAGAGAAGCCTTGTCATGCACTGAAACACAGGCCGAAACTCTCCCCAGACGTGTTCACTGGTGCTTTCCCTTCTTTGAGTAAGCAAGCAAGAGCCAGTCTGGCAGAATTGTCAATAAGGAGCGGGACTGTAAAGTAAAGCAAGCGGGGCTGTTCTGCACGCAGACGACACCTGCCACGGGTTAGGTGAGCTGATCCACGCAGCACGGCCTCGGTTCCTCAGCAGGGATATCGTAATTGTAAATCGGAGGATTAGCCATCACAGTGTTTTCTGAGATCCGAGTGATCCGTCTGCATGGCGACGTGCCTCCTGAAAAATGTCTCTGTTTGCCCTTTTTGAGATAAGTCTCAAATCTGTCACACAAAGATATTGAAATGTGCCTCCCCCTTGCCCTCCCCCCTTATCTACTTTCCCTTTGACTTCTTTTCTTATAAGACATATATCTTCTGAAAGTAGACTTTGATGAATGTTTTGCTATCTGAAATAGGTTTTATTTACTCTGCATGGTCACGCTAAGGCAATCCCGCTTTTTCTTGTTTGTAGTGTGTTCGTCTTTTGCAGTAGAAGAACAGCCATTTCTACACATCAGCATTCCTCTACGCTATCATATCGAATCATCTTGGATCGTATCCACATGTCAGTGGAGGATTTGGCTTTGGTTGAACTAAAAAAAGCATCAACACATGGAGGATAAGTATGTCACCCCACACCATGTTGGTATGACATTGGCAGACACTTGCCTTGCCTCTGTCTGTCTCCATTTACCCACCTACCTAGTTACCGAGCCTTCCTGCTGACGTGATTGGCTACAACAACTGCCTTAGGAAGCCAATCAGAGACCAGAGTCATTTAAGAAGAATGTGATTAAAGAATTAGCAAAATTACGACTCTGTGCCTCACATATGTTTTATATATTGTCCAAGAATGAAATCGAATCCAAATGTTCTGATTCAGGTTTTTGGTGTTGCTAAGCGTTCAATGGGTTTGTTGCTCCTCACAATCCTCTGTTTCAAAGGTTAAATGTTAAAAGGCGATTCACTGTGGTTAACTGACTTGTATTGGTTTATTGTGGTTCTTGAGGTCAAAAGAGACATGTTTGTGTTCTGCTGCTAGGTAAATACATAACTTAATAATAATAAATTCTTTATGCGGTTTCATACCATTAAAAAAAAGGTCTCCAAGATTCTCTGTCCACGAGGGCATGAGCGATAGAAAGATCTGCTGCTATCAGAATTTAAAATGTTATTTCTTCAATTTCAGTTGTTTGTCGCCTGTTCCATCCCTAACATCAACTACATACTCATACAGAACAAATATTCAGTCAAACATAAAGGGAAAAACATAATTAAAAAAACTTTCCAAGGAATTTTGTTGACAGATACATTCTGAACCTTTGACAAATTTATGCAAACGAAACAAAAGTCTCAAAACTCTGTCGCCTAAAGGCTGAGAATAACGGAAAACGTCAAAAGCAGGCAACCGCCCTGAGCCCAGGGAAAAAACTGGCGACACGTAAGGCCTCATGGCTATTTTCGGCATCAGTGGTACCCACACTGGTTTACAAAAAGGTATGATTTAGCAAGCTCCTGTCGTTCCAAATCTGCTTGCAGAGAACCACAACGTTGGTCCGAAAGGTTGGATGGCCCACCTATGCTGCATTTACTGGTGATTTCAACAAACACAAGTCTCGAAATGATTATATTTCACTGAAAGGCAAAGAGACTTACAGCTTATGGAGTTTGTTGACACCAATATACAAAGCAGATCCTGTGATGTTACGTCCTAGTAGGTATATAGTTTTAAATTGAGGATAGGTTGTAAAGAAAGGAAGAAGAATTTCTGTTTTGCTTGCATTGCATCCACGTTAATATGGACAAATCTATTAAAACGCTGTTTAAGAAGAAAAGCCTCCAAAGTAATAGAATTGTGATACACAGACCTGTTCAAGTCTTCCAACTAAAAGGCTAATTGCATAATAACAGCCAATTAGTCACTGGAGGAGTGGGGACAGTTGTTTTGTCCGGGCGCCAGACTAAATTCTGGGTTATTAGAAAGCGAGCTGGGTGGCCTAGATGAGATCTAATTGGTTGCAGGATGTTTTGAAGGTTTGAAACCAAAACTCTCTGTTTTCCGACGCACTTCCCCAAACAGGGGCTGTGAACCGCTCCATTATGCAAATTAAAACCCATGCCTACAAGAAGGTGTGGGGCACTTGTCAGAGGAATACATGCTTGTAGCAATCTCGAGATAAAAAAAAAAGAAACAACAGGCCTGTTTGGTTTAGTCTATGAGCGGACGCGGAACAAACACATCTGTGAACGCTAGTATCGACCAAAATACTTTTTACAGTTGGTGTCTGAATTGGTTTTTATTAGCATTGCGAGTCGATTCCTCCAAACAGTGGGTTACAGTGATTTCAAGGTCTCTATCTCCTACCTTCAGATCAATCCCACATTATTTATCAAAGCATATCTTCGCTGTCTTTAAAAAGGAGCGCAACTCAAATGTTAAGCTTGGCTGTCTGCTAACAAGTCTTTCTGCTGTAAGCCAATCAATAAGCGGATCTGTGTTGGGACTTCAGTACAGCTTTCTCAGAGAAAATATATCAGGCTCAAAACCATTAACACACTCTCTGTGTGTGCATACGTTTGTTTTTGTATGTGTGTTTGTGGGGGGTTACATACAACTCTTTATTTGTGTGTGTGGTGTGGAATTTGTTTTCTACCGCTTTTTCTTTTTTTACCGTCCATCTCCTCTCCAGAACCTGACCAATGCTGGTCTTTGAGGTGGTTTTGGATCGGTGCGAGACGACTTCTCTTTTTAGAACATTTATAAGACCATCCAGCTCCTAGGAGGAGGTTCCACCTAATCCAAGCGCTGGAGGGAACTAGCTCCCCCTCAAAACCCCCAAAAGAGGGAGAAAACCAAACAAACTGCGCATGAAGTAGGTTTTTTCGTTTTCCAAACGCACTACTGTAAAAGGAGCCTTTGTGTGCGCAATAATCCATCCCAACCGACACTCAACGGGCGGGGAAAGGACAGAGTGGAAAGAACGACGTAAGGAAGGAGCAAGCCATGTACCCAGTGGCGAGGACGAGCTTTCGACTCAGCGTTCTCAGCGAGATCTACTTTTTGGAGGGAAACTCTCCTTCTTTGGGATTTCTCGCCACTGTTGAAGGGGCCCCAGAAGCTCTTGGCCCGGAGCTTGGGGCGTTGTCTAGTTTCTGGACCATCGCTCTCACTACAATAACAAACGTCCGCCGGATAATAATGACGCATTTTTACTTTTAGCCGCCTTGCTCATTCGGTGAGGTAGCTGCCAAATGGCGCTGTCCTGTTCAATAAGATGCATCTGTTCATAAAAGGTCTAAGTGGCAGGTTTAGGTTTTGAGCCTCAAAGTGGCTAGTGTCACTGTGTGAACACACATTTCATTCCCACTAACCGAGTCAAACGAATTGAACACTTGGTATATATCCAAACGGTATATCTGACTATTTCTGCTTCTCTGTTTAATCTTGAGCATGAATCCCATGTCTGTGTACGAACGATCAACTGTAAATCTCAGCCGTCATTAAGTGATGATCATCCCCCGAAGTCACCAGGAGACTCCAGCTGCTCTGGAGCCAACATGGCAACATCTGCACTCTGTTCAGTAAGCCACGTGAAGCTGTCTTTGATATAAAAATAACAAAGCATAGAGAGAGCACCTCGTTGGAAGTCATAACGTGCGATACGAGAGGGCCGTGAACCATGGCTGGGCCCATCACAGCTGGTTAAGGCCTTGGGTCGACGAACCGGATCCTGGCTGTCCGAAAGTGAAGGGAGTTGCTTCATTACGCTAATGAACACTGTTCTGGGGCGGATAAAGGCTGACCATGAAGATCATGGACAGTATTTCCAGCTTCCAGGCTGTGCCTCAGCAGAGACCCTGTCTGTTAACCCACTGGAGTAGACTGATGCTTCTATGAATGTTAATTCACAACGTGGTTGTTGCGGGAATGATTTCTATGGTATGGTATGCAGGAGGCACGGGTTTACGTAGGAATGCTAAGATGTTCGGATTCTTTTGGCTAGGCATCCTTCCCTATCTCAAACCATTACAGTAAACTCAATAAATTCTAGAAAATGTTGTGGGGCATTGCCTTTTATAAATTATTGCTGGGTGGGTTCCCAAACAGACAAGGGAGAGAAGCCAAGGGACCCTATTATGAATATTTTTGTGTTGGTAGCATGGCATTAATTTGTGTAATTGGCTGAGCTCTCTGTGGTGTATGCTAAAAAGTATGACTTCAATATTCATGCGACCTTTTTCTAATTGTGATAATTTTTCTCAGTACATAGAATTCAACCATTTCATTATTTTACCCCCATCAGCCACAACATCTCTGAAGGGAGCAGAGCACGGGACGCCCTGACGTAGAGACCGTTTCTCTGAGGGTTATAATGCATGTCGTAAACTACTGAACTCCTTGGCTCAGAGTACTTTTGTGCAGCATTATCATATCCCTCATGTATTCATTTCCCCGCCTGCAACTAGTTTCCTGAAATAGTCAGGATTGCTCATGAAGTGCTTGAATACAGTCTTCTGTATATCCAACAAAAAGTTTTTTTTTTCGGAAATCATTCAACAATTTGCTTCCTCAACCACTTCTCCGGTTTGGGTTGGTCGCCAAAGCAATAGTATAGCCCTCCCAACTCCTCCTCGTCTTTCCCTGACAGCTCCTCCAGCTCATCTTGAGGAGCCCCAGGCCATCCCAGGCCAGCCTTGACTTCTGCTCCCCCAAGCCAGGCCTGTAGCCTGGGAACCAGACGAATCTCACAAGCTCATGTTTCATTTACTCTGGATCTAAGGTCTGGCTCCCTTCCCCTCCCGAAATATTTCTGCCCGGTATGAGATAGACCGACCAATCACAACCGTTGATCAACTCTGAGACCACCGTTGAGGTATTTTTTACAAAACAACAACAAAGATTGCTTCCGCTGATGTAGAACGGTCTATTGATTCTGCTGTCGAGACCGTATTAATCGAACTGGACGATATATTTTCACTTAAAGAACAACAAACGACTGCACTTAAAGCCTTTGGACTTAAAGAAAGATGTCTTTGCTGCAAGCATGTTGTCGGTTTACAATTATAATTAGGGCATTTAGCAGACGCTTTTATCCAAAACAACTTTCATCGGTTAATGCACACATTGACACACATACTGCAGAGTCCACCATGCAAGGCGACAGCCAGCTCGACAGGAGCAGTTAGGGTTAAGTGTCTTGCTCAGGGACACATCACCCTCAGCTAGGAGGAGCTGGGGACCGAACTAGCAACCTTTTGGTTACAAGACAACTGCCCTACCATCTGAGCTAAGCCGACCACTCAGTGCAACGTCACCCATTTCGTTGCTATGATTGGTCGTAGGCCTATCCAATTGCGACCAGATGCATTTTGGCCGGCGCCTATCTTTGATGCCCCTTGGAGATCGAAAATGAACGGAGAGGTTCAAGACTAATTGCAGTTTGTAATTCGTCTGGCGGTGCCAGGCTACCAGACCTGGGGTCAACCCTGCAGCCTCTTCTCCATTAGCCTCATCTGGATCATCTCCAACGAGAGAGGGGGCCGGGGACACCCCAGTTTGATGCCCTGAGACCACCTCAGCTGGCTCTGCCTCCCCCCGCTAACTACACCTGACCCCCCCATATAACGGAGAAGTCCTCACCCAGGATGGCCTGGGGAGGACGCTCATCTCCTCTCACTCTCAGTCCCTCCCCGAAGCTCTGATTGTCCATAGGCAAGACAGAAATATGAATTAACTTAAATGACCTCATAGTTCCAATATATTCTCAGAGTGTCCTACAATTTCCTAAATGATAATTTTTTTCTTTTTTATTAATCATAAAACTTTATTTTTTATTTTAAGTTATATATCTTAGTTGTTGGCAAGAGAGAGAGAGAGAGAGAGAGAGAGAGAGAGAGAGAGAGAGAGAGAGAGAGAGAGAGAGAGAGAGAGAGAGAGAGAGAGAGAGAGAGAGAGAGAGAGAGAGAGAGAGAGAGAGAGAGAGAGAGCGAGAGAGAGAGAGAGAGAGAGAGAGAGAGAGAGAGAGAGAGAGAGAGAGAGAGAGAGAGAGATGATACAGAGAGAGACAGAGAGAGAGAGATGATAGAGAGAGATGTGTTTAAAATACCGCCCAAAACAGTCCCATTCTCCAGCCCCCGTTCAGTTAAAGAGAACGGAGGATAAATCACGTCTCTACTGCAGGGCTCCGAACCCTAAACACAGTGTGTATGCACCGCTTAGGAGCTCGGCGGCGAGAGATACATGTGACTCGACAGGGCGGTCATGGTTAATGTCTCTCTCATGGCTCCCTGGCAGCTTCTCCATCAGGCTTCTGCTCTCCTCCGCCACAGCGAAACAGCCTGGGATCCGATACCTTAGCTTTCCAAAATGACTCGGGTCCTTGGGGACGGAAGGCAGTAGGCGAAGAACGGGGGGAGCAGCCCAGAGGAAGAACCGGAATACAGAGTGTGGGCTGTAGTCTGTGTTATAGTGTGGTCACGGAAAAACTATTATGCTGAGATGATGGGAGTGAGTCACAGAATTTGACTGATATCTCACAACCCAGTACTCTGTTTTCCCACAAGACACCATATGGAACCCGCACTTCTAACAGTCGAATGGCAAAAAACGATGGGTTTTCAAACCTCTGAGTCACATAAAGAGGAATGTCCTCTGCCCCTCGTATTCATACCAGCCTCCAGCCTGAGTGAATATGTCAACAAGCTACTAACCAGTCTCAGAAAAAAAGAAACATAGATAGTAGTAAATAACAGCTGAGCAACAGCCTGGTGTAAAAAATGACACGCTAACACCACGATACCGTGCTAGCTGATGTCTGAGCTCTGCTTCACATTACTGTACGAACCACCAGGCTACGTTCTGGCAGTTTAATCACTTATGTGTATGTAGGTGTGTGTGTGTGTGCTTACACAGACACACACACACACACACACATACTCACTAACACACAAACACTCACGCACACATGAATACGCATTCACACAAACACACACACTCAGACACATTCACACCCATGCACAAGTACACACATTTCATGGACACACACACACACACGCACACACAGACACGCACACACACAAACACACACAAGCATGCACGCACACACTCGCCTACCAACATATACAAGGACACAAACGCACACACACGCATGCAGGCACATGGACGCCTCATACAAGCAAACACACCCACAAACAAGCAGACTCACATGCACACAGATGGCAGGTAAGACTAGAACATTCCGTGGCGCATCGAGGGCTTTGCCTTTCTTCAAATCTTCCCCAGCTCCCAGCTTCAGGAATACGAAACACGGAGATGTACTCGGGACACCGAGGGGTGAACTCAGGGCAAGGGTGAACGAAAACAGGTGAGTATGCGCCTTGAAAGTGAACGCTAAAAGAAGAATTTCAAAACTGTTGGAAAAGATTGTAACACATTGCCCATCAAGATGCAACACTGCAAAGATATGTCGGGAGATTGGTGCTGAGGTAAAAGCGTCTTAAGAATGTCCAGCAACGACAACACGTCCTTGGTGTCCAGGGTGTCTACAAAAAAAATATATCTACGGTATCTACTTCACGAAAGTATCTGTCTGCCATTTTTTTTTGCAGTGGGTTCATAAAAATAGATTTTCTTGTATGGGGCATGACAACGCTCAGACACGTTTCTTCCATTGTGTCATGAAACGGACTGGGGAGTCACCTTTGGTATTTGGTTTAGCTCAGCAAATGGAAAGGTGGAGAGTCAGAGAGAGACGCACACACAGTTGGAAAAACTAGCGAAAGCTTTGGCAGAGTATGCCTTCTATCCAGATGTGTGTGAGTGTGTGCGCACACCAAGCACACGCACACACCCACACACACACACACACACACACACACACACACACACACACACACACACACACACACACACACACACACACACACACACACACACACACACACACACACACACACACACACACACGTGTGAAGATCCAAAGGCAATGCACTCAACTAAACATCTTCTTAAAACCGAAACATCCCTTACTTTTACGAGGACTATGGGCACACATGCGATGTAATAAACAAAAGCTGCAGCTGGCGGTTTATGGCAAATATCAAGATGGCGGACCAATGAGATTGCTTGGCTCATTCCAGTCGATGATACTCTGTAATTACCGGTGAATGTTTATTACCCATGCTGCGTGGCAACAAATGGCTATTGTTCTGGCTATCTAGAGAAGCATGATAACCGCCAGCAAGACGTGTATCTGTTGTCTGTCTGTGTTGACAGGCAGTACACCTCCTTGGGCTTGTTTGCATACATATGTTAGGACTGGGATCCACGGCCTCGCTATGGAAAGAGCAATGCGGTCTAGCTGCCAAGGACACATTCAGTCTCCCAGCTAAGCTGTGTGTATTGGAACAGCTGTTGGTTGCTGGTAGCTTCGTCACTCTCGTTACTTCCATTAGGCACATTGGAAGCGAAAACGACCCAGAGCGAAACTTTAGATTATCCGGAGAACTTCTTCCATTAATTCAATAAAAAAAAGAAAGTTTTGTATTGTTTGGTATTTATAATAAGCCAGGTGGTGTACACACTTTAACTCTACATACCTTAACACTTTCAAGGATAATATATTCAACACGTACTTTAAGCCGAGGATGGGATCCAAATGAGGAAAGCTCTAACTGAAAAAAGCAAAGGGAAACAGCATCTTGCTGTAGCAGAAGGAATACGTTTGAAAGTGTGAAACGTATTCTGGAGGGTGAGAAAGAAGTCTACAATGTTTGGCGATAATAGCTTTTCTGCTTTGTACTGAAGCATATCATGAGTATAGCAAAAATGATGCATCAATGTAAACGTATATATGTTCTTAAATGGATAAACACTTATACTCCAGCCGCATTAAGAGGATAGAATGATCAGGCCGGACGTGAGAACAAACCAATTTTAGGCTCTGGAGGAAAGACCCACACAAACGTACAAACACATATAGTATATACGTAGAAACACAGAAGATGTATCTCTCTCCAACCCACTTCTTTTTTGCAGGGGGCCCTGTTCAAGGATGAGTCCTTGTTGCCTCAGTCTTTTAAACGTGGAATATATATGCATATAGACAAGTACTCTTTCATGTCATGATTTGTTTCACCCATTTCATGTGTTGTGTATGAAACGCAACTTGAAATGTGTTTTCTAATCACTGGTTGCAAACCTCCGACATTGCCGTGTATATACCAGGGTAGAAGGATAATGCTGACTCCTGGGGTGCAAAAGCTAGTGGGTTCGATCACACAATGTCCACAAAAGCGTGATTCTTAAGCCATATCTGATCTTAAATGACACACGCTCCGCTGATGCCAACCTTCTCACCTCCATCACCAAGACCAAGTATCGCACCCTGGAGGACAGAGCCTCCCAGGGGGTCGCCATCGGCGCCCCTACCCTCTGGAACTCCCTCCCTCCGGCCATCCGAAACTCTGATACTCTCTGTTTATTCAAAAGTCAACTTAAAACCTATCTCTTCAGGACCACCTACAACATTTGACAAATCATCCTCCACCATCTTCCACTCTCTCCCGCTCTCTTAATGTGTTGCCTATTGTTGTGGTGTTGTTTATTTTTTCCCTTTTTTTTGATTGTCTGTACTGTCTGTATGAATTCCTTTCTTATTTGTAAAGCGTCTTTGAGTACTTAGAAAAGCGCTATAAAAAACTGATTATTAATATTATTATTACTAACAGACTACAGATATTAGAACTGTATTACGGTGAGACTTAAGGGTGCATTAATTCACTTTAATCAATGCTGATACACACAAAAAAAGTTGCTATGTGCAAATAAATTGGCTAAATCAAATGACTCAATATACAACTAAATGACAAATTGTAAAATTGTAATAATAGTCATAATATTAATAAAAAAAGGCAAAACATTCTTCATGTACTCTCTATTCCAAACCTTGTTGTCTTCCACGCTACATCAAACCATCCCCTCTCATCTGTGGTGACGGGACAGAGAGATTTGACCCGCGGAGAATCTAGAAAATGCTCTTAAACGCATTTGGTTACACCCTGACAGAAGGTCTCTGGGTCACCCATGATCTGTTAGTGTCTCTAGGGGCCATTTAACACTGACCGACCTGGTGCAAAGGGCCAAACCAGGCCCAAAGACTTAATTAAATCATGTCAACAGACCTCTCTCTCTGTCCTATATTTATTACTAATGTGGTGTACTTGTTTTGTATGACCACGTGTTTCACCGATGAACATTTGACGAATAAAACTCTTCATGAATCATGCGTATTCTGTATCCCCTCTGTTGGTGTCCAGCGATCCAGTCCTTGTCTCGATCCATCCTGACGTTACATTATGATGATATATTGTTCTGGCAGACATTCTTATCGAAAGCAATTTGGATCCATGTTATTAATGAGCAGTCCGGGAGGGGCTGAGGGCATATCGCCCAAGGACTGCTACAGGCCGACTGAGGGCATTGGGGGTTTGAAGAGAGACACTTCGTCTGGTGCAGTCAAACACCCTAACTAACCACTTAACCACTAGACCCTCCTGTCCTGGGAATCACCCACTGTAAGCTCACAGCCAGTCTGCCGTGAGTGTACTTACTCTGGCTCTGGAGTATACGGGCGCAGACAGACTCGAGGGTAAAGAGCTGGACTGCCTTCCCAAAGGGGGACTCTGGTTTTAAGTATCAAGCTTCCCATTACGGCTCCCCTCCCCCTCCCCTCCCCTCCCCCACGCCCTCCCCTCCCCTCCCCCACGCTACTGTAGCAGTACCGTCACCCACACCGAACGCCACGGGAAGGATCGTTTCCTGCGGTTATTTTAGGGCTCGGAATGGCACGCCGATGACATCATCAACGCCGTGAACAACACTGGGGCCGCAGCGTGAGCGGTCGTCCACCCAAAAGGGTACACACACACACACACACACACACACACACACACACACACACACACACACACACACACACACACACACACACACACACACAGACACACACTCACACACACACACACACAGACACACACTCACACACACACACAAAGACACACACACACACACACACACACACACACACACACACACACACACACACACACACACACACACACACACACACACACACACACACACACACACACACACACACACACACAAAGACACACACATATTCGTACACACACACACACACACTCACACACACTCACACACACTCACACACTCGCACACACACACACACACACACACACACACACACACACACACACACACACACACACACACACACACACACACACACACACACACACACACACACACACACACACACACACACACACACACACACAGAGTCCCTCCCCCCTCTTGCGCTTCCAGTCCCATGTGAAGCATTTCCTCCCTCTGTGGGTTCCCCGGTCTGTTTCTATATTCATATATTTTCCAATCTGTTTGGCTCGTTCCAGTACTGTGCTGTTTGCCCCAACACAAACTGCCGCAATTTGCAAACAATATCAACACTGATAAATGTTATTCCATTTAACAGAGCATTGATGTGAATTAGAAAGATCTAAAGAGTCCAGCTGTTCATTTGACATTGAATTTGCAAAAAAGTCAAACATTTATTTACTTTTATGAATGTAACAATGCAAAAGACGCAATGGGGATATTCACAATAAACAAAAACATTATAATGCGGATCTAATTCGATACACAGTCACAGCTTGAGGTGGAGAAGGACACTACTGGAGCGCAAATGCTAATGATAGCAGGTTCTCAGTGTCATAAGCTAAGTGGAGCTACTTAAATGTTAGCAGTCAGATGTCTCCTTATTAACTGCAGTGGCCTCGGGGTTATGAGTCATAGGCTAGCGAGGCCACTTGGTAAGGGAGGAAGTCCTCATATTAGCTGCTAGCTATATTGAGAATGTGGGGTGAGTCATATTCTGGCCAACAGACTGCTAACGTTCTATATATATATATAACGTACATAATATAACATCCAAACCCAAACACAAACACAATCAATGACCTTGTCTAGTGTTCAAACATACCCATGTGTGTGGCTAATGTGTTTTGTCCTGGGGGTATCAGATGGGGCTTGTGGGGTAAATTCCCATTCATTTGCAGGTGAAAAACAAACATGAGAGACGTGGATTTGATTAGAAGCTGCCCCCCCCTCCCCCCAGGTGCATGTTTTCCCTGTTTCTTATCAGAGAAACAAAGTGGAACGCAGGATTTGTCCGCCGGCATTCTTTGAAACGCGTAATAATTGCAAAGCACTCCGGGTATTCCAACCCGTCACCCCCCCTCACCCCTCCATCTTTTCTCCCGCCACTGCTCCGTCTTTGTCTATATTAGGTAAGGAACACAGTTGACAGTTTGATTTCAGCTCCAAGCTCCAGACACGTCGCTAACCAACTTAGCTTAACTCGCCTGGATCGGAATTAGATCTCGGATGAATCTTGCGGAAGCTGGTGACGTTTCCCCGTTTCGCGTCGCACGTGCGGGTTTATTTGATCCATTTCTCCAATAACACGGTTCTGGGCTTCTCGTGTGATAACTGGGCACGCTTTCCATGAAAGAGAATGTTTGTTTATTCGTTTATTCTATTATTTTTTTTCTTACCAGATGCAATTTAGATAGCAACGTGGGTGTTCTATAAAAGGACCACATGGGCCGGCTGGATTATGAAGCAACTGTAGTTAATAACGACAATATCTATCTAGAGTTGATTGTGTTATTGATTAGGTAGAAGTCTTGAGGGCTGCTTACAGGGAGATAAACTGTGATTCCATTTGAGCCTTTTATGACCGCTTAGTGTGTGTATGTGTGTATGCGTGCGTTGCTTTCAAGTTTAGATATTTGTTTTAATGGTAAAAAGCGAGGATAACAGTCAATCTGGACCCGATTTTTGGTCCAAACCAAAAAAACGGTTAATCCAGACTCTGCTGTATATAAATAAATAAATAAACAAAGAATCTCAGAAATGCTTTTCATATCGAGACATCTGCTCATGCATAATTCCTGCTTACAGAGAAATTGGCAGTTTTGTGATAATGAGAATTTTCTCCTGCATGTATTCCATTCTGGGCAATAATTCCCCCTGCGCTCTTATCTGAAATATAAACATGACGGTGTACCCCTGGGGGCCCAGACTATTAGCTTCAACGAACTGCAGCGGGTGTTGGTCTGACTGTGTGATCTCACCATCGACGTGTTGCATTGGATCGCAGGTTGCTCTATCGTCTCGGGAAGCACCTTGTAACCTGCTTTCAAACAGTGCAGTAGAAGTAAAGTCATCCGTATTATGGAGGAATGTGAGGTGTTGAAATGTGTTCAAAAGTTCTGTTGTACAGCACAAAGAAAGAAAAACCTCAGAGGCTTGGGGGGTTATTTGAGGGGTATTCCATACTCCGATTGGGATATGAGAAAAACCGGTCTCTCGTTGGGCAGATTCACCGCTAAGTTATTTAACATCTGCCGACTCGGCAGGAATTCTCAGTCTAAACTTTCTGCTACACTAAACAGAAAAGTCTTGTCTTGTGCGTATTATATGACCCCCGAGGAACACAACATCGGCCCGTTTAACGTCATAGGTTCAATCAATGGTTCTTTGTTTAAGCAAAGGCTAAGGTAATAGCAAACAAGGCAATAGGAGGGTACGCCGTGCATATACACACACACCATCTGGGCCCAGCTCTTGTTTCTCCTTAAAAAACTGTAACTCCCATCAGACACCCGGGCATCGAGCGAAAGCTTGCGTGTATAAATGACAAGCGGAGGCTAAAGCAACATTAGAGCATACTGCTAGATGCCCTTTGACCCAACCCTGACTTCCAGATAGACTCAAACAACTCCTGCTTGAAGGACCTCATTGTTTACATTGTCTGGCCTAAATGGGCTCCGTGTGTGGGCCATCAGTGTCCCTGTTCCTCGCAGTTCACAGACTTTCGATAATAACTCTAGCAGGATGTGCCTTGCAGAGAGCATGGTGTGATGGAGAAGCTGGGAGAAACACAGGGAGTCTTTCAGGTTAAAAGGCTTGTTTATTCCCTCACACACACACATCACTGAATCACAATGAACATGAACGTCCACTGTGATCTAGAGCTCAACGATTATAGCAAGAGTGCTAATTTTCCAAGATATATAACTGGATAAAACCGGTCCAACAATGAGCAGATCCTGAAGCTTGCCCTTTCATGGCGTCGATGCGGGGCTCAATGTTACAGGTTATTTACGTATTAACCTCTAAAGGTAGGTCTTAGTCTATGTTACCTTGAC
Source organism: Gadus chalcogrammus (assembly GCF_026213295.1). Taxonomy (NCBI): domain Eukaryota; kingdom Metazoa; phylum Chordata; class Actinopteri; order Gadiformes; family Gadidae; genus Gadus; species Gadus chalcogrammus. The sequence goes on from NC_079420.1 coordinate 4,352,661, forward strand.
TTCAGGGTAATAGCACTCGTAGTTGGCCATGTCTCGGTCAATTTGTCTGTGGAGCATCTGCTGCACAAACCACGAAGTCAAACAAGGTTACACCTCCATTGTAGAAAATCCATAATCTACCCGGCGACTCGAGGGAACCAAGCCAATCAGAGAGCTTGAGGTTATCATCCGCCATAGCGAGGAAGGCGGATGCCAGGGAGATAGCCCCCTTATTAGAAAGGTTATCAATGCTGATATTCTGTCCCATCTTCTGTAATACCAAGGTGGTCTCAGTTTCATTCAACCACCCGCGCAGGCAGCTCACCGAGCAGATTAGCGCAAATTCAACGGTGCAGGACCCCTTTCATGGAGAGCGTTTACTGTAATTTGCATAGGCCCACAGGGACACTGCGTTAGGTATATCCGTGATGCACCGTGTTAAACGGAACCACGCTAACACACGAGATCCGATTGAACCCGCGTGTATGCAACACGTACATATACATAATCCTTTCTGTGCGAACGAGAAAAACATGCATTCATGGATCAACACGGTTCTTGTGGACATTGAGGGCCTCAATTCACACCGGGGCTGGCCTACGCCGCTGGCACCCTCCCACACGCTCTCCGTGGCTGTTGGCGCTCTGTGTGATGTCACAACATCGGAGGCGAGGAACATTTTGTTGGAAAGAGGCGACGGCAAAGAGGAGGCAGATTTATCTCACGCTGCGTTTTTTCCAAACATTCTCGGATCCTTGTTTGGCTCGGGGCCAAGTGACGCATTTTTGTCGGTCCTGACACCAGCGTGTTTAAAGAGGGGGGGTAGGAGTGGGGGGTGGGTGGGTGCCAAGCAGTATCACCTCGAACCAGCGGATCCACCAACACACACTTATGCACAGACATGCTCGCACGCACGCACGCACGCACGCTCGCACGCACGCACGCACGCACGCACGCACGCACGCACGCACGCACGCACGCACGCACGCACGCACGCACGCACGCACGCACGGACGCACACACACACACACACGCAGGCTCGCAAACATACACTTTCACGCGTACACACTGTCAAGCGTGAACACACATGCGCCCTCATAAACTCACACACATGCACATAAACACACATGCACATAAACACACACACACACACACACGCACGCAAACACACGCACACACACACACACACACACACACACACACACACACACACACACACACACACACACACACACACACACACACACACACACACACACACACACACACACACACACACACACACACACACACTAATCTCCTCAATTTGAGCCGTGCAGATGTTGGTGTTATTGATCTCATGAGCGGCCACTTGTACACGACAGGAACACAACACGAGACCCGGACGTGACACACACAAATTCAACGCATGAAAAAAAAACACGTTTATTTTTGTGCCTGTTACCATGGTGACATAATACACCAGGTGGGTGTGTGGGTGGGGTTGGTTGCAGATAGTGTGTCTTCCCTGCGATGCAAATCCCCTGTTTAAGCTTTGAAATTCAGAGTGCAAACACAGTAACAAACCCCCCCCCCCCCACATCCATTAATCATCAGGGTGCTTTATTTATTTATTATTCCTACCCCAGGTCCATTGTTTATCTGATAATGAGCATAGCGAGATACACGTAGCCTAATTCCCAATGTTCCCATGCGCCCTCCACATTAGAATATGTCTTGTAGCCTCTGATATATTCACGAGTGCACAACAACGTTCGGAGCTAGGCGAAAGTTTGAACCCCAGTGTTACGTCTGCCCTGCTCAGAGTAGAACAGGGAACGGTTCTGAGAGAGACATCAAGCGATATGCATTTAAGTACGGAAAAGAGAGGGGATGTATTGAGGAGAACCTAATCCATTTAACAGGATCTCCTCCCGCTTGGAATTAAAATGCTTGTGTTTCCGGACCTGATACATTTTTTATCTCCGCCGAGTTAGCCCAATGGCCACCTGTGCGTCTCTCGCCATGCTAAACTCGTTCAGCTGTTGAACTCCTACTGACCTGGCAGGGCCCCCCCGAGAGAGTGGTCCAAACCAGTTCCCCTTCCACAGAGGCAGTGGAACGGTCATGACATCAGAATGCAAAGCCATAACGGGCGATTATTTATATAGAGTGATTCTGCAGATAAACACAAAGAAACTGGCGTCTCACCGTGTGGAGCTTTCAGAATAGGCTCACACACAAACGGCTGTTCCATGCGTATCGTAGTCCATATGTTATTAAGTGGGCTTTTTGTAGCACAGATGGTTCACTGCAGTAGGCCCCTGCTCCATCCAAATGTTTGGACTGAAACGAGGAAGCTATATTTATGGAATACAAGAATAAATAAATAAAAACAGGTCTCACTTAAGCCTGTTCGCTCTTTTCCCTCCGTAAACCCCACGGGATGGGGGAAAGTCTGCAAATTGACTGGATTTGCTTCGTGTCTCATGAGTTAAGGCTCCCAGTCCCATTGTAATGCTCGCTTAGGTTAGAGAACACAAAATGACACCGGCCTGTGAGAAATTCTGCATTTTTCAACGCTGCGCCGGCCAACGTGGCAAGAGGGGAAAAAAGAAAGCCCGACAAATTTTCCGCGACGGGATTTGATCGCCGAGCTCAACGTTGAGTCGATCATCAGCATCCGACTCAACATCCTACCGCTGACGTGCTGCACGTTCCCGTACAGAGAACCCCGAACTAATCACTGTTGATTCGAGAGTGGGTCGATGTGTAACGCCTCTCCCTACATGTGTGTGCGTGTGTGTGTGTGTGTGTGTGTGTCTGTGTGTATCGTATTGCATAGCCGACGTATACAAGTAAAGTGAACGTATACATAACGCTAGAGGAGGAGCGAATGAAGGGAACGAAGCTCAACAAGAAAAAAAGTAAATGCAAACAGTTCAGGAAGATTTAAGATCGCCTGTGTGCGGGGGGGGGGAGGATGGAGGGAGGGGGGCAGAGGACAGAGGGAGGGGAGGAGAGAGTTAAGGGAGAGGAAGAGAGGAAGGAGGGAGGAGTGGAGAGGATGGAGGGAGGAAAGAAGAGGATGGAGGGAGGGAAGGGCAGGGAGGAGGGAGGGGTGGACAGGATGATAAGAGGGGAGGAGAGGGTGGAGGAAGGAAGGATAGGACGAAGGGAGGGGTGGAGAGGACGGAGGGAGAGGTGGGGAGGGAGGGTAGGTGAAGACAGGGTGCGAGGCAATGGAGGAAGGTTAGCATAGAGATGGGGGACTCGACAAGTAACAACTCTTCGACATTACTCGCCCCAAATCTCCAGTCTGGGATTAGCGATGTACCACTTATATGATGTTATCTGTAGAGGGATGCGTTAATTACTCAATCACCCTGCAACCGATCTGGGAAATCTGCTGTGCGTGAGAGAGAGAGAGAGAGAGAGAGAGACATAAAGGAGCCAGTCACCCCACAGCTCCTTAGTCTGATCCAACGTTTAACATCTGTGCCTGAAAAAAACGATGACTTGGCCCGACGTCGCGCGAAAGAGTTCACTTTGAGTACGTTCAGTTGTTACTCTAATCCACTGTGACACGAGCGATGTGCGCAAATCATCCCCCAAAGCCGGCAGTTTCATGTCTCCATTCATATAGCGTCGCGTGACATCTAAACGAACGCTAGCGCAGGGAGAAGTCAGCAGGGGGCCCCTTATGACGGCTGATCTGTACAGGAGTACGTACACGCGACCGGACGAGCGGTTCCGCCGCGTCCTCAGACGAGCGGTTCCACAGCGATGCGCGGCCGACGCCAGCTGAGCTCCAGATTCCGTGCCGCGGCGGCAGCGGATTGATGCTCCGTAGGGATCAGACGAGGGTCTTTTTGGCTGCCAGCGCGGGGCCGTTCACCCCCCTCGACTCGGTTTGTCCAGGGCTTAATTGGAGTGGAATAACCAGCGAGAGTTTATGAAGATCTGACAGCCGGTGGACTGCAGTGATGCCAAGCATCTGGTCCGAGAGGAGGCACGATGCCTCGTCTCCGTTATGCCCCGCAGGGCAACCACTGGCGCGCTGCGGGGAATTCGGTTAATCGGCCGGGTTTGCTACACCGTCCAACTTCACCGAACACAACTCCACCTCCAGCATGCTTTGGTCACCTCCACCCTACCCAGCTCCACCCCACTTTAGTCACCTCCACTCAACCCAACCTCCACCATACTTTAGTCACCTCCACCCAACCCCAACTCCACCCTACTTTAGTCACCTCCACCCAACCCCAACTCCACCCTACTTTAGTCACCTCCACCCAACCCCAACTCCACCCTACTTTAGTCACCTCCACCCAACCCCAACTCCGCCCTACTTTAGTCACCTCCACCCAACCCCAACTCCACCCTACTTTAGTCACTTCCACCCAACCCCAACTCCACCCTACTTGAGTCACCTCCACCCAACCCCAACTCCACCCTACTTTAGTCACCTCCACCCAACCCAACTCCACCCTACTTGAGTCACCTCCACCCAACTCCAACTTCACACTACTTTAGTCACCTCCACTCAACCCAATCTCCATCATCCTTTAGTCACCTCCACCCAACCCAACTCCACCCTACTTGAGTCACCTCCACCCAACTCCAACTTCACACTACTTTAGTAGATA
>NC_079420.1:4662267-4759767 GCF_026213295.1 Gadus chalcogrammus
TAAAACATTTCATATGTATAGGTCTTTTCTAGATACTCAGAGACACTTTACAACAAGAAAAAATACAGGAATAAAATCAAAAGTGAATATCAATAAAGGGTTACATTAAAATATTTAAAATCACAACAATTCAAAGGCAGAAAGAGGTTCAGAGTGGCGAGGACAGTTAGATGTTAAAAGCTATTTAAAAGAAGTGAGGTTATTATTGTAGGAGAGTGGTGGAGTCACGTATTTAAGATACATCTCATTAATGAGGAAACAGGGCTGCAAGGACTATTGTATGCACAACTTTGATGTTTCCAAACTATTATGTTATGGACTACCTTTGTTGTATGTGCTACATACAACAATGAACGTTTTTAGGTTCAAATATTATTTCTGAACTACATTTTATGGTACATTACATTAGCCAATCACAAACTCTTTTAGTTATAGGCCCCACCCACCAGTTTTAATTATTGCTAATCACACACACATGTAAGACATCTAAACAACAAACACAAGCTACAAAAACTTCTAGCAGCTAATGAAGACTAAGGTAAGGATTCAATTTCAAATATGTTATTTTATCTTGATCTTCAATGATTTAAAAAATCTGGCCTGTGCATGGCTTAAGGTAGTAAGTGGGTTGGAGACTTTCATAATTTAAAACACATAACGAGAGTTTTGTCCACACTGGCTGTGTAACTGTGTGATGCTAACTAGCGTAGCTCGGCTCATCGCACCACATTACCTCATCGGACCACATCAGTTCTGACTAGTTTCTGCTTCTAAACATAGAGTTGTCAAGACAACACCATATAAAGTTTTATGGTTCTGAGATAAACGTACCATTCCGCCCATAACAATAGACTGAAGATTCACCCGGGTCCGGGATGAACCACCTCTTGCTTCATGAGCCACCTCCAGCCTGCATGTCCGTTTCTCTGGATCTCTGAATATACAACGTGTTGATCCATTACTACCACTCTTTGAGTCATAGCCCCGAAACAACGTTACCTGAGGCATCAAAATTGGCCTCATCAGTTTTGATTGATAACATTAATGAAATTACTATCTATCAGCATTGACTAAAGATAGGTCATTTTACGCTATGAGCTAGTCGAGATGTAACATATTGTGACTTGGAAACTGCTAGTGCTATACAATGGTAAATATATCCAAGTAACAATACTGTTCTGGTAGTGATATATAATTTGAATTTTAAATGTTAATTATGCTATTCCTAAGCAATGTGCCATGTTTTCTAACCAAGGGCCACCATGTGCAAATTGAACTTGCGTCCTCTCAGATTGGTTTTGTTTCAATGGAAAGTCGATCCAGCAAGATTTATCCAGGGGCGCTGTTCCAAAATGTATTTCATCTAGTTGGCATGCAAGATTAATTCCCAATGTCTCGGCATTATGTTTCAGTCGTGATTCACTGAATATTCTGTTATGTAAATGACTTCATTGTGATATTGTGTCTGTAAAGTAAAAGTTATATTTTTCTTTTTTGGGAATACAAGTCTCTTCTCTATTTTAAAACTGTGTTTAGGCAATTTGAAAGGGAGAAAGAAGGATCCATTGAAAGATTGGGGTTACGTGCTGAATAACCCTTACTTTGTCAATCTTCAGGTTCAATTAGATGCCTCTTTAACAATGTAACACATGACCTGAGTAGTTCCACTTCAGAAAAGTCCCAACCAGTCAATGTCGGCTTCTAACTTCCTTCTGAACAATTTTAACTGCCGCACAAAGAAGCGTGGAGAGGGCAGCTTGTCATGTGACCGTAACATTCTTTCATGATAATTCTGTCATAGGGCCTCAAGATCAATGTGAAGGGGTTATTCTTTATTTCATGGTGTACGTGCTCACTCACAAGTACCGTTCGTATAATGTTTGAACTTGCACGCGCCCCGATTACCATCCTCTTATTATGTAATGCACGCAGCTGAATTTTTCTTGATTGCCAGCCCTAACTACAGCCTCCGAAGCCTGTGGCCAAAGGCGGCCTCCCAGTGCTGGCAATTCATCTCAGTGCAATTCACTAAGGTGTAGCAACAGGCTTTTTCGTGACAATACCTATCCATTAATCTTTTCCTCTGAAAAATGCTATGTGAATAGTTGTTATATATGGCTACGCCCCTATATTTCAATTTGATTACCTTATCTTTGACATTCCAATACTGACATGCTAATATGTTCATTTACAACCTCAATACAGATCATTTTCTTTTGGAAAACTTTTAAAAAGACGTACGTGTCAGTATGTTCTGTGATTAACGTTCATAGACGTAAGCTTCAGAATCATAAACTATGTAATGCTGTCGGCTATTAACATTACAGCGATGAAGATGCTTTTGTGAAAAATGACGACAATATAAAAGAGCATAATGAGAAATTCAGTTTAATAAATGCAACCGGATAGCTCCATGATCGAAAAGAAAACAATTGGACGCCATGGCGCAAAAGTTAGGCATCCGTCTTACACCCCGTGCCCACTACCTCCGTCAGTTGTCCGTTGCCCATTGACTTTGAATGGGGATGGACGCGCAATGCATTGTGGATCCGTCCGTTCAGTTGGAGCGTTCGCCACCGTCAGAAAGTTGAAAAATGTTCAACTTTTTCGGCAGCGACGGTTCCGTCATCCAATCAGATCGCGTATGCAAATTTAAGCACTGTGACGTGACTCGGGCTCTGACGATACTGGAAAGCGGGAAAGCGGGTCATCTTGCCTCGCAACAAGCAGGAAGAAGCGGGAAGAACCCGGCGAAGCGATTTGATTGGCTGACGGATGCCTCTGCAAAGACTACTCCCCCATCCGTCAGCGACGCCTTCCCACGTCCGTTGACTGACGGTGCAGTGGGCACGAGGCGTTACAACGCGAGCCAGACGATATCAGACAGGCCTATACCATACCTATGACGAAACCCATCATAGGTATGGTATTAATAATAATTAAAAACTCCCATGATCACACCAGCATTGTCCTTTAACACCAGCACAGTTCAGTACTTCCATTTGGTTGTTTATTTTTGGGTCTCACCCGAATGTGATTTCTGGTGTGCTGGAGAATTCCCCCCTCTGTTGCAGAGGCGTCGGAGAGCTGCGGTGGATATCCTCATTTACTCATGGCGGTGCTTGGGTCATTAGCTTCCCATTAGGTGCAGCGCCACACCGGCCCAGAGAGTAGCTGGGGCCGAATGCGCCCTGTGCAGCCAGAGCGAACAGAAGCGGGTCCGCTACTTGCTCCCTGAGCTCCCGTTCACAGCGCCCGGTTAAAATCCAATTCTCTCTTTGTTGCTGCTCTTTACTTTAGCGAAGGGAAATTTCACCAGCCTCGCTTTGTTAACATCAAAATACTGTGTGGATGATTATTTTTTTCGATATATCATGATATATGCAAATAGTATCCTTCAGGGTTTATATTCTCCGCTGCCAGGAAAACCGTTTTTTTGTATTTTTTTCTGGTTTCTTTCCTGGATGTGTTTGAAATGATTGGCAGAATGTTGCATCAGGATGTTCAAGACTTGATGAATGTGGGAAACTCTTCACGGGTTAGGATTCGATCTTACACTCTTTGAGAATGTTAACTAGCCACTGTTCAAGTATCGGTGTGCCCTTTTTGTTCCGGCAGAACATCTTTGTTCAGGATGAAATGCACGTCTTGATATCTTTCATGTGTTAACAGTTAATTCCTTCAAACAAGGGGGCGTCAGTATTGATGCAGAAAGTAATTATAAGTAGGTATATGTGTGATCCACTTCCTTTTTTATTAAAAGGCCATTTTCCTCAACTTGACAGGACGAGATAAATTCTGCTGTACAGGAAGTTCTGTTTGATTTGTGTTTACTTTAATGTTGAACGGGTAGAAATGTATCTTGCATGGTGAAAGTTTGTTTCTGTTGGCCCAGTCAATATCCTACCTTCACAAATCAAGAGCAGCATAATTAAAATGACATTTTTATTCCTTTTTATGAGCTATAATTAAACTATAATCAATTTAATGAAGAAAGATTGCACAATAAATGGATGGCCCATGCTGTATCATGCTTTACACGGTATATACCTGTCTGTCTCCTCTGTTGAATAAAACGTTAATGAGTTTGCATTCTACTGTATGCACTCAAAGTAGCACACCCTGATGCACGCAATAATCTGTTAAAGTTGTATTGATTAATCCAACGGTGATTTAAACAAGGGATATCTCTGTGGATTCATTACCACTCTGAACAGGAATTATGGCGTTCTCGTGCCAGCTTCAATGTCCATATGATTACACTGATATCTCTGAGATAATCGTTATGGAGATTAACCCGTCGACTTTGCACATGACTGTTTCAAAGCCTATATTAAGTGCAGGATATTTGCATGATATGAGCCCTGTTTTTGCCTGAATCACTTTTAAATCCTCAAAAGAACTTGAAATCCACGGATTTAAGAGGCTTTTCTTTGAATCAAACAATAAGATCGGAGAAAAACCTTATATTAAATCTTAACATTTGTTTCATAATAATGGCTTACATTTTTTATTACAGTGCAAACACAAGGTTAGCGTTTGCGGGTCCATTGACTTAAGTGTGCAGGAATTATTTATTAGAATACTATTCTCTGATCCTTGCTTATACCTTTTCCACATGACAAATATGTCATATCCCATGTCTGAAGAATGACAACAGGTTATAACTATGGGAGAAATGCTGGCCAGTGTTCAATACTGTAATCCTGGCCACATATCAAGCAGGGAAATGCCCACCTTCCTGAAGAAGCTTCGGTAATGCATTCATCTAATTTAGATGAATGCATTATTAGAGTATAACAGAGTAATTTGAGTCCTATTCTGGTCAAGGAACACAATAGGTTTTGAGGACATGTTAGTTCTGTGGATTGTGTGTTGACTTTGATGTATGCTTTTGAATGTGTTCTAGCTGTGAGCATATGTGATGGCTGCAGTGTGTGGTATTCTTTAGGATGCTTTCTAGCTTCCAGGCGTGTTAGCTTTGAGGGGGAATGCCAGCTTCCAGAAATGTATGCTAGCGTCCAGAGGTGGGCTAACTTGGTAAATAAGCCACATTAAATGTTCGACTTAAGACATGGATTTTTCTTCTATGAGCATATTTCTCGTGTAGACCTGAGTCTATAATAACTCTATTTATATTATTGATCAACACATTTTGGGCATTTCATTATTTTTGTTGATTTACTTTTTTTTTTACTTTATTAGGCTGTTGCTTTCATTATATGTTTTTTTCTACTTCCTTTTGGCAAAATTCTGGATTAAGATATGTTCCGAAGCTCCTCCTTGCATTTTAGAGGAGAATCACTGAAGAAGTGAGTCAACCTATCCCAATGGATGTGATGTGCAGCTAGAGAAAGCTTGAGCTGCCCAGGCATTCGTAGAGCTATTTAAAATCGGTGTTGGTAGGAACCTGTTTGGATTAATAGCCAACACTGGACATGAATTGGACCCAGGGGAGATTGAAGGATCCATGTGGGTCAATTCCAACAGTGATCCCTCTTATTTATGTACCGGGGCCAATGGCCCTGCTGAATTTAAATACTTTTGGTAGATGGATCTCAGTTAAGTGCACCACAGGGTGACTCACTCAAAACATGAAGGTCTATTTTTATTTTTAAATGAATCTAGAACCAAGGTTACATTTTTCATCAGGTTGCCTGTATTCTGGCAGAACTGTCCATGACATGAACAAAATATTTTTTCATTTGTGGAGCCAGGAGGGCGGAGCTAGGGAGAAAAGGTCAAAAACGGAGCAGCCTGTCAATCAAGGCATACACGCCCCCCAAATAAGGACTTCTGGGAGTGAAAATGGGTGCTTGGTGAACCGCTCTGAGTCATCAACATGTGCCCAGCTACAGTCTCAAAGCGTATGTAGCATCGTGGTCAATGTGCTTGATGGTGTATAGGAAATATGTGCTTCTTTTGTTAACATTTTAATAGCTGCTTTCAGGGACATTTCCATTTAGCAAAAAATGTTAATTGTTTATTCTTACAAGGTCAAAATGTCCTGGAGATGTGTGCGTGTGTATGATTCTCCAATTATTCAGGAAGAGAAAAATATGATGTTTAAAATGATGTTTAATGCACAAGTACATGGAATATTCTCAGCACTCATCCCGTGCAGTGCATAGACAAACATGTGCCTCAGGCGACCCTGCTGAACTGGAGTGATTAGTGTTGTAGGGCTTGGTAATGTACCACTAATCCTTCAAATGCACCAGAGAGGTTTTTATATGCTGTGTATTTTTATGGCTGAGTCAAGGGTTGGTTCAGGTAAGCCCTTTTGTTTCAAGTTCAGAGTACTCTCACTGGTTTGGGAACATTCTGATGACAATGGGCCAATCGGTGGGATTTATATTTCACTTTCAGTTCATGTTGAATACTTGATCTTATTGGTCAATAACGATAAGGACACCTTTGCCTTTTAAAAACTCCAGGTCAATGCGCTACAACTCAAACATAAACAACAACGGTCAAATACAACTGCAAATGAATTGCTCAAAGCACTGGAAGAAATAAATGTTTTATTAATTACATTCAAGTCAGCAGATGGACAATAAAATGTAATAACACCATAGACTAAGTAGCCTAACTAATATTTATTAATTGTTGGCAGTATAAAGCCCTCCGGTTTTATAAACAGAATAAAGCAAGCAATCATAGTAGGTTTTTCTTGGCCATATCGCCACGTCATAAGTTATATTCCAGCATCAGGATACCACGTTGTGATTTATCCTTACATCTAGATTGGTGTGTATAAGGAATCGACCACCAGTTTTCAATATTCCAAGGGCCGCATTCTGCGAAGAGTGGCTCCTATTGGCCCGTAGCTGAATTCACCATTTTTCACATTGAATAGAAGTCTGCTCAAAGCCAATTTAGTAAATAATAGTGTCTTTAGGAAGGAATCTTGCATACATCTAATTGTACTATTAATATGGAGACAATGCCAATGCTGTGCAATGTATGTTTGGAGAATGTTGCCGTCTACATTCCGGTATTACCTGATGCGGACATCCTGTTGGCGTGACAACAACAGTACAGCTGTTCTTAGCATGCTGCTCTATTTGCTCCTGGCTCTTCCGGCGTTTCTGTCGCTTTGAGCCCTCTCTTACGTCATGGTGAAACAACAACTGTCGGTTGTTTTTATTATTTGAAAGTGCTTGTCTTTTCAGAGCCTATTTTCAGTTGGTAAGTACCGAGCGAGAACGGTGTAACCGTGAGACGACGGCGACGACGACGACGACGAAGCCATGTCTGCTCCCAGGTTCTCTTCCTGGCGCTAAACCACAGCGATGCTAGTTAGAAAGTAGGCCATTAAAGGCAGGCCTAGGAACAGCTGAGTGGCCTGTGGCTGAACATTAGGCACACAGTGGGGCCGCACTTTGTAGTGGCGGCAGCGCGGGCCCCTCAGTGAGGCAAGTGACATCCCAGCATGGGTCTGCGTCATAATGACTCCCCGGCTATCCAAAGGCAACGCATACTAGTTTATTTATATTCATAACGCCAGTCTGTTGCGGAGTCTGTTGTGGTCTCTGTGTGCCCTGTGTGTGCCCTGTGAGTGGTTATTTATGTTTTTCTCCACTAAAGTGAATTCAGTCTTACGAATTGATGTTTGTTTGTGGAAGATTAGGCTAATTTGTTAAGACTTTCAGAAACGTAGACACATTCTGTGGCTGCATTGAAAGATTGATGCGATGTTTCATAAAATCAGATTTGCCGGGTTTTTAAATTGTTGTGACTAATTTACTGCAGCTGGGAGCCATTAACGATGAAGTGGTGGAATATAATATGTACCTTATTTACTTATATCTTTATTTGACCTTGTAATAATAAGTCAGCTCTTATCATAGCCTCATATCCAAAACAATTCCAATATAGGTGTGGAATAGATGTCCAACCACATTAGGGGCTTCATACTTAATTATTTATTGGTCGTCAACTGAATAAGACGTGTACCATTAGGATCTCGAAGCAGAATAAATATGCATAACAGACGTCGCAAGATGTTGCCGTTCAAATTCGTATTTAGTAGGAAATATTGTTTCAACCTTGTTTACAAGGTCAGTCTATTTGGCAGCATTGAACTCTCCAAAACAAAGAAATTGTGACACAAAATAAAACCATTAAATAACGATATCCCTTCACATTCGATACGCCTCACCTAATACCCATGGTCAGCACAGCATGCTAAACATGAGCATTAATGCATCTAATGGTCATCCCTTCGTTCCCATTACCACCATGAAACTGAATTAAATAATTTACAGAGCAAAATATCATCCTTTGTGTACGGTGGACCCCAGGAAGCTAGCTGACGACAGTATTTTCATCTAATGGCGATGTTTTAATAGACAATAAACTACGCATCAAAATTCCCATTACATTGTATTACCAGGTAATTCGATTTGGTGTGGAATCAAGTTTCTAGACCGAAATTATGACCCTAGATTGAATACAAAAAAAAATCATACCAGTGGAAGGAGTATTTTAGTTTAATGTAAAAGGAATACAGACATGAACTAGGCTTGAGATGATGCATAAGAAAGATAATCATAGAGGCACAAATTCTAAATGGACTGACCATACATTGTCAGGTTCTGTTGAGTTTTCTCATGGCCTGGGATTGGACTGCTTTTTGTGGGTGGACTCTTGTGTTGTAGTGCATTCTGTGACCTGTAGGGCTTCCTGATCCGTCTCGTTTTTTCCAAATCATGGCCTGATGCATTTGGTCAAATTACCCCGTAATACCATTGATCTGCAACGGCTGATGGGAACAGAATGGTGCATCCAGATTCAACACCACTCTTTATTGAGGCTGTGCTGTTAGAGGTCCTCTTATTTCATCAGCAAATTGGACCCCTAGGAACCTGAAGCTCCTTACCATGTCCACTGCCCTAGTGCCCTATTGCTGTGCCGAAGAGGTGTGATTGCTCGTCTACTTCCTGGAATGGACCATCAGTATGCTAACATGAAGGGGGGGGGGGACGTTGTTGTCCGGACTCAATTCTGCCTGGACCTTCTTCTGCTCCTTGTGGGCTATCTTGCCATTATTAGTGTTTTCATCCTACCGCAGCGGTGTCATCTCCAGGCTAGCGACCTTAATGATGGTGTGGGAGGTTTGCCTGGCCACACATTGATGGCTGAACAGGGAGTAGAAAAGTGGGCTAAGCACACAGCCGTGGAGAAGCTGCAGTGATTAGGATTAGTGTTGGAGTGGGTAACATCTCCTCCTATCTTCTCTACTCGCGGCCCTATCTTGCCCCTCACATCATACCGTTGTAGACACGACAGTGTCAGTACCTTGTAAACCCAGCATGATGCCAATTTAAGACAAGGTTATTTAATTAAATGCAAGTGCTGCAATCGACGAGGATAATCCTCAAGTCCATATGTTATGAAAAAAAACAAGCGCAGATCGGAGCCCAACAGAAACGACTTCATCTTCCTCTTTCTCTGTAGTGGAACGGCACTCAAATGTGTGGGGGACATTGCTGTTAATGACCAACCACTCGAAGCCCTTCATGAGGAGACTGGGGAGGAGGCTTTGTTGCACTCTGGGCATCTTGCAGCAGTTGAATGGGATGGCCCACAGCGATATTGAGGTGTCACAGGGCCCAGTGCGACCCACTACAGTCCATGCCACACTTGTGTGTCCACGACATACCAGCTGTGAAATCTTCTCTGTTATGAATGGGTAGCACGTAAGTCAACATTATTTATTCAGGTTTCTAAATAATGCATAATGCCACCTGAGACAGACGATATGCATCATGCATGATCTGCAGTAAAACGATCAATAATGCCTTTGATTTCTGTCCATTTATGCTTTTTTGTCTTGACAGTTTTGGATAGAAACACTTGTGGTGCCAACGCAATTTTGCATAATACAGTTTGTTCCCAAGAATACCTGGTAAAGCATAAATATTCATGCGTGAAAAAAAAAAAAAAAAAAGTGTGACAACACTAGTGGCAGACCCCAAGTGAAGCTGCACTTGCCGAATTTAATCTTAAAAGAGAATGTATATGAGAATGTATTCAAGAGGCAGCAGAGAGGACCTGGTGTCCATGCTGTTCTAAGGTGGCGTCTCGTCAAGGGCCGAGCAGGCCTCGACGCAGGCAGCATCTGTCCTGGTGGGGATGGGCAAAAAAGTATCTGGGAGATCGTTAACAACCAGACTCACAGGTGCTACTGAGATTATCTCGTTGTTCACAAGCCTCAAATCGTACCTGGACTGCCCCACATGCCATACCTGTTGGACCACTGTGCGAAAACCAACTCAAAAGGATAGCTTAGAACTAGGGGGTAGCTTTAGGAATAGGGTAGGAATTGCAGCCATTGTTCCCACCGCTGTAGAAGTAGCAGTGATGGTGATGGTGGTTGTGAAAGAATAGGTGTAAAGGGTTATGTGTCTGTATGTAGCAGGCAAACCCTGTGGCTGTATGACGTATCATAATTTACACCAACGATCTACTGTGTTGTCGATTTCGTTCTCGTATATTACTGGAAAATGTTTTGTTTTAATCTTAGGTTTTAGCCGATATTCTGTATTTAACCATTTGCCATTTCTGTCGTTTCCAATTTTGCTGATGACGTTTTTATTCACTGAGTGCAGGAGAATGGTAACCCACTTGCAGTGAAAAAAACCCCAAAGGAATTAAATCAGGCCGGTTACTTGATGAATCACCCTTCTTCGTTTGCAGGTATTCCCCCCGTCGCGTACTCACGAGGAATACGATGCAAGAGTGTTCGTGATCAGGACACACTGTGAAAAATGCAGTGCATTTCCAATTTAGCATCATTGTTTTCTTAAAACCTTAAATTTCACGTGAGACATACATAAGTAACATGTAGAAAGCACACATACAACTCCTGCTTCAGTAATGGTATGGTAAATACTCCTGTAGATGGGATGTCTGCATCTTTAATATGAGCAGAAACCGCCTAAAAGAGGGAGAGAAAGACAGAGCTCTATCTCTCTATATATCTCTCTATATATATCTATATTGTTCTATATCTCTGTCCTAAATGTCAGTGTTAAAAGGGAGTACATCCTGAATAAAAGATTGAATATGTATAACAGTTGTTCTGGGGGCATTCTTTGTGTTTAATGCATTATCGTTGATGAATTTTGAAAAAGCTTCTGGCAAATAGCATCAGTCAAATAATTACAGACAATATGGCCAGTAGTGTTCATGTTCCACTTCTGATTATGAAATGCATTATTCAAACTGGAATATTGGATGAATTATTTGCTCAGCCTCCCACTGCTCTCTCAAGAAGAGGTGTAATTTGTTTTTGTCAGTCTTGATTCTGTTAGGGAAACTTTTGACGGGAAATCATGGCAGAGATTTAAGTTTTATAGAAAATGGATCTTCTCTAGTATTTCTGCTTGGCTATTTGGCCGACTTGCAGCTTATTCCGATGTGTTTTAAGGAGCTGGTGGGGGTCTCTTGCTCAAGGATGCACACAGTATGCTGATGACATTGGGCATTTAACCCAGTACCTGTCAGTATGGTTTAACACACTGTAGTCGCTACATTATCCAGCCCATAATGTGTGTTATTATATATGACAGTGTTCTCTTGAATGATACTTAATAGTATGCATTTACGAGATATTTGGTTAATTTTCTACAATTGTTTAATTCCTACCTTATCTTGTGACTTCTATATTAAGTGCTATTAGGCCTACTTATTCAATTTTTTTCTTCCATTCTTCCAAACCAGTGTGGCTTCTTTTACTTTGAGGAAAGGTTGCTTGTAACATTTATCAAACTTTTTTCATATGATTTTTTTATCCGCAAAGACATTTCGCCGTGACACAACGCAAACCAGACCCTCTGAGCTGCCAATCAGTCCCCGATATCTAATTATGTTAAAATCAAACGATACGAACCCAATATTTATCTCCATCTTTGATTTTTTAAATTGTGTTCTAGCATGCAATTATTATGATGTGTGTCATTGGGCCGTCGGGTTTAATTGGTCTGCGTAAATACAAACCCGAGGAAAAAGACTGATGTGTTGACTTGGAAACAACATTCCCCAGCCGACAGTGGCGCGGGGGGGGGGGAACTGGCACTAATGAAAGTAGGGAATCGGCCTTTGTGTATTTGTCTCAGACAGTCCATTAACAAGAAAATCGAGCAGGCGTTCAGGATGGATGGGCATAGTTGGGTTTTTGTCTAGGATAGTGTTATTAACATTCCGTGTGCGCGTGCGTTTGCGTGTGGGGATATTTAGATGGAGAAAAGCATATTTTCACATCAAAGGGTTTATCGGGATTCACGTTTAGTTAT
The DNA here is from genome assembly GCF_026213295.1 of Gadus chalcogrammus. Taxonomy (NCBI): domain Eukaryota; kingdom Metazoa; phylum Chordata; class Actinopteri; order Gadiformes; family Gadidae; genus Gadus; species Gadus chalcogrammus. The sequence continues at coordinate 4,674,570 of NC_079420.1, forward strand.
GAACTTGGCTTGAGACGGTCTAGACGGCCTGCCGAGGAAGGGCGGTCCCAGCGGACGCAACGCTGATCAATCACACTGCCAAACACACCCCGATTTAGGTTCATTCAATCTTTCACTTACTGTATTGCGGCTTGGCCCGATGCGATTCAGATTTCCTCAGATATGAGGTTTTATTTTTCATCTCTGTACTTGTGGTGTTAAAGTAGAGAGCCCTGTTGCATATCAAATGGATGGTGTGTGTGTACTCAAAATGAACTCGCCCGCACTCGAGGTGAGGCATGTGTTCCAGGTTTTCATTGTGTGTCACTTGTCCTTAGCCACTCTCTATGCACAGTGAGCTGTCACTGATATTCAGTTTGGTGGAACATTGCCGGCTGGATATTAATTGCATTTCACCGTCCTTAAAATATCGTCCTTCATTCTTCATGAAAGCGGAAATAAAATACGGAGAAGCCTCGCGCGAGTTTGCATGGCCGCTGTCACTGTATGCTGAACGCTATCATTATCTCCCTTAAACCCTTGCCTCTTACACCATGTTGGAACATTACAATTTACTCTGAACTCTGTGCCATCAAACAAAAGCACTAAATTGCATATCACAATATTTTGGCTGAATACTATGTATTTTACATCCCTACGCCATTAAAATATGTACAAACAGTGTGATGCAATGAATGTGTTATTTCACGCCTCATGGGTAAATTACACAAGTTGAATAGATTTATATAATTATAAACTCAAAAGTAAACTGCCTCTCTCACAGACAGACAGACAGACAGACAGACAGACAGACAGACAGACAGACAGACAGACAGACAGACAGACAGACAGACAGACAGACAGACAGACAGACAGACAGACAGACAGACAGACAGACAGACAGACAGACAGACAGACAGACAGACAGACAGACGGGGAAACTAACGGATGTGGCCGCGGAAGAAGCGAATCCCGGCCCCATGCGACTGAGCACGCGGCTACACACGGGGATCAAGGGAAAGTCTGTCGTCTCCACCAGGGAACTGTGGCAGCTGAGCAGCCCCAGCGCCAGGACACGAGACCGGGACCAGTGTGAGTCGCATCCTCCCTAAGAAGAGATCAGGGAGCACGTTCAGAATAATGATGAATTCTGCTGCTTTTTGCAGAGCAGAGGATCTTCCCTGGGCCTCCCTCGTCCTCCTTGAGTCTCCCCAGCCCTGGTGATGGGGAGGGATGGACAGGGGAGGCATGGAGGGAGTCAGGGAGGGAAAGGTCTGAGCTTTAGCCTGATCCAATCGTCTCTCTCCGTGGGGGAATAGTTGGACGGGGTCCAGGGGGGTGGGGGGGGGATGGGGTGCCCTGACCCGAAGCTGGCGGTACTGAGGTTCAAACAAACAGGGGCGCCTCGGTGGCTCCACCGGCCAGCCCGCGGGCCACGCAGGGCAGACGTCCCGCGGTGACCCGCAGGTATGGTGCTGACCTGCGGCCATATGCTACACACCCTTCCCTATCTGTCTCTTTCAGCCTCAGGTCTGGTTGCTTTTTACTGCCCTGCCCGGGAGAGGCTAAAGTTAAACTCAATGCCATTACGGATATATATATATATAATTAAAAATTAACGATTTCCTGCAATTCCAGCTTGTTTTGGAGGGTTTGATTGCAGCGGGCACTAGTGCGTGGATACCATTTGTCGCTGTCCACATGCAACAGGTCTCTCATGCATAAATTAGGAAAAGCCATCCTCCAAAGGGGTTTGCTTGGAAAATGGAAGACTGGCACGGTCGCCCTGGGCAGCTGGTCTCTATTGAACCCATCCATATGGACCACTGGGGTGGCATCCATTTTATTATTTATTATTTTCCCCCCCGTCCTCTCTTTCCCTTCTGTCCGATGTCTGTCTGTCGAACATGCTGGGGGTCAGTCTGGAGGTTTGCTCCCGTCTGCTTGTCTGGTCGTCTGGGGGCCCCGGTCTCTCGCCGTGCCTCGGCCCCGTCTGGAATTCGGCCTACATGTCGCCATGGCAACAAGTCGCGGCTACCCTGTGACCAGCAAGGCCTCAATAGCACACCTTCCTCTGAGACTACGCGTACGCTGGCTCTTTGGACCACTCAATGGCACGAAGGACACGAGGGGCATCCGTATTTCTGGGAATAAACAGTTTGGCCCCAATATAGTTATGGTTATCACATTCAACATTGGATTGGATTGGATTGGATTCACTTTATTGTCATTGTGCAGAGTACAACGAAATGAGGTTTTGTGACCAACCAGAAGTGCAAAAGTGCAGTTTGTACATGAATTATACAGTATCATAGCAGCATAGAGGTACAATAAGTGCAGTGTATTAAAAAATAATATAATAAAATAAATAGAGTACTATGGGTGTTGATACAGGGGATATGTGCATTCAAGTTGAGGGGTAATTGTTCAGTCAACTAGTATGGATTAGTGCAATGGATGCCCCCCCCCCAATGGATGGGGGGGGGGGTAGGTAGAGTTTAGAAGGGTGACAGCCGCAGGGAAAAAGCTTCCCCATAACCTGCTAGTCCGGGTCCGGAGAGACCTGTAGCGCCACCCGGAGGGAAGGAGGGTGAACAGTCTGTGGTTGGGGGGTGAGAACAGTCCTTGCAGATGCCGCGCGCCTTTCGCAGGCATGGCTTGCTCTGGACAGTCTCGATGGAGGGGAGTGAGGAACCGATGATGCGTTGGGCAGTTTAAGTAACATGCGCTATGCATCGACCAGGACTCCAGAAAACATGGCACTTTAAGTTCTGACGAAAGGCCGTCCACTGATTATGTTCACTGTTTTGGTTGTTCACTGCTGCAGTCATATTTAATTTATTAATAGGTGAAGACGACAGGCTCTTCAATAAATCTGCACTTATTTTTAACATGTACTTAATGAAATGCAGATTATTAATCAGTAGCCTTGAATAACACCATGCTGGTTACACAACCACTTGAATAATCAATTCTTTTCCACTGGCAGAAGCTAATCAATCTATTTGTCTTGGTGAGCATGCTATTCTGGTCCTTTCTGATGGTTAAGAGATGTTCCAATCTCCCCAGTCTACATTAGCATGGACGTTCTCATCATCGTTATAACAAAAAGAGATTTGGTTAACGGAGAAAATAACTAAACCTTTACTCTGCAGTTTCCTTTTTTCTATTTCCTTACCTTATTCAAGAAGGCAAATACAAAGCAGAATTTATTTCTGTGTGTGTGTGTGTGTGTGTGTGTGTGTGTGTGTGTGTGTGTGTGTGTGTGTGTGTGTGTGTGTGTGTGTGTGTGTGTGTGTGTGTGTGTGTGTGTGTGTGTGTGTGTGATTTATTGTAGCCGGTGTTGTTTTGGACCTTGATTTGAAATATGCAACACTACTTACCAAACAAACAAGTGTAAATAAGAACATTGACAGTGTATCATACTAGAGACAAATGTTTTGCGTATTTATTTTCTACAAATAAATGTACCTTGTTTCATCGAAGTAATGTAATAAAGACCCCTCAAAATACATAAGTGCATCATGTTTTTCAATATGCACAATTTGTAAAATGTCTAACAGGAGTTTCTCTAATCATTTGTTTCAATTGCAATTGCCAAAACCCATTTTGAAAACCTGGCTCATTTATCCTGCAAAATGAAGCACTGAATTCAGCACTTATCACAATCAAGCGTTGGCACCAAATGGCACATACTTCATTCATGTTACCCGATTTATATCCAGCCACCAACAGGCTGTTGTGATTAATCAAAAGCGCTTTCACACACAACCCATCATTTGAATCAGCACATGGAGCACCATTATTTCATATACACTCTGATAGTATACATGAAAATCATCTTGTGGCTTGTGTGCCGGGCATAGCCGTACGAAATACTGTTTTGTCAAACAAGAAGTAAAAACACATACACACAGGTACCCAAATGCTCAAAGTATGGATGTGCCTTCCCAACATGACACTATCAACACAAATAAAAGGGGAACATTTGTGCTAGAAAAAAAACACTGAAAATGTTTTAGATTAATCTCGCCTGCTTCGTGGCTCTGTACCAGCATCTTATTCACGTTGAAGTAGCGTTGAAGTATTGCCTGGAGTGCCTCATCCAGGCCGGTCATGACCCCACATCGATGTCTCCACGAGCCTCCTCCATGGACTGTAGAAGGGCTTGAGATCATATACCTTCCAATGCAAAGCAGAGAAGAGTTGTTCAAAAGGATTCAAGAACAGAGACTAATGGGGGGGAGATTGAGTGCAATGTAAAGTGGACCAATGCATCCTGGTTTAATCTAACAATGTCCCCGATGAGAATGTGTACATGGGCTTCTCTGGGCCCTGGTCATTAGGAATTAGTCTGTTTTTGAAGGGTGTCCAGAAATAGGATAATGTACGCAATATGGTTTTGGCCTGTTATTATTGCATGATGGTGAAGGACACCATTTCGACTAATAGCCCTGGTAATGACGACACATGTCCCAATGATATTCCTGCTGCAGCCCCTTGTGTCTGCAGAGCTGAAACCTGCCTTTACCACGTTGCTCATCATACACTGAATCTTCTTCTTGCTCGATGACTCTCTCTTAGAGCCATGATTAGCCACGTTTTGCACTATAGTATTATCTGCCATTATGTGGTCCTGCGTTCTGAGTCTGATGCGGTTATGTATTAAGCATTTGCTATTTTTTAAAATAAATGCATAGTTTATTATCTAATCATTTGTTTCAATTGCAATTGCCAAAAACTATTTTGAAAACCTGGCTCATTTATCCTGCAAAATGAAGCACTGAATTCAGCACTTATCACAATCAAGCGTTGGCACCAAATGGCACATACTTCATTCATGTTACCCGATTTATATCCAGCCACCAACAGGCTGTTGTGATGAATCAAAAGCGCTTTCACACACAACCCATCATTTGAATCAGCACATGGAGCACCATTATTTCATATACACTCTGATAGTATACATGAAAATCATCTTGTGGCTTGTGTGCCGGGCATAGCCGTACGAAATACTGTTTTGTCAAACAAGAAGTAAAAACACATACACACAGGTACCCAAATGCTCAAAGTATGGATGTGCCTTCCCAACATGACACTATCAACACAAATAAAAGGGGAACATTTGTGCTAGAAAAAAAACACTGAAAATGTTTTAGATTAATCTCGCCTGCTTCGTGGCTCTGTACCAGCACCTTATTCACGTTGAAGTAGCGTTGAAGTATTGCCTGGAGTGCCTCATCCAGGCCTGTCATGACCCCACATCGATGTCTCCACGAGCCTCCTCCATGGACTGTAGAAGGGCTTGAGATCATATACCTTCCAACGCAAAGCAGAGAAGAGTTGTTCAAAAGGATTCAAGAACAGAGACTAATGGGGGGGAGATTGAGTGCAATGTAAAGTGAACCAACTGTGGACCAATGCATCCTGGTTTAATCTAACAATGTCCCCGATGAGAATGTGTACATGGGCTTCTCTGGGCCCTGGTCATTAGGAATTAGTCTGTTTTTGAAGGGTGTCCAGAAATAGGATAATGTACGCAGTATGGTTTTGGCCTGTTATTATTGCATGATGGTGAAGGACACCATTTCGACTAATAGCCCTGGTAATGACGACACATGTCCCAATGATATTCCTGCTGCAGCCCCTTGTGTCTGCAGAGCTGAAACCTGCCTTTACCACGTTGCTCATCATACACTGAATCTTCTTCTTGCTCGATGAATCTCTCTTAGAGCCATGATTAGCCACGTTTTGCACTATAGTATTATCTGCCATTATGTGGCCCTGCGTTCTGAGTCTGATGCGGTTATGTATTAAGCATTTGCTATTTTTTAAATTGAAATTTATAACTTTAATTTTGAGCAGATCTTTGTTATATTTTTTGGGGTGTTGTGTTAAACTTGTGTCTAGTATTTCTAATTGCTGTACTGTGCTCCACGTTTTCAGATGAAAATAATATTGATATGTTTGTTAGTATTACTTGATTGCAAAAATGTCAATAGTTTTTTATTGTATGCTGGGAAGGTTTTATTTATTAACTTTTTTTACTTTTATCATTTGGATTTTTATTAAGTCATTTCACATTTATAAGTTGTAATTTGCAGATTTTTGGTTCTTTCAGAATTTCCCTCAAAAGCCCCCCTGTAAATGTGCTTCATGCACACTTGGTCTCCATGGAGAATACAGGCCATTGTTGACAGGCTTACTTGCCAGATGTTGTGGAAACTAGAAATCTGTGAGTTTATTATTGCTGCTTTGTGTCTCATTGAACATTCCAACCCTTCCACCATTGTTTTTTGTCTCTCCATCCTTTAAAGGGGACATATTATACCACCATGTGTGAGTGTGATTAGCCTTACAAGCCGTTTCGAAAATCTGCCCCAGATGACATCACTACTACACATGTCAACCTAGTAATATGGGGCATATTTTCGTAATGGCTTGTAATTCTAATCACACTCACACTTGGTGGTATAATATGTCCCCTTTAAGACAAACCAAAACGTGTTTAGAGACTTGAGCTTATGTGTTGCCCTCTGACCGTCAGTTTCAGTAATTGTGCTTTGTGTTATTTTTATAGTCTTAGCAAATGGCAAAGAAACACACTCATGGGTTTCTATCACAGAATTTTGAGAGCAAGTCTCAGGTATCTATTGATGTCAAACAGCTGTGGTTTTATAATGCAGGATGAACTTGATACACAGAAGCCCAATAAGGAGGAATAAATGCATAGTTTATTATATTAAGTCATGTGCCATATGTCCATGTTCTACAATCTAGGATATGGACTTTATTTTCAGGTTTAAAGGCTTTCAATTTTATTTCTTTGTATACATATTCCTGTAACTCTGTGCTTTTGTCTTTTTTTCCCCTTGATTCACTATAAACCATATCAATGCTAGATATCAAATCCCCATCTGGTTGCATTAGTAAAAAAATGTCAAACAATTGGATAATATAAACAGTACTAGCATAGCAACATCATTTTAAAAGACCCCACAACCCTATAAATATGTTTTGTGTGCCATTTAATGTCAGTCAAGACACTCTTTCAATGCTTCCATTTTATATTCTCTACAAAGGGGTTTTATCTAACAGTGCCTTTTAAACCCTCTCCATTCACTCCGTTTTGCAAACATCAACTTTAAACTTAACTTAAACGCATTGGCCTTTCAAGCCTAAATTAACGCAAGGGAATTAAAAGTTTGTGAGCTTTAAGAAAATTAGTTTTAGCTTAACTTCCTTTCTGAACAAGAACTTCACCTTTTATTTAAGGAAAAGTTGGAACCAAAGCGTAGAAGTCAATTACCACCAGACCTCAACCAGAACCAACCATAACCGCCATACCGCCTGCCCACCGCCATCCATAACCAAATCACATCAGTCATCCCCCACCGAACCGCAGCCGCCATTCACGGCAGACCATAATGATCCATAATGAGAAGATCCCTGACGCGTGTTCCTCCCAATCCCGGTAAACGGTTTTAATGAATGTTCAGTGATGTTAATTAAAAACGTTTTTCATTGAAAGCAGGTTGACACTAATCAACATGGCAACTGGCAACAAAGGCCTATGATTGGATTTTTCATCCAACGGTCTCTTGTTTTTCTTTTGGAATTGGATACAGGGTTTGTGGTGACACTGTTCCATATCTCATAACACATTCTGCCTCTCTCTGGCCAACAAACCCAAGGGCCCTGCAGGCCTTTTTGGTGTGTTTTGCCGCGGTGCTCTGCTTGGCGTCCGTCTGCTCCTTCTACCTTGCGTTCCGGTGCTGTTGTTTGCCTGTGTTTGAGTGCGGCACAGCACACAAAAGTTTAAAGATCACTTGAGCCCTTTGATGGCCCGTAGTCTAGTGTAGCCTTCTGTGATCTCCGGTAGAGGCAGCAGAAAAAGACAGCAGAAAATTGAAAAAGGAACCTCTTCCCCCCCCCCCCTTCCCCCAGGAAAGCACAGCACCACAAAACACTGCCTGCAACACCGGCTGCCTGTCCAAATGTTCTGCGCTAAGTGCATGGTAAGATAATTAGAAAATAACGCATTCGTGCCGTACTGTGCTGTAAAGGGATACAGGAACGACTGGGATTTTGCTCGCAATTACGGACACACGGTTGTTTACAATAGCCATTCATTACTGCGGTAATGACTCCTCCTCACTGTAAACAACTCGGCCCGGCAGAGGCCTTGATAGGGAGGGTTCACTTCCTGCCCTGTCCTGTGTGAACCCAAACTGGCTTCATTAAATCCACATTTGTGATCCGGGTTGATTTTGAGTTCAGGGTGACCTACTATTTTATTTTGGTTTTCTTTATCGCCCCCAGAGTGTATGTTACCGAGAATAATTGCATGCATCGGGTTCATCCGTTATGCTGTTGTTTGTCAACCGTCTGTTGTGTGCCTGTTTTGTAACTCAAAGCTCGTTATTTCAGCATTCCTCTTGAAACAAAACTGAGACTCGACGAGACGGATTCAGATGAACGGGACCCGGGAATATCCTCAATTAAAACGTATCATAATGATGTCCACACACAAGACGTCTGTCTGGCGCGTGTACAGCCGAGGGAAAGGAATGTCTGTATCTCGCAATAATAAGGTAGATGAATTTGTTTTGGCGTGCCGGTAAAGCTCAGAGTTTACCTCATTACAAAGACAAGAGTGCGTACCGCCGGTGATCGAGGCCCTCTTGGGCTGAATAAGGTATTCATGAAAGGCGTGTTCGACACCACTTGCAATAGCTAGCGTTGTCTATGTGCAGCTTTCAGCCAGCGCTGCCCGCGCATGTGTTAAATGAGAAGTTCCCCTGTCTCAGACTAATGAGATTAGAAGGTGAAAGCGCGGGATAAGGCACGAGGCCTACTCGGGTAGAGCAAGCGCAGACAAGGAGAGGAACGTACTGCGTGACATGTTATAACCCCACTTCGTTCTCCGTTTTAAATCATGCTTCGTGATTACTGGGCATTTTTATTCAGCCTGATATCCAATTTTGTTCCAGCCAAGTTTGATGGTTCTCAACGTGGCTTGTTTCTGGGTTTTGCAATTGTCACGAGACCAACGAGGGATTACCTCCACCAACGGGGGTCTGTTTGATCCTAATCGGGGACTTTGGAGTTAAAAAAAAATTTCACGTTGTTCATCACACATTCTAAAATACTTCATAAGGAGAAGGATTTATCCTTTCTTTATCTTTGAATCATGTACAATTGTTCAAATGGTCACTGTTAAAATATATAACAGTCTTATCTTATTTATCACATTTGTTTGTGCGATAACTTTAGTGATCCATTCATCTTTTGTCGTTAAATAGTGTTAATCTCATTTTAATATCAAAACGTCTGGAGGCACCTTAACAAGCCCCACACGATCAGTTGCATTCCCTATTCACTCCTTATGGTTACTTGTGTCCAACCAGGCACGCCTTTGCGTCCTGACACTGTCCACACAGACGCACACATTCCTTGATGCTCCATATTTCAGGGATTGCGCCGGTGTCAAAGGGGTTGACACAACGAGGAGTGATCGATGCACTCAGCCCCCCCTCCCCTTACTACCCCACCCCCAACCCCACCCTTGCCCCACCCTAGCCCAGGGCGGAGCTCATTGATTTTTTTTTGAAAGGTGGCTCAGAATCCCAATCAGTCAGGAGCACAGGATAAATATACCGGGTAGCCGTTAAATGGTTCCAACACAAAGCCTGTGTTGACACTGTTTAGCCCTCGGTAACCGGGGGAAACACATACCCCCCCCCCCCCCCCCCCCCCAGAAACACCACGGCTCGGGCGTTGAGGCTGTCGGCTCGGGAAACGCGCGGTAATTGGCTTTTTCCCCCAGAGAGGTCAATTGCCCTTTTTAAAAGTGGGGTCAGTGTCAGAATTGAGTTTGAATTTGAGAGATGTAGCATCAATTTGGGGAGAGGGTAATTTTAGATACAAATACGAAACGATCATGGGACACATAGAAGAACACACAGCATCACATAACAAGCATTCCCAACACACCGATACCGACGGCTTGCTTACCCTCGCTTAAACGCAACCCCAGACCTCAGCTGTTGGCAAGATGAACTCGGTGACAACGACCTGGATAATAGGTCATTTACGTCAGCATGAAGAGCCAAAGAGCCATCGAGGTTGTTAATCTTCCTAGCATAGTCATAGCACAAATATACTGAAGATTGATTAACAGGTTGTTTTAAGATAAGAAAATACCAATGTCCTCGCTGAAGCACTGCAAAGAGCTGATAGATCTCAGGGTTGCAGGGGGATTAAAACAATGGAAGGGAGATTTTTCTTAGAATAACCTGTAAGAGAGGTTGGTAGTGGAATGACCTGCGTCGGACTTCGTTGAAGATTCTACCGAAAAAGACCAGGGGTAGAATGATTTCTTTGTATGTGGTTGATGGTGATGGACCAATACAAGTCTGTGTGTGTGTGTGTGTGTGTGTGTGTGTGTGTGTGTGTGTGTGTGTGTGTGTGTGTGTGTGTGTGTGTGTGTGTGTGTGTGTGTGTGTGTGTGTGTGTGTGTGTGTGTGTGTGTGTGTGCGCGCCCCGAGACATTACTGTCAAAACAACCCTGAGAAATGTTCTGTCAAAATCATTTAAAAGCCGCACAAGCCGCTTTCCACTCTCCCGCAGCCCATTCAAACGTCGGGGATTTAGACGTTGTGTTGTTGAAAGAATTAATTGGATGGGCAAGCAGTTTTACACAAAGGCCATCCCCGCTAATGCCCCCATTCTATGCGGACATAATTGTAATAGTTACCACTAATTCTGGGGTGTCCCATTATCCCTTAGGCCCATTGTTCCCCCTGCGGCGGGGGTACCATTCACCAGGGCGGAGGCCGGTCGCCACGCGCTGGCGCTGGCGTAATCCATATAGAATGAAAAAATAATAATGATGACGTGGGGGGTGCCCCCGTCCAGCCCAGGGGAGAGGGGAGCGAATTTGGGACGGAGGTTTTGTTCACATGACGTGAAATTGCTGTGTGTCAAGGTCATTAGGGATGGCAAGGGCTCTGTGTCAGACTCTGTGTCAGACTGTGTCTCGCTCTCAATTTGATTCATTTAAATTCAGAAGAGCTTCGTTGGCATGGAAAATATGGATTGACACTGCCAAAGCTGTTTTTAAAAATCAAACAAAGGAAGAAGAACAAAGTACTACAAAAAAGTTAACAACAAACTGAATTATCGTAGGCTAAGTAAAGTGCAATGAATGGCTTCATGGTGAGTGAGCTAATCAAACGATTCCCTGGAACTGGGCCACAGAATCAGTCTTTACCCATCCCTGTAGGCTTTAATGACCGTGCTATGCATATGCACACTTTTACATATAGAGGTATAAAAGCCCAAAAAATCCAAAAAAATCTCTCTCTTCTGACTCTCACTTTGTCTCGGTTTCGCTTATACTTTTGACCCAATCCCATTTCTACCCCTTACCCCTTCCCCTTACCCCTTCAAAACAAGGGGGAGGGGTAATGGGAAGGGGTAAGGGGTAGAAATGGGATTGGGCCTATCTGTCTCTCTGCTTTCTTCTTAACCTCTGCTTGTCTCCTAAACTACCACCCCTCTCACTCTTATCCATTCTGACTCGACTAAACTCTCTCACCCTGTCTTTCTCTCTCGATCGCTCATCTCCTTTCAGTCTCCATCCCTCCAGCCGGTCGCTCAGAGCTCTCTGCTCCTTCAAGTATCGACCTCTCAGTAGTCGTCTCTTCTCACTCACGGTATCTGTTTGCTTTCAGTACTACTCTCCCTCTGCACTCCTGGGTCTCACATTGTCCTCCTCTCTTGCTCGTGACGGCCCTCAAACATCCACACTTTCGTACTCTCAAACCTCCGTCCGTTCCTCTCACCGTATCTCCACCCTCTCTCTCGCCCTCTCGTAGGTCATCAGGCGATCTCTCTCTCTCTCTCTCTCTCTCTCTCTCTCTCTCTCTCTCTCTCTCTCTCTCTCTCTCTCTCTCTCTCTCTCTCTCTCTCTCTCTCTCTCTCTCTCTCTCTCTCTCTCTCTCTCTCTCTCTCTCTCTCTCTCTCTCTCTCTCTCTCTCTCTCTCTCTCGGGGGCTCCAGGGTGAATAGGTGGGCGGCGCCGTCCAGCCAGCCGGGGGGAGCAGGGTGGCTGGGCGGGCTGCCGTGAGAGAGATGGATTAAGGTATTTTACACACTCCTCATGGCCAGAGCACCAGCATTCAACAGAGCAGCTGGTTGGGTCAGTGTGTGTGTGTGTGTGTGTGTGTGTGTGTGTGTGTGTGTGTGTGTGTGTGTGTGTGTGTGTGTGTGTGTGTGTGTGTGTGTGTGTGTGTGTGTGTGTGTGTGTGTGTGTGTGTGTTAGAGTTTTCCGCCTCACACGGAGGAGAAGGACTCGCAGATGGTCATGGGCACCGTCAGGTCAGGGCTGTTCAGGGACATGGCTTGAAGTGTGTGTGTGTGTGTGTGAGAATTAATCAAAGGCAGTATTACAATTGTTGGCGCCGTTAAAGAGCACTCTCTGGGCCTCGCACTGTGTATTCAAACAGGTAATCCTGGGAAACTTGCATCATCGCGTCTGGGAAATGTTTCCTATGTGACGGGTTTGATCTGATCATAATAACTCGGATCACATCTGTTTTCACGTGGGATCGTTCACAGATAATTTTCCGTTAGCTATATTGAACATGCATTGCCTCTTGCCTGCACCCATTTAACAGGCAGCCCATGCAAACTGGGACTGATACCATTTGAGTTAATGTTCCGAGGTACAATTCTCCCATATGTGAAACCTCAAATATAATATGCTTTATTAATGTTCAGTATTTTCTCGGAATGCTAAGTGATAAGCATTCTTGACTTGGCTGGTTTGCTACATTATCACTCACGAAACAAAACAAATATACCCCAAACTTTGAGCAACAACACTGACTTGGCTGCAAATTGAGGGGAAGAGCGACACAGCCCGATGCTAAATCACACCACGCCCACGCGTGTCAGACGTGCTAGGCTGCTGAAGAATGGGCCCAGCGGTGCACAGACTCGCGCACACACAGAGACAGGTTAAGGCTATGGCTGCTCTGTGCTTTTGGGGTCTCGCCAACCTGGCTTAAGTCAGTGGGAATGGTCATGAATGAGCTTGTCAGGCACCGAGGGTGTAAACCTGGATAGGATTACTCATTGCGCTAATCACACCACAGCAGGGGACGATTGTTATTAAATCTCAAGGGTGCGAGGGTTGGAACACAGTGAAGAACTGTGAAACCTCTTGAAGGCTCGGAAATATAGATGGAGCATACTCAAAAGGGTACACAAAAGTGTGGTAGCAAAAACATAAGGTGAAAAGAGAGTGTGGCGCATTGCGTTTAAAAATACACAAATAAAACATGTATCACAATGCAACAGAAACTCTTGCATGCGCATAATGTTCCCTTTGCACCCTTTCCTTTATTAAATCAAGTACAAACCTTCTTGGCGACTACTTGGTAAAAAGCCTTTATCTAAACCATCTTATTATATTGTTAATTTTTTTTATTATTATTGTTTAACATCTTTGGCAATATTCGGTTAACAGTGGAAAATTAGAGAAACTAAGATTAAGAAATGCACACTGTGTGTGTGTGTGTGTGTGTGTGTGTGTGTGTGTGTGTGTGTGTGTGTGTGTGTGTGTGTGTGTGTGTGTGTGTGTGTGTGTGTGTGTGTGTGTGTGTGTGTGTGTGTGTGTGTGGGGGGGGGGGGGCATGGTGTCTATGAACACTTGGACCAAGGCATTGCGACATGCTGTCTTTGAGCGGCCGTATCGATCTACCCTCTCCAGCGGACCCGTATCTGTGTTAGCATCAATGTAGGCATACTTGGAGTGTCCTCTGCCCTGGTTCCACACGCATTGATCCGAAACAAACAATCGATTCCCGTTGTGTAGAAGGAATGTTTAAAATGTTATGCATATCGTGTTACTGTGGTTTGATGTTCATTCAATTATTCCAAAATTATGCATTAAAGTCTGTAAAATGCAGTAAATCTTTATTTATGTAATGAAGTTGTAGAAAAGTGCTACAGTTTAAAGAGGGGTCTTCTTATCTCCAACTTTGAACCAATGATGTACAAAAGGTCCAGGAAAAGATACTGCAAAAAAAACTGGCAACAGATTTGTATTCTTGCATCAACCAGCAACGTCCAAATAACTGTATACATAGTATTGGCTGTAGTGGGTGATTGGGAAGGCTGGTCACAGGTGAATTAAATTTCCCAACCAGCAGATGCAAATCAGAAATTGGCAGATCGCCTGTAGGTCAACACCAAACTCGACACGATGGAGTTCATCGATTAAATGTTCCCCTAAAAGGCAGGCTGGACGGAGAAGGTCACAGCAACATCTTCCACGCGGGGGTAATGGAGATGCATTTGACCTGTCAAGCCAAGGTTTTGAGTGGGGCAGCGGGGAGCGGGTGCTCTTCTTCTGTGGTTGTAAGAGGCTTCGCGATCTTGTTAAATGGAATCCATCCATGCTGAAACTAACCGGAGTCCACTCCAACACAGACTCTGGAGCGTGTCGAAGCCCTCCAACAAGTCCTATCTTTAGAGTACGCCTCCAGTGGCCAGGGCTCGGCGAGTGTCATCTTCGCAGCCACCCAATGACTTCTAGAGTTTTCAATTACGCATTACCGCGGATATTAGGCGACCGGGGGAACGTAAACAGGGGGGATTAACATGTGGGGTTAATGGAGCCCAGAGCAGAGTCATTAGTGTCATCGCTGGCACCGTGTTCGTCCAAAGGTCGCAGGTTCCAAATTGTAATTAATTGGAGTATCGCCATCTTTTGCAAAACGCCTGATATGGATTCTCAAAATTAAAGGATTATTAAAAACAAGCTTGATCTATATTGCAACTATTTCCCTTCCAAGGTGGTTCGGAGGAGCACATTCTTATCTCCTGGCGGCTCCTCGCTGGGAGAGGGTAATTTACTGCGCTCTGTTTACACGACCACACGGCTCGGGGAAAAACCTCCGCTGGGGAATTGAAAGACGGCATTCAAAGTGCCTTTGAGCAGCCTCTGTAGCCGCTGAACCCCGGTTTTCTGGTTGACTTCTGCCACAGTTGTTTTCAAAACCAATGGGGGGATTAGAAAGCGGCAGTTTGTGTGGATTAAGGCCCGATGCCCGCGCCTATAGAATGCAGGAATAATGGACCTGGGGCTGCTGGGTAATTAACATAAGGAGGGCAGATCGCTCTGGGAGCCTTTCTTCATGTGCGCTCCATGGAGCCACTGCAAGCCCTCACGCACAGAGGGGTGTGTGTGTGTGTGTGTGTGTGTGTGTGTGTGTGTGTGTGTGTGTGTGTGTGTGTGTGTGTGTGTGTGTGTGTGTGTGTGTGTGTGTGTGTGTGTGTGTGTGTGTGTGTGAGAGTGTACCTATATCATATATGTATGTTAATATACTGTGTACGGGCAGGTTCATCTAAACGAATCAGAATAGTTTCCTTCTTTAATTTTTTGCATGAGGTCTCTACTGTGTGTGTGTGTGTATATGAATGTACGTATATCATATACGTTTTATCTATGTTAATATAACTACTGTACATGGGCAGGTTTATCTAATCGAATCAGAATAGTTTTTTTCTTTCATTTTTTGAGTGAGGTCTCTACAGTTTAATCTTGTACTCCATCGCAAGGATGACATAAATGAGTCGGAAACCCTGAAGTCCTAGTTAAACTGGAGTGGATGAAGTGAATGCATAATTGATGCGGGGGCAAAACATTTTTTTTCCACAAGGTGGACCGCACTGAGGAGCGAAGGAGGACACAGTGGAGCAGGGGAAGTCAACCATGAGATTGGTGATATTGACGCACACGTCTTTTTCTTTTTATTACGCCGTGTTTGTTACAGCTGATGGAACGTGGTAACTGCAGCCTGCAACGCTCGAACGGGGATAAAAAAGAGAAAAATGCCATGGCATGTCTCCCACCCTCTGTCAATGTGTTTCAATGTCTTGGTAAACGTTTCAGAAAACTATTCAGAAGCAGCTGGCCTGCTTTCTCACTCCGTTAATTTCCTTCCACCTTACAAGCACAAGAGAAGGAGGATTATCCTGGTGCACACACACACACACACACACACACTCACACTCACACTCACACACACTCACACTCACACTCACACACACACACACACTCAGAGAGAGAGAGGGACACAGTGTGTGCCCACTTACACAAATCCCATCCCAAGCTTTCGACTTTGAGTACAGCAGTGCCAACGAACAAACGTGTGAGGCTTGTTCTTTTTTCTATTAGGAATCTGCCTTAACAGGAGGATGTATATTGTGTAGGTGGTAGGATTAGCAGCTTGGCTAATGTGATACAGTCGCGGACACTGGGAGTTTTGTCTGACCTCACCGACCGCCTGCGAGCCATCCGTGTAGGAGGCCACTGCTTCTAGACCTTTCTTTCCACAGGGGAGCAAGCTGTCACCTGGCTCGTCCTTGGCACTTAATTAATCAATGGAGGCCATTGATTGGCCGCGTGTGTGTGTGTGAGACATAATAAGCTGCTGATTAAAATCGTTAGAAGACCATGTGACCGCGGACAGTCATTTATAACCGGTGTTGTGTTTCCAATCAGTGGTTGATTTTATTTATTGACCCGTCGTTATGAAGCTAAATAATTGAATTATTGATTGATTGACTTTGCTTTCCCAATGGATGTAGTACAGAGCCACGCATACGGCCGCAGGTATTAACAGGAAGTGCCTCCATTTACCTGCTATACGTCATGTGCATAATGGCCTTAAGAGACATTTACAACTTGATTTGTATTTTCATTATTACATCAGGGAACATAGAAACGGCAAACCAATTAATTAAATTTGGTTTAATTGTTTCTAAAGTGGAATCTCGCATGACATTTGAGGCCTAATTGGCATTGCACCTGGACCCCGACAGCCTGTTGGTAAATGCTAGCTCCGAACGTTAACATGATATTGAGAGAGCATTAATTTTCTGATTAACTTCAGCATTAAGCATTTTTTAATGCTCCCCTTTGCCCCCCCCCCCCCCCCCACGTACAATTAAGGCACTCTATATTAATTACTACTAAACAAACATTAGTATTCATAGGACATAGGCCAGAAAAAGTTTGAGGGGAAAAGGTAAACATTATGTAGGCCAACATATAAACCGGGGTCTAGGCTCCCCATTTCGACGCAGCGAGAGGAGAGCTCCTTCTTTATGAAGTGGTGAATATATCGATTCAAAGTGGGTAAGTGCACTGGGGAGTTCGACGCCAGCCACTACACTTCATTTGTTCATTCCCCCCCCGTGTACGCTGCCTACCAGGCAGAAATAAGCCAGAGTGGCTCCTCGAATAGAGAATCGTTCTGTCTTGCATTGATAGCCTATTGTTTACGGTAGGCCATGCCTGCTCTTGATATAAGGCCGACACGTCGCGTGCTGCATAGCGCGCGACGTGTAGTTCAGATAGAGTTCAGATAGAGTTGTCTCCTAACCATCTCAAAATGAATATTCATGAGCAAGCTAGAACCCATAACATGTGAAAAAAAATGTATTAATATATTTTGTATTCTGTATTTTGGGGACAGGCCACCAGAAAACGTATGCCGAGATTTCACGGCAAAACAAGGATGTCTCGTTTACCCGCCTTCCTGTCTTCGAGGGGGAAGGAGGCCCGAAACGATTCTATCTGTATTTGTTCTTCAAGCGCCGTCATTGTGCTTCCAGGACCCTTCTATTTACGGGAACGGTATAGAAACGGTTAAAGGTCACATGGATGGTAATGCATTTTATACAAAGGCCGGAAATTGTTTTGACACCCATGCGTCAGCATGTCAACAGAGAAGAGGAAATGAGGTCAGGGTGCACTGCATTCCCTGGACGTGGTCGCAATGATTTAGGATACACCTCTGTTTACTTTCATTTCATTTCAGCGACCATAAACACTTATTTTACAGCCTGACGTTAACTGCCGATGTCTGCAGTAATATCGGAATCATGCAATCCTAATGTCAAACCAAAAACACTTATGTTTTAGTTTTTTTAGAACACCACTGACACTCAAAGTCGACTTCTGTGTCCAGATGTGTTGAAGTGCCCTCTGGAATAACTTGCGTTGTGGTTTGGGCCGTAGCTGCAGCGCGTTTCTGTAATGTCTAAAATGTTGTGCTTTCAGATTGATGAAAGTGTTTCCTTAATTTGCCTGTGTTTCGTCCATTTGACAGTGTTTTCTTGAGTTGCAGTGCGTTGAGCTCTCGGGGGCCACCGAACAATTGTTGAACGGTGCGTACCTGAAGGTTACTACTATGTCACTTTACATATTTTTCCTTCTGTATTTGCATGGCATTGGACACTGGAACCCTGCATGTATTTACTTTCTCTTTTTATTAATCAAGATGATGTGATGACAATACAGAGTCATTTCCCATTATTTATGATGGCTACCCATTTTATGGAGCATATGAATAACGCAGACCCCAAACTATTACGCAGTTTACATCACAAGGAAGTTTATGTAAAAAGTAAAAAGTCAAAATATATAGTTGCATAACAACACCGAGGCACATATTAGTCGAGCCACAGCACACGGACACAATCATCCAGACTGGAAAGTGGAAAAATCACACCCCATTAGCGTCCGTTTCCCATGACGGTCGTGAGAACGGTAATGGCAGTTAATAATACAGCAATGCAGCAAGCGATGCCACCGTGTTTTGAAGTTGGTTAAGGTACATCACCACCGCAACGTCCACCTCCAATCTTCTCGCTCTCTACAGCTGCTTCCATGGCCTAAAATACCGCGTCGCCTCGCACTGCTCACTCACAATGCCCTTCTCTGTGTCTGAATAGGTCACTCAGCTGTCCGTTGTCTGGCTTTTCTGTGTAATTACCTGGGTTTAATGACATGGCAGGGCAGACACTGTCTAGGTAGCTCGAGGTCGCAGATGAATATGTAGAGTCATGGGGCATTCGGTCGCCCGAATGACAATTATCGAAGCATTATTTGTATACCGTCCATCCATCCATCCATACCTTCGTCTGTCTATTTATCCATCAATCCCTCTGTCCATGATCTACCTTCTTTTCAAATATAAAACCACCTCTCTGTCCAACAATCCACCGATCTATCAATATATTCCATCAATCCATCCATTGATTCATGATCGCTCCATTCATCTATCTTTATCCGACCATGATCCATCCATCCATCAGTCTCCTCTAACTATTTATTCATGACCATGTTTCTGGGTGGCTGGGGAAATTGACATTATGTTGTGGGCCTTTGGGCATCCCGAACAGGATGTCGTCGCAGAGTAACTCACTAAATACATCAGCATGCATGTTTTACCACTTAACCATCTTGTACTTGAGGGGGAATGAAACTCTTCAAAGACCTAAGTAAGGTTCTAGTCTGACGTCGTATCAGCAGTAAGGTGGGGGTGCAAAACAAAATGCAACTTTAATCTTCTCCACTGAGGAAAATGTCACCCTGATGGTGACATTCAAAATAGTTGAGAAGATGTCCTTTTGTAGGAACTTACCAAAAAAATATATAATATTTGTTTGAAAATACAAATTTGAACGCTTTGTACTTCAAGGAAGTATAAATCCTTTTATGAGTTGGAGTTGAAAGTGAAGCTATTATAAACAATAACACGAAAAGAAAGTATCTGAGGTTAACTTGATAACCTTTTGCTGTCAAAGCAGACAAGCGTAAACCATTTGTCTCCCTCCCTGCCTGTCACCGGCTTGACTGTTGCTAACTTGACGTAGCCTACCATAAAGGACATTTAGAAAGAGAATGCTGAGCTTAGCGGTGTCAAAAACGTTAGCTTTTGTTCCATCAAGTAAACATTGAAAGGGATTCTCCTCCCCATGCTTCAGGCTTGACATCGTCAACACATAATGGTTCAGGAATAGTGTTTAGGCTTTCTGGTGAACACGGCCTACCAAAGCCCTATGTGTCTCCTGTTTCTCCTCTTCCATCCTCCTCCTCTTCCTCCTCCTCCTCTCCTCCTCCACCCCTCTTCCTCCTCACCTCATCCCTACCCCTCTTCTCTCTCCCCCTCCTCATCCCGACCCCTCTTCTGTCTTCTCCTCCTCCTCTTGTCTGCTCCTCTTCTTCCTCCCCACCCTCTGCTTCTACCCCCTCCTCTTCCTCCCCTCCTCCTTCATCCTCCTCCTCCTCGCTCCTGCACAGTAGGCTCATCAATCCCTCAGACTCCCCAACCTGTGTGACGGCATTCTAGCAGATGCGATATCAGCGAGGAGGTGTAGTAAATATACTATTGATTGGCTATCAATTAGAATTTCACGAGATAAGGAGGAAAACCGATGGGGGGGGTGTATGCCTGGCTCAGACCACCTACACATCGCCCCAGCGTCAATCATCAATCTGGTGGTAAGCATGTGCACAAGCCTCGTAGGCACACGCACACAAACCTACACACACACTTGCAAATACACCCTGTCGAGGCTTTAACTGATTGGTTAGTGAAATACCGGTAGATTTAATCCCATTTGTGATATCTGTGTTGTCATATTTATTTGGCACGGTTATATTAGAATGTATTATTATTATTATTATTATTATTATTATTATTATTATTGCTGAACAAACACGGTTGAAATCTTGATGAAACAAACATTATTAGATAGAGTGCAGTCAGTCACTTTCCTTTCATGTGAAGCATAGTAAGTCAGTGATTGACTCAGGTATTCAAACCTAGAGGCCCAGGCAAGTGTGTTTTCCTCTCAGACTCTGGCAAACCAGAACCCAAAACAATTACCTTGATACTTCTGATGTTATTCTAGTGTTTTACCTGTTTAGTTGGTCAATGAAACCAAGTAAAACACATTTACTAGGGTTCCGGAGTTCATTGTCCTGCTGCCTTAAACATTTGAAAGAAGGAGTACAGTTGATAAAGTACACCTGTATAAAAAGGGGAGACACACTAGCAACTCTCTTTTTATTTTATTTTCATTGAACCAAAACACACCCTGAGGCAGTTGGAGCTGAACTAAAGAAAGCCTTTTGTTTGATTATTCAGTTTTTAAATTCACCCCAAAAATAGGTGCTAGTTCAACAGCCGGCAACGACTTTCAACTCAATTGTTTCATCATCATTTCTTTTTGAATGGCTGCCTTCAGGGTTTTAGCACTCTGGTCAGGCTCCGGCCTTGATTCTCAACTGCAATTTGAAGTCTCAGTTATGTGTCAGACACGGGATTGCATTAACTCAACCCAGCCATCCCCTGTCTCTTTCAATTTCACGACGAAACATGCATCAATTCAAAGTATTTTTGAAATGTTCATGTAATGTTCACCACAAACGGCGTCCCTATAATGAAATGCAATATTTCAGATTACTAGCGTTGGCATTTGACAATTGAAGTGAGGTCCTTGTGTAATAGTTTATTAAATGTCACATTCAAAAGAGCAAATGTCCAGCAGTATATCTGGACAACCACATTTCAGTTGGAAATAAAAAAAGAAATGATATGAAACTCTGCAAACTTTCTATTGCTCATTAATTAGCTTCAGGTTGTTGGCCATTTTCCTTTAACCGCCATTTCTCCTTCTCCATGGGTTATTTATCAGGGAGGAGGTCAGAGACATTACTTTGTCCGTGTATGATAAAGCGCTAAAACATCACATGTGATCTCTACTTTGCAATAAGTTGAATAGTGTATATATAGATACGTATGCTAGCACATGACTTCAACCATTCAGCTATTTAACAACAACACTTCTAAGTACTTCTACTTCTCAGAAGACTGTTGGCACCTGTTCAATTATTCCCATTAATTTCCGTTAGAACATTACATTACCTTTGTAGAACTGCACACACCTTAAATTGCTTTCACCTAATAAGACAATATATACCTCTTAAGGCAGCATAACAATATATGCATATGATATTTTCAAATTGTATAACCGTTTGAGGCCAAGTCAACCAAACAACAATGACACCAATAAAAATCCTGTTCAAACAAGCACTTAAAATAATGGATCAGAAACCTGTTGGCCTCATTGCCAGATTCTCAAAAAACATAATTTACTGGGTTTTGACAGCTTTCTAAGCTTTTCATTCTTAGAACTTATTTTCAAGTGTGTGAACAACCTTGCTCCAGAAGTACTTTGCCAATTGGTAAATAAACGAAACGGTAGAATTACAACCAGGGGTTCAACAAACGGGAAACAACACTCTGTCAATCATCCTTCACTAAACTGTGGAATACATTACCACCGGACATCAAAACATTGACAGAGCTCAAGGTTTTTAACACACAATGGTTGAAACTGAATAATGCCTGTGAACATTGACCCTCACACACAGTGCACTTGCACGGGCAGTACACACACACACACACACACACACACACACACACACACACACACACACACACACACACACACACACACACACACACACACACACACACACACACACTAATCGTGTTCCTTGTTTTTGTCCTTATGTGTCTTGTATTTAATGTGTTTCGTATTCTAACATGTGTATTGTGTGTAACTTTGCTTGTGTAACTTTTAGTAAAGGCCTAACGAGGAACAGGGTTTGTAAATTAGTCTTGACTAGAAACCTGTATGCATTGCATCTATTTAATATTTTATATGAAACGATGTACAATGCATTTGCTCAATAAAAATAAAAATAAATGAATTAAATATTCAGTCAATTAGCACTTTTATTAGACTGAGGCAGTCAATTCATAGACATTATATTAAGGCGCTTGTCGCGGGGTAGGGATCTTGCTTGAGGATGACCATAGGTACGTTTGTGGGGAAACTGGGGATCAAACCGAACTCCACTGTGGTTGGGAGTCGAACACATTAGCTACCGCACAGCAGGATAATATGGATAGCGTCGGGCAGGGAACCCCTGACCCCTATTAAAATGTTGGCATCGTGTTGAAGCCCACCGAAGAGGAGTTGTTGAATAATTGAGACCAGACTGGTGCCAGGTTCCCTGCTGGGTGTATGACCCGTGGACTGACACACCTTCTCGGTGAGCTCTGGAGTTTCATGTGCTAAAGGGGGCTAGTCACTTCAAGATTTTTGTTTCTTTCAATTTTTCTATATAATCGTTTTTTATATCTATACTTGTAGAGGGACTAGAATGCCCTCCTAATCTCATTATGCTAGACTCTTGAAAATCTGTTTTCAGACTAGTATGTCTTCATGTATTTTGTTCCATATAGAGTCAGAGGTTATATTTAAAGCATGCGTATGATGCCGGGGATCATTGATCATAGATAATCGTAGCGTCTTGAATACTATTTTCTTTCCTTCAATTGCAATAATCCTGCCATACTCAATTGCAAATAATGAACTAATAGTTTCTGTCCTTTCTGGTTGCTTCACTTCCAGGGATTTGAGATACTTCAGAACCTAAACCACTCATTCAGAGTAAGCTAAACCTTGAACCACCAGTGGCTGTTCAAAACATCGTTCCAGTCATCAGCTGAAAATATATAATAAAGGTATTCAGTATACTGTATTATGATGACACAAAAGGTCACAACTCCACAAAAGGAATTGCAAGAATGATCAATTGTGAAATTATAGTTCTAGTATAGCGTTGTATGAAATATTTTTTTCACAACAATTGCACAAATTTTCAATGTATACTAAGGGGAATGAAGTTATTAAAATACAAAAGCTACAATCTATGTCGCAATACTGAATGTTTGAATGAGGCATGGCAACATTGAAGGTGAAATAAAGCAACAAATTGTGTTGGAGAGAGAGAAGTTCATAAGTCCATGTCAATAATCTATCTGTACCATTCTGCTGAAGTGCATCAACACAAGAACTGTTGCTAAAAGGGTCATGTTTCCTAATTACACCGTTTCAGGATCGTACACAAGAGATTTACTTGTCCCTCCTTAAATTTAGGCCTAATCCCATTTCTACCCCTAAAGGCCGATACATACCTCCGGACACGGACAGTTTCGTCCGGTCCCGGAGGTGTTTCGTCCGTAAATGGGTCCGTCGCCTCTGAGCTTACGAATCCAGAGTCCGTATGATGAGCTGAATTAAGGATTTAAGGTTATTTGGCAAAACATGAACAAGAATGTAACTTGAAAAATGTTGTTAACCAACATCTCTCCGTCCAGAGTCCGGACGAAACTGTCCGTATCCGGAGGTATGTATCGGCCTTTACCCCTTCCCCTTCCCCCTCCCCCTTGTTTTGAAGGGGTAAGGGGTAGAAATGGGATAGGCCCAATCCCATTTCCCAATCCCTTAGCCTGCCCAGAGCCGTGGCTGTCTTCTGCTCAAAGTGCAGGCTATCACTTTATGTGTCACTCAAAAAACGTTGGCAGGAGGATCGTGTGCGCCGTCCGATCTTTCCATTTATATAACATGACGGTCCACGAGCACACACCGATAATCTGCCTTGGCCAATCTACAGCTGTGGACTGACAAGTTAGAGTGATGATGAATCTCTCTTCCCGGGAAAGAGTCTGCAGAATATTCATAATATTCAACGGTTTGCCGGTTTTAATGGAATCCCAGTGACTGAATCCTGCGGGGGGGGGGGGGGGGGCTGTGTTTGGGCCCCGGGGCTGCTGAGACAAGAGGAGGAAGGAGAAACGCCTTTAAAAATGAATGAACTTGAAAACGAGAAGGTTAACATGATTCATGTCGAAACCTTTTGGGGGGGGGGGGGGATTGAGGGGAGAGGGGAGAGCTCATTGCAATGATGAGCGTCTCTTCTGGAATTCATTTGTTCAACGTCACATTCAGCCACGGCGACTGAATGACATTCATCTTCATTGTTCATCGTTTGTCTATTGTCTTCCAATCCACGGGTGACAGGAGTCGCTGTGCACCATATCTCACACACACACACACACACACACACACACACACACACACACACACACACACACACACACACACACACACACAGTAACACTCAGACTGTCACACACACACTGTCTGACATACACACTGTCACATGACTAGCCGCGACACAGTGTAATGATGGTGAGTTGTCAGCAATGCATTCAACAGCCATGCCACTATGTGGGTATTTCTGTACACACACGCTTCAAAGACCAAAGGGTGTCATTTTGGTTGGTAAGTGGAATAATTGTGGCAAAAGAAAATCAGGAATTGTGAGAGTGACTTCAATGTTAGGCCCAGACAACTGTAATGACTTTATAATGGCAACATAACGTCAGTGAATGCCTGTCAAGGTTTTTATAAAAATAAGTGTTTCTGTTGGTGAGTTTCATGTTATTTTAGGATTTGTCCCATAAATCAGAGTTGTTTGACTTTAGATTTACATGTAAGGTCTGACGGACGACGAGTTCAAATTCAGGGGAACATTAAACTTTATATTGCCTCAAATTAATTTCAACAACCCATGTTCCTGGGGGCGGGGATCTGTAGATGGGCACAACATGAATTGGGTCCCTTCTGGAAACAACCTGTCTAGCGGAACTTGGCCAACAGTGAAGGCAAAGTCGGCCAGCACTGGTTAACTAAAGTCTCCCCAAAGCTGGTGGGAAGAGAAGCTAAAACACTGCATAACTCCGTCACTCCAACTTTTGGTTTCCAGCCCAGACGGTATCCAATTCCGCTTCGGAAGTTTGTCTACAGTGTTGTCGAACTTTTAGAATTATGATTATTTTAGGATAATTACAAAACACAAAACACAAAAAAGCACTGTTTTGCTCTTACACAAAAAACGAATAAAACAGTGTGTGACACAAAAAAATATGCTTTTAAACATGTTTATACTAATAAGGGTGAGCACCACTATCTGTATTTATATGAAACATATTTTTTTATAATTATTTTATATTTTTAGTTTTTTTGTATTTTGGTGAAAATTGTCAAGTGATCAGTTTATCAGATAAAAAGTATGGCTTAATAAAAAGTATGAGAAAAATGACATTGTTGTGTAAACATTATCGAGATTATGAAGATCATGGTGAGATTACGATGGCAAAAACAAGATCAAAATCAATGGATGTAAGAAAAATGCCTTTGCCACTAATGGTGCATCTCCACCGGAGGGTGCGGGTCGGTTCGGTGCGGATTGGAGTAGTGAAGGTGCGGTTCGGCGCAGCTCGGTTACGGCTCGCGTTTGCACCGACGACAGTACCCTTATGGTAGGGGGCGTTTAAGCTGGATGGCGATAGGCGTGGCAGCTATGTTAGCATCGTGACCTCATAGCAGCCTGACACAGTGTAGCCTGCTAATAAGTCCAAAGAAAAAGAAGAACGCGCACAATGAACAAAAAGCAACAATGTAGTCCGTCCAAGAAGGACAGCAAACTTTTGCGGGACATTTCTTCAATAAACTAAGTTTTCACCGTTGTCGAGAAATACCTTGATGGTAATGTTGTTGTTGTTGTTTGTTATTATCCCCCTGTAGCACGGAAGTCCGATTCTGTCGACCAATCAATGGAAGACGTGTGTAGATCGAACTAGCCGGCACCCTTTCAGGCCCCCCGTACCCCAACGGAGGAGTACTGCAAGATGAGTACGGCTAAATACGGCTCCGTCCGGGTCACGCCCACTTTTGGCGGTGGAAACGCGATCCGTGCCGCACCTTTGCGAACTGAACCGACCCGCACCCTCCGGTGGAAACGCACCATAATGGCCTCCTCATGGTTCTTTGCACTCTAGTACAGTTCGGATACCTGAGTTGTTTGACAAGGCCACACCATTGGTTACATGTACGAACTGCAGCCTGAGACGTTGAAGGCAAAGGTTAGGTGCTTCAGCGCATGCTCAATGTCACTGTGGGACCCCGGGAAGAAGGACAAACACTCTCTGCAAATAGCAGCGACCCAACCCCTTTGGTCACCACACTGAGCACTTTGCATCTCGATGGCACATAAGTATCCTACACATGAATGTCAAGAACGGAAGTGTAGTGTTGAAGGAGAACCCTTATGTCAACATGGTGGTCTCTCCTCCCAGCCACCCGTGCTACCATGCGGTCACTTAAGAGAGGCTTTTATCCATTTTCAATTTACAGTCCCTTTACTATTCAGATACATGTGAATAAGGGAAAGTACTCAGGTTAGGATCTGGACATAGAGAACTACACCTCCTGCCTTAATGTATTCCCAGGGTCGTCCTCTTAAGATTTCTGCCAATCCCAAAGAACCTGTGTAAACTGGATCCGTAGACTTCCTTGACTGGTAAAGAGCTGGTCCACTGGTACATCGCCAGGATGCAGTACACAACGTGGCACCCACCATTCCTGTGGTTACTTAATCTTCTTTCAATTTATTTAAACATATACTCACCACCCTACCCCCACTTCCTACGTGCAATAACGCTGCTACATGTGGTTATACAGTATGGTTGCACTGCTGAATTCAATTTAATTTAATATGTATATATATTTTTAAATTTGAATCACTATTTACTGTGGTGCTCTCTGAAATGCAGTGCACAACATGCAATTTGTCCTTATCTTAATTTTTAAAACTTTTTATATTTTTTATTATTACTATTTATTGTGCTGCGCCCTCTCTCTCTCTCTCTCTCTCTCTCTCTCTCTCTCTCGATCTCTCTCCCTCTCTCTCTCTCTCTCGATCTCTCTCTCTCTCTCTCTCTCTCTCTCTCTCTCTCTCTCTCTCTCTCTCTCTCTCTCGATCTCTCTCTTTGTATTAATACTGTACTTGACTTGTTTGAACTGTCTGGTTTATGCACAAATGGCGAATCAAAAACTTTGAACTTTGAACTTAATAATCAAACTCCCGACCTGGGATACCATTCCAATGGGATATCATGACCAGAAATCCACACTAGGTAATAGAGGCTTCCCAAGACTACGTCACCTACCTTGTCTTATCTGTCATTGTAGTGCAGGAGAGAACCAGTAAAGAAACATGCTGTCACCAAACTGCTCTATGGGTGCCAGGACTGGAGAAGCATAGTGTGGTTAAGGTTTTGACTCCCCGCCGAATGGTTTCCGGTTCGAACGATTGTCCTCAATCAACCTATTTGCACAGGCATCTTTGCACAAGCGAATAAGTCTGCAATTGCTTAGAGCTAGGTCTGCGCATAATTTGAACAAATAGTTATGGAAATGTTGTCTTCTAAATGATTAATAGTCGGTAGATGAGTGCTTGGTCAGCTTGGTAAAACATGTCAGTGTCCCTCTCTGCTATACCTGGATGCCATGCGGGGGTTCTTCTGAGTTGTGCTTAACATACAGAAGAAAGAACGCTAAGGAACTGCACTAATGAGAGAGCGATGGGGAGAGGGATGGAGAGATGCTTACAGAGACAGACTCAATTAGCGATAAAGATGGACACTGCAGAGGGAAAAACTGAACTTCTGAGGGTGAGACAGATGAAGAAAGGGATGAAATATATGAAGGAAACGAGAGGGACAGATGGAGCCCCACAACACCAACCTTTGATGCAACATTTTTATTATTACAACTATTCCTTTCTTTTTTGCATTCCTTTTTGCCTCTCAGTGTCAGAAACTGTTTATCATGCTTTATAAACTAGACAGTTGGAGAGGTACTTGATAAACATTGGAGTTAATATTCTGCTGACTCATGCTATCTTTGCTACAAAGACATGCCACACTGGTCTCTGAAACCATCGGCCAACAGTGGAATGCATAAACATCAATATTTTTGGAGGTGCTTCAGGTCCAGATGATATTTCTGCTAATCTCCATAAACAGATATCAAAGCTGATAAAAAAACTAAATCGCCATCAAACGATAGCCGATGGCTTTCGAGATTGTAAGTCTCCCCACAGACTGTTTACCTGCACATTTGCAAAACGTGATTGGTCAATGCTACTCGGACTACAAACTGAAACGAGATCGCTTCGGATACCAAAATGTTGTCCCGTTGCCTACAGATTCTGCATTCATATGCAGAGGTCAGTTTATAGAGATGAGTGCAACACTGACTGTAGACCTGTACCCGTGAGGAAGTGTGTGTGGGGGGGGGGGGATCTCATAACTGTAGGGTTTGGGGGTACGCAGTCGCTTCAAATGGACCTTCCCGAAGGTATTTGATCTGTTTGATGAAACACAAGTAGGACCGCGATACTCATTACTCCTAATGAGGTCATTTCAAGTACCGTGTCATGAAAAACATATTTGGTTGCTCATTAGATAAGGTTGTGGATTGGTCATGTTTGGCTTCTTTGTCAAGTCAGATTTTCCTTTTCTTTATGACATGGGCAATATTGGGAAAGTGAGGATGTTTATTTGATATTACTTGTTTGATATGAGACCTTAGTATTACATTCATGTGAAACTATTAGATGTTACTGTTTTTAAAGATATTGTGTAGATAAACCTTTTTAATATTGTCTAATAAAAAATGTGACTGATCGTGATGTCAAGACAGATGCTTGACTTTGTCGTGATTGCATAACATGACCGCAGTTTAATCGCCTCAAATATATTTATACAGAAACGGTCAAAGCTCAGGGACACTGAGTGTGTGATGTATGACCGCCCAGTGTTGGAAGTCATTTGGATGTGTGTGCCTTCAAAGCATGTTTGTGTGACCTCTAACCTCCCCGCACATCAATGCCGTTATGGCCGCTATTTATCATGCAGCTTTGAACTTAAGTGAAATGGTGTGTATTGGTGCGTTTCTCTCTCTCTCTCTCGCTCTCTCTCTCGCTCTCGCTCTCGCTCTCTGTGTCTCTATCTATGCTTCTGGCTGATGATGGCCTCCATGAGTACATCGTACTTGATGGGCTTTGAGTCTTCAACCTTTATCAGGCACTTTCTCCCATTTACCAGAGGTGTGTATGTATAGATGACAGCCCATTCCCACCAGGAACCAAATAAATCACCAAGACACAAAAGTTTGAGTTACCACGTTTTATATTATATATCATTATTACAGCGATCTCTCTTAGTGCCTCTACAAGGCCAGGAAATTGATTGGAAACAGTTCTAAGAATATTACCCAATTCTTTAGACATAATTGTTAGCTATTAAGTCATTCATTTGACTTACCGAAATCTCTTTCATTATTTCTTGGATTGATTTGTATTCACAGAAAGAAAAGTTAGCGATCTGAAAATGTCTATCAGGGTTTTAGACAGTAACCCCCCCCCCATACTCCTGATCACACAACTGTATCGGGTCATTCTACTGTTCTCACCAAGGTTCTCTGCAGGCGGCAGGGCGATATTGATTTTGAGAATTAAGGAAATGCCAACCTTCTTGGGGTTAAAAACGATGAGACGCTCTGACTTCTACACCCACGTCGGCTCTGCTCATGTAAACACTAATGTGGTTTGTGTTTTCGTGGACAAGGTCAAATATTTGCCCTGTAAATTGACATTTAAGTGTGTTAGCTCTTCAAAAAAAACTCTGGCTCAGCTTGTGCAAAGAATATTTCCCTCAAACCCGTAGTCCTGATGCTCAGCCCTAGCCATAGAAAGGTTAGACACATTTTTCTCTGCTGCTGGGAAGGAACCGCGGTAGACGACAACTGACTTCATTCCTTAATCTCCCATCAGGACTGGCTTTTCTAATGAGAAGCTGTTCAATGGAACTTGAACGTTAATCAGGAATCAAGAGACTTAGGAAAGCTGAATCCTTGTATATTTAATGAAGCCCCCTTCTTTGTCTGTCTGTCTCTAGATCTCCCTTGCTCTCTCTCTGCCTCTGTCTCTCTGCCTCTCTTTCCGCCTCTTTCTGTCTGTCTCTGCTTCTCTCTGCCTCTGTCTCTCTCTGCCTCTGCCTCTTTCACTGCCTCTCTCTCTACCTCTTTCTCTGCCTCTCTTCCTCTTTCTCTGCCTCTCTCTGCCTCTCTTTCTGCGTCTCTGTCGCTCTGCCTCTCGGTGCCTCTCTGCTGTTTAGTGACGTGGAAGAGCCATCATGGTGGCTTGGTCTCTGATGGCAGCCAGCTGATGAGGAAGCAGGAAAAGTGGTCTTGATTGGTTAAAAGGGGACACACATCCCCCTGTAACGAGATATTACACATCGCTAAAAGCATTGTCAGTGAATGTGAGGGCACAAAGTGTGTTCTAAACGCCATTTTAGTCAAATGTTGAAAATACATAACATACACACAATTGCTGATATGTCAGCTGTACCAAACCAGTGTATGTATGTATGGGGTATGGCTAGTTTGAAGGTTGTTTTAATGGGGATTAGGCGGAGAGTTTAAAGGAGACATATTATGGTGTTTTCCCAAACAAGTAAACATAGTATTTGAGTTCCTGAAAACATGTTATTGAAGCTGTTTTCTGGATATAGCTTTTAGGAAAGAAAAAAATCTTGCTTACCGCTATTTACCCTCTGTTTCAGTCACTTCAGAATGTGCCGTTTCTTGTGATAGTAGCTTTAATGCAAATAAGCTGCTGCCCATTGACCAATGAGCTGTCAGACTGAACCACAGCATGAAGGAGATGGGAGTTTACGGACTCCTGGAATTCTATATTTATATAATATAATAATAATAATAATATTAATATTATGTATGGGTATTTATATAATATTATATCTAATATCACGGCCAAAAGCTATGTGTGCCTCGGTTGATATTATGAATCATAAAGACTGCTTCTGACGACTCTGGTACTTCCACAACAAGTAAAGACTCGTTGTGGGGGATATCTCGGCCATGGTTGAGAAGAATGGGGGGAAAGGAACTTTGGCCTTGACTCTCTGAAGTCCATGAACCACAACATGGAGGAGAAAGGGATTCTACTCTGGGAGCTGAGCTGCCGGACTGCCGCCGAGCTCCCCCCGCCGGACCTGCCAGCTTCGGCGGCAGTTCAGTTCCCGGAGTACACCGCCAGAGCTGCCGGACTTGGCGGCAGCTGGGCGGCTTCGACGGCGGCCGGACTGCCGCTGAAGCCTCGGCGGCAGTCCGGCGAGGATAGCTCGGCGGTAGTCCGGCAGCTCAGCTCCGGGAGTACAATCTCTTTCTCCTTCATGTCTCCTCCCCGGACTACCGCCGAAGCTTCGGCGGCAGTCCAGCAGCTGTTTGTATGCGTGTGGGAGCACCAGAGACCAAATCCCAGGAAAAGTGTTGTTTTCATAATATGTCCCCTTTAACAGTTCAGTTTATTTAGTAATAGCTGTGTTGTAAAGCAGATGCACCATACGACCCTCCAGACTTTTGAAGAACATGTGCTTTTCTCTAGAATAAAAGGGAATACTCAATATAAATGACTCCGCTTCACACTAAAGAGCAACACAATTGAAAACAGGCATGATTACATGTTAGATAATATATTTATTTTGTGTCAGTGGCAACGACACACGATTTTTCTTATTTGGTAATATGTCTTAAATGAGCCTCAACATACTAATTTAAGCCTTTTTTTCCATACCCGTATGTTATCGTTCTAATTCCTGTGCTTAATACATTATTTTTGTCAATGCATATATGATGCTGTATCCCGGGAGATCTATTGAGCATGGAGAATCCTTCCTTTAGTGATGCTAAGGATTTATACGCGTTTATTAATCTCGCCAGCCTCGCCTTTTTTCGTAATCGAGACCTCACAATGAACTATTGATTATGTCTTTCGTATAAAACAGTTTAGACAACACTATAGTCACCGTTTTATGTACGTCCCAATCAGGTTTGTCCCCAGGAGTTTGGGATGGGGAAAATTGGGAGGAGTTAGTGTGAGTTCCTTATCATATTAAATTGCAACGTTAAGGCAAACTTGGTTGCACTACATTGTATATGCCTTATTAGTTGAAAATGTTTCAGGGTACAATAATGTATCAATTTGGCTGTAGAAAGAGTGTACATTTTAACGTTAACTTTAATGGCAAGTGATAAAACTAATTTGTGATGTCATTATTTGCCAATAGTCAAACATCGTTACTTCTTCCGGAATGCAAACAAATGCTTATCATTCCTGTTGGGAATCTTTTCAAAACTTTGCACCTCGAAAGTTTTTGGGACTTTGATGATAGTTTTGCTACTTGCTAGTTTACCCCCAGTCGGCTTTGGAGACTATATTTCTCCCTGGGAGAAATAAACCTAATTGATTGCTTTTGTGTACCAGTTGAAGCCAACGAAGCTTAGCTCCGGAAAGAGTCCTTTGGATGTTTCTATTTTCTTTTCTTTGTTTTTTCCCCAAATCCCGCAATGGAAAGACGAACAAAAAAAGGGAAACAAAGAAAGAAAGAAATCAATGGACTTTCTTTGGCAGCTTTGAGAGGTGCTTAGCATCACAGAGTGCTTGCCTGAGGTGAACATCCCAGAGTGCATTAGCGCATTGCTCCGTTGCTCCTGTTCACATCCGCAAGCTGTTTCAGAACCCATCTGATGTGAAGTACACACACCAACAAGTCTGTGTGCGTGTGTATATGGGGGGGGGGGGGGGTTCAACAGTGATCGTCACAAGGGTAAACAGCTTTCCTGGGCCCTCTCTGTTTCGCCGCCAATGTAGCATCCCTCTTCTCACCGTTGAGTATCCATATATACATGCAGTGGTAATTTAGTTGTCAAGGGTGCTTCATTCAAATCCAAAAATCATGAACGGTCATGAAACCCTTTGAACACCTAGGGGATGCAGTGCTCTGCTTTCGTTTGAATCCTCAGGTCTGTGAGCTAAGAGAAGGTAAGTGCAGTTGTAAGGTGATGGACTGGCGATCAAAGGGTGCGGGGTTTCGATCCCTGGGGTTGTTTACAGCCTACCAATAGGCGTACTAGAGCGAGACGCCTAACCCCTCTTCCTGCTCCTTAATGTCATGCGTCTCAATACACTGTATGTCACTTTGAATGAAAGCTTCTGAACGACTGAATAGTAAACGGTAGTATACTGTATGTACTCCTGTCACGGGCTAAACATAGCAATTTAGTGATGTCAATTAACTTTCGGCAGATGTAGACGTCAACAAGCAAATGGACAGATGTGTACCCACTCATCGCTGTGTTGATATTAAATTAACACAGAGAGAGGTTCCAAACTTTCCTTCGTTGAATTTTGTGCAGGCGAATCCCAGAGTGGAGCCTCCAGGATTTGGAGGACCCGAGAACCACCAGGAGGGAGGATGGGAACCGCGGAAAGCACTCTGTAGCAGCTGTCTCTATCTCGGCTTGCGTTTGCCCTGAAGGGCGTTGAGGCCCATAGTGAAGCCAGGGCCTCTGGTCGTTGAGCGGTAATGAGCGCTCGGGAGCGCCAGAGCCGCGGGACAGGTAATCCTGGAGGAATTTATTGGATGCCTTGCAGGATGACCCCCAGGCAGGATCAACCGTTCATCACCTTTACGACGGGGGCTAAGGCTAGGGGGGGAAGACTAATAGGGCAGGGTTGTGATTAACTTAAAGCTTTTTGATTTTATCGGGGCTCTGCACTGTCTTTATCGGGCGTTGGCGTGTGGTGTCACAATGCCACAAAGAAAACCTTCGGTACGGCTGCAATTAGAGGGAAAAAATATATAATTTCAAGTCAAAATATCTTGTGCAGTGAAGTGTTGTGACATCGGTTTCATCGGCAGCCCTGGTTCACCTCTACGCTTTTAATTTGGACATTAATTTGACTTTCATTATTTAAAATATGGTTTTAACAAAAGTACTTGCAGTGAATTCAGATACAGGTCATTCATGAGCAGGAAAGGTTTGGGCCACACTTATCTAGAGATTTGACACCTACAGTTTAGGCAACAGGCATCAGGAATCATACCCAGTGCCTTTTCAGTTGGGAGTTGTACACCCCACCTAGGACACTATTTCCACCCCGCAAGAAATATTTACTTTGACTGTTACACAAGTGAGTGTCGTTTGTTGCTCTTTCTTCTTGAGGTTATGCCAACATTTTTTTGTGAGAACAATTTAACAGAAGCATGCTCTATAATCATTATGCAGCTGTGATCTTTACACAAGGTTGCAACACTCAGTAATAGAATGTGATTAGATGCATCCAAATGGTGCATGTTTTACGAGAATATATAGTATAAAATACAATAAAATTTAATTGTAGTATATGCTACATAAAGAATCTAAAGCGAATGCTCTCTTAGTGGGGAATATTACGGTATTTTAACAAATATCATTGAACACAAACATACTGTCTTACACTCACAAGTAAACTTTTTACAGAAGCGTGATCTTGAGAAAACACTTGTATGTTGTGATCAGCAAAAAAAAACTTCCTGTGCTCCTAGAGTAAAAACTACCCGTGTGTTAACGCTACCAGCAAGAACCCCCACAATCGAGCATGCCTATTTCCACGTCAGACCATGGGCGACGCAGGTTGAGGTGTGGCATACCATGTGATAGGTGATAGATAGGCCTCTTATGCCCAAGACACAATGGCTGTAGTCTTTTGAGGGGTTGCACAAGGAAAGCTCTACATTGTAAAGTATTAAAATAGAGCTCAGGTTGGATACACTAATAATGGATACTAGGGAAGAAACCTTTTTAATTATATTGTGACAAGAATGAACGAATAATAGCCAATCATGCCTGCCAAGCCTGTAAGGGGATGTGTGTCTCCTACACAAGAGCAAACACAATTAGTTGGTTTTATTGACTCTATTGTAACATTTTAGACAATTGTTTGTGGGAAGAGTCAACACTGGTATTATAATTAAATGAAGGAAAGAATAATAATTGTTAGTTTTATGATATGGCTTATTGTAAAATCGTATTGATTGGTTTAAAGTAAAATGTGATTTATTTGCTTAAGAGACATTTAATACATTTGGTTTGGTGTGTGGACACAATTATATCTGCAAATATAAATTCAGTTTGACATGCATTGTTCCCACTTTTGCTTCATCATCTTAATCGCTCACTGAGAGCTAATATATTCCAGACTAGTCTGGGTCACACATTGGACAATGTTTCACACCTATTTCCCAGATTGCAACATGATGGCCTTGATATTGGGAAAAAGATTCTTGTCAGCAATCATGTAGTGTGAAATATTGTCCAATGTGCAGTCTTTAGAGTAACACAAAGCTGAAAGACATCTGTCCTTTTTCAACAAGCGATTTTGTTTGGAAAGCAAATATCATCCACAAATGCAATGCTGTGCGCTTCTATCTAAAGCTTCATTAACCTTTTTAATTATATTGTGTTAGGAACGAATGGATGATAACTAATCAAGCTGTTGAGAACTCTAGGCATGCATGCATGGTGATGCGCCTCATATACAATAATGCAGATATTGTCTATAGTATTAGGCTTATATTGTACAATTTGAGAGACATTTCAGATTTTTGCTTGGGTCCTTAGTGCAGCGAGGGGTTTTTCTCATGGTCGGGTGGATACTTTAAAATATTGTGCTCACGTGAACAAGCTAGCGCTTATTGAGTTTGCAAAATAATCAAATTAATCGAATAATTTCGATTAATGTCGATTTCAAAGTTTAAAATGAATCAAGGGTGTGTAGTCGACGCTCCTCTCCTGCTCCATGCTGTCACGCTATGTTTTTCATTAACCAACAACCACAGTCTTCTCCGGTAATTGAGGTTGAGATAATGAGCACTCATCAGAGTTTTAATACTGTGCTTCTGCCAGTCACTATTTATTAGGGAGCGAAAGTTTGACGTAACATGGCGACGTGGTGCAACGCGAGGCCTCGTTAGCGCTACAAACACACTGGGGCACTACGCGCACGTCGACAAAGGAAGGACGGATCTGTCATAGCTGATTAGGATATCCAAGGTTATGGCACTGTGGCTAACGTCATTTGAAACTAATGACGTTTTATAAAAAAGGTGAATATTCATTGTTTCACAAAGTAAAGATACAATTATGTCTCCCTCCCTCAATCTAAATTATATTTTATATGCAGGATAGACAATATACATTTCGGCTGAGTGTCCACTAATGTAAAGTATGTGATTGACTAACCCACAGATGTGACCAAATTTTCCTACAGTTTACACTGTGTAATTAAAGCATGTGATTTGTGTTTAAAAAAACGTGCACACTAAATCCTCCCATTCACTAGTCTTACAGTTTTACGGGAGTATCATGCCGTGCCTGATGCTTGTTCGCGTGTTGATTTTCTTGTTAAAGGAGGGAAATGTCGACTGCAAACATCTGTCTGCGTCCTCCCCCTGGTTAAGAAAGATGAAGGCGTTCCAAGGGGAGTACCTCAGAGGCCATTTGAGCTTATATAAACACCTCAACGCCGTCATAATAACTCAATAACCACCATAAACTGCACTGGACCACCACTAAGAAAAACCTTGTTCTACTGACCTTGCCTTCTGATTCCTTGTCAGCAGGCCGACCTTTTCGGGCTTTTGCAAAGTTGGATGGGCTGTGCAACAGCCTAAAATCCCAAATGACTATCAATAATATCTATCTAAATATAGACTATCTTTCTCCAATAAGCCATGATTCCTAGAAACAACATCTTGGTCCTGAGCACAACAACAACAACGAGGGTTTGATACGTGTCTCGTTATAGAGCATTGGGTTTTGTCCTCTTTTCTTTCCCAGAATGCACCATACCGGGGGAAACACGTTTTGTTGTTTGTGTTTCTGCGGAGGAGTAACAAGCGAGGGTCCAGCGGCCGCGTGGGAAACCCGAGTCGCCGTTGACAGGCAGGTGAGCGCAGAGCGTGTTCGTTCTTATCTGCCTCGGATGAAACACGAACAGGAGACCCCTCGAGGGACAGGAAACATGATGGCACTTCCTGCTCAAACAAAAAGACAGAAATTATGGATCAGGCCTTGAAGAAAAAAAAAGCAATGGCCCCAATGAAATTTTAATGAGCGCCCTGCAACCCCTACTCTGGTTTCGTGACTCTGCCGCGGCCCAGGGTTTCACTACGGGGTGATGGACAGGGATCAGTGAGATTGTGACACGCAACGGCATCTCCCCCCACCCCCCCCTCCACCATTTTGCTGTCGGGATTGTAAAAGTGTGACTGTGCTGATGCAGGGCTCGGAGGGGATGGCGTGGACGAGGACGAGGACGAGGCCCTCTGGGATCTATTGAGATGACAGATGAGTTTGTGGCAGGTGTCAATAAGCGATCCACCGTCTTATCTTAAACGGAGAACCTATCCCCCTGACCCTGCCTTTTAAAAAGCTTATTTCATTGTGGGCCAGGGCTGCTGCCTGTCCTGTCCACGCCCATTCCATAGATCCCCATTCACAGAGGCGTCATTGGAGGATAATCCCAGGTGTCACTCATAACACTTATTCTGGGTCTGTTCCTTTTAAGTACCAGGGCAGTGGGGATAAGTCTGCTACCCGGGGCGCCCCCTGGTACATTAGAGGAGCAGACCCATGATTAGCGCTATGAGCGACACACAGGTTTGTCCTGTGACGATGCCTCTGTGAAAAGGCTCTGTTCACCGTCGATGAGCGGAGGGCCGAACACTTTTACAACCGGAGGATTATCACAGATGATCTGGCGTGTCACAAGCTCAATGATCCGTGTGCATCAACACTTAAATACACTTTAAACAGCAAATTGATTTTAGCCAGTAAAGGTTTAGGCATGCAGTATCACAGGGTTGAACCAAGAGAAGGAGTCATCGAAAAGAGAACCTGGTCGCCTTTTGAATCCCAGCAGTGACAGGACCAAGGGGGGGAGCGAGAGACTGGGGAGAGAAACTGCACCGTATTTCGAGTTTACATAGTGAACAAGCTGTATCTGTGGGGTGAGGGAACCTGGGGCCTGCGAATATAAAGGAGCCATTTCTCTCCATCATTTCCAAAAGTGCGTCAGCTATAGAAACTAAAAAAAAATGTAAGCATTCAGTTGCATTTCCTTTGTTGCTTTTATTCTTCTCAACCGTCGAGACATTCTCTCGACGATCGCCAACAACACAAGTAGCAGACCCTCGACAACCGCTTGAGACATGCGGTTCTCGCTGCAAAGTACGTGTGGAAGGAAAGCAAAAAATAGTCCTCACACAGCGATAACACTCAACTTGGGACAGGCTAGAATGTGACATCTCCCTGGCACTTAGAGCACTAAGCTGTCAACTCTGCAAGTGAACACACGCACACACAGTTACACACAGAGACACGACAAACACACACACACGCACGCACACACACACACACACACACACACACACACACACACTCACACACAGTTACACGCAGAGACAGACAAACACACAGACACAGACAAACGCACAGAGACAAACACACACACAAAAAGATACACAAACACACACACACAGATACACAAAATCACACACACACACACATACACACACAAACACAAAATCACACACAGACACACACACACACAAACACAAAATCACACACAGACACACACACACACACACACAGAAACAGACACACACACACACACACACACACACACACACACACACACACACACACACACACACACACACACACACACACACACACACAGATAGAAACACAGATAGACACACACAGAAACACAGACACACAAAAACAGATAGACACACACACACACACACACACACACACACACACACACACACAGATAGAAACACAGAGGGACACACACACACACCGTCCTCGCCGTCGCTGGGAGAAAGACAGACACCTTGGCAACCGAGGGGGCGGCTCGGAGCTAGCGAGGTAAGGGAACGACGTCGCTGAGGAGAATCACAGGCATCCAAGAGTGGCGCATCTGCTAATTACGCAGCCAAAACGACCATGAAGGCCCGAGGACTGCGCACACTTGCATCCGAAATTGTCGGTGTGTGTGTGTCTGTCTGTGTGTGTTCGTATACCTGAGACGCACGCACAACCACACACAACCAAACACATGGCAGTTTGCACGCGCTCGCACACTCTGGCAATGTAATCAGTAATTACGTGGAGGAAAATGTTTCCTGTCCTCAGGTGATTTAAGGCGCGCAGTTTGTTGACAGTGGTGCCATCTGATACCAACAGTGGCTTTCCTGTAATGGCCATTATAAAACGTTGTATTATCACAGGGGTAACAGCATGCACAACGTTAGCAGATCACTGCGTTGACTCTGAGCACAATGTAACGGTAATCTGTGAACAGAAATGGTGATTTTGGGGTGTATATATTAGCTCGGATATTAGCCTAAGCAGCTTAATCATCGATTCAGCTATTTAGGCTAGCTTCAGACTTGGCACAAGCAGCTATCTAAAGCCTGTCAAAGCATCTGGTGTCAGCACTGAAGGGAGATTCTGCTCATCAGATTACTTTGCCAAAAGGCCGTCCAATAGGAATGCCTCATCGTCCATGTCTGGTTTGGTTCCCCATAGTTGCTACACCACATTTGAAGATGCTTTCATATGCACCTGCACTATGCTTTTCCATGACAGGGTTTGTTTTGACTGATGAGCATTTTTGTCTGCCCGTTGCCACGGCAAAGTGTTACACAGAACTAACCTCAAAATGAAGTTTACGGTCAATGCAAATTGTTTTGACCAATCAGTCCACCCGCCTAAAGGAATAATGAGTTCCATGCAAACAGAGAAGGGAACAAGGTTATCAAAAACTAGAAACGCAATTACTCCCGCGTCGACTCAAATGGTTACTTGCAGATAAAGACTCCTGGGCTTTGTCTGGCCCGGTGGACAGGAGAAGTCATAACGGATGTGTTCGTTTGCAGACAGGAAGTTGGTCAATGCAGCGGTAATGGAGTTGTGCACGGCCATTGGGATATTGGACTTGCATATTGAATTATGTTTTATTTAGAAATCGAGTTTGAGTATATTAGCGTAAAGGTGTTTAAAGGAGTTCTGAGCGTTTGACATTTAAATGAGGTACAATGTCTCAGACAAGGTGACTTTTTTTTTTTTGTTAATGGTTGATTTCACAGCCAAGAATGATTATGGCTTTCTTGGACAGACGTGATAATGCGTAACATTCACCGGGATTTCTTATCAGGTTGAAGAATTGACGCTACAGCAACTATACAAGGCCATTATTAATAATATGCAAACATGTTTCAATAATGTAGTCTATTAGCTAGTAGGTAGTAAATGGCATTGCCCTTTTAAAGTCAGGGCTACATTTAAATGACTGTAGGCACTAAGGAACCATTACTCTGCTTTGAATATGTAATCATTATATTGGTATTATATAAGCCTTATTGTTTGCCTGTGCTGTTCATAATGCTTCACTTAATAATGAATACATATATCTTTCCAAACCGTTGTATAACATTGTTTGTTCTTCCAAGTCGAGGCTTTCGCCAACAGTGCGCCCGTTTGCCTTCAAGTGTGATTGGCGCGTGTCTTCAGAGCAGCCGTGGTAAAGTGGGCCCTGGTGGAGTGAGTGTTCCCCTCACATGCCTCCCTCCCTCCAGGACCACGGGGAGTTGGCTATCAAAGGTACCCATCTGCAGATACTGCTCCGTGACCCGGGCGGGTCACTAGCTCCGGTATGGCCAGCTGCTTCCATCGGGCCTCGCGGCCGCTGCTGCACCCACGTCGCTGCCAACGGACACCGTTGGCAGCGACGTGGCACTCCATGGATATATCCGAGGGGCATAGTGTGTTTAAGGTCATCAATGGGCATGCTCTTTTTTAAACCGTAGCGACTTGAATGAATGAAGTGACACTGTTCTTATGGAGAATCGGTGTTGGGTGCGT
Organism: Gadus chalcogrammus; assembly: GCF_026213295.1. Lineage (NCBI taxonomy): Eukaryota > Metazoa > Chordata > Actinopteri > Gadiformes > Gadidae > Gadus > Gadus chalcogrammus. Next base: position 4,716,023 of record NC_079420.1, read on the forward strand.
CTTGTCAAATAAGGCAGAATGCTTAGGTATACTGGACATCAGGGATCGAACCCCGTACCCTTTTTAGTTGGGAGAAGAACACCCTAAAAACTTCTCCACTGAAATTAGATTGATTGACTGTATGGAACTAAATTAAGTTAAAACAGAAAACTTTTTGTTTGTTCTCAATTAGGGGAGGAATGTTGCCAGAAATGACAGATGAGGCAGACCCGTTAGGATTTGAAATAGAGGCAATTTAGCTTTTCCCCTGATACGTTTTGTTGCTTGAGTTTGACCAATGAAATTGTGAATGGGGAGGAATTGAAGGTTGTGTGTGTGTGTGTGTGTGTGTGTGTGTGTGTGTGTGTGTGTGTGTGTGTGTGTGTGTGTGTGTGTGTGTGTGTGTGTGTGTGTGTGTGTGTGTGTGTGTGTGTGTGTGTGTGCGTGCAGCACTGTGTGTGTGCATGAGGCATTGTGTCACGTGTGCAACATTGTTTGTGTGTGCATGCGGCATTGATTGTGTTTACGCTGGTAGAGTTGTGGCATATGGATAATGTTAGCGCAAGGCTAATGAACTGACATAAGTGGTCCAGGCGCTACAGAGTATGCACTTCACCGGTGTCTAAACCCTCGCTGCCGTTGGAACATTTTGCGTCATAGTTCAAAGCATCTGAATCGCCGTGGGTTTAATGAGTCATAGTGCGGTATGTGTGTCAGGGCCACTGGCTGAGCCAGATAGACGATGGTTTGCTGGGATGTAAAGAAGTTGGTGTGTATCCACCGTGGTCCCGAGGTTACATGACAGATGAGGCTGTTGTTCCGCTGCAGGCCTGTGGAAACAGTCCATTTAAAAAGACGCCGTGCACCCCAAGTAGATAGCAAACCTTTTTTTTTCTTTTTGGTTTTTTAGACGAGTCCACCTGTCATTTTCGATTTGATGTTTCCCCCCCTCCCCCTGCCTTCACCTTGACATGATTCACAACACGCCCTCATAGAACATTCATCATATTCCGCTGTGCTAAATATTTAAAAAAAATCGACCTCAAGGCATACACCAAACACATCAATGTGGGCTAAAATTGTGTTTCGTGTCATATCAGATAATTCATGCTCCCCGGTAGGAACCATTGATCGCTTACAAAGCCCACAGCCCGGCGAGATGTGAACGTGGTGATGTGAAAGCGAGAGCGCCCTTAACAGAGCGTAGAAAGGTTGAGTAATCACCGTGCTTTACTTTCTCCCTTCAGGATGTGGTTGTTTTGAGGTAGCCAAATGGTTGCTCGGGGACAGTTAAGATGACATGAGTTGCATCCCCAAATGTTTTCTGATAACCCGTGACCGAAGAGATGGTGTGAAAGAAATGAAATTACCAAATGGAAATGATCAGTCTATTTTCACTTACTTTTAACACTGTCACTCACACAATATGCACTCACACAATATATATTTTATTTTAGCTCTAAACACATTGTGTCATGTGCTTGAGGGGTGTAGGTAAGTTATGTTTTGTTGAGGATGGGTGGGGTGAGGAGGAGAGTTTCATATTTACGAAATTTGGACTGGTGCTCATTTAAATAACGTATAACTTATAGCTTGCGTAATGTAACCTTTTTTAACGTTGCTTACCCACCCTCCAAAATAGCTGTTTTGAGGTGTTCAGACCTTGCCACCCCTGCATCCCAATTTTCAAAACGGCTTATAACGGCCAATCACACTCACACCTGGTGGTATAACATGTCACCTGTTATAGGGAAGCGTTTTCAGAATCGAAAATGTCGGCTGAGGTGAGTGCTCTGACACCCAGAGCACTCATCAAGATATAACCTCTGACCTCCCTGCTGACCCTACCTTCCTGTTGTGTTTGATAGGTTATTCACACACAAACAAGATTGATTGGTATCCCCGCGGTAACAGGGGCGGTAAGATGTGCTGGTTAGGTGTTAGCATGATGTGGGTTGGGTTTTCTGTTGGGTGTTGCAGTTTTTTGTAATGAGGAGATTATCTCGATAACTGGCTTTTGAAGGCACTGGTGGGCCGGGCCAACTTTTTAACAGTGATTGTGATGAATGGCATGCTGGTTGTGTGCTTGCATCTAAACCGAGCAGACTATAGTAAACACTGCATTTCCCATAACCCTAGCAAAATACTGTAACCCAAGTACAGTACAAGTAATACAAGTTAAAAAATTCATTTTAGTTGAAAGGATAGCTGATGATAATTGTTGGATTGTTCTTTGATAGTTTGTGGCCGGTGCCGGTTCAACGCCTGACCTCCAACCGGCCTTGAGCAAAGACCCTTTTACATTCACATGAGAGTGCGTCGTTGCCTTGAAAGCAAGCTGGCATTAACGGTGAAGTGCTCTTCATGACCACAGTGGCTATAAAAGGGGCTATGAAACCTCTGCCTATTATTATTATTATTATGGGTGCTATTGTGCCCTCCATATCCCTTCGCAATTTGCCTGTTCCCTTCTCAGCCCCCAATCCTGCTAATGATTGCTATCATTGATCAAGCTCTCCCCCCCCCCCCCCCCCCCCCCCCCCCCCCCCCCCCCCCCCCTTATTGTACCCTCAGCGAGAAGATAAAACCCCCCTGGCTGACCTTAAGCACGCTCCTGGTCGTAAGGGTTACAATTGTGAAGTTGTAGTGCATGGATTAGCTGTTTATGACTCTGCATTTGATGATGATGCGTTTGGATTAAGAGGATTTATTTTTGTATTCGTATGAATTCGTTTTTTACTGTCCATAATCCGCATTTCTCACTGTGAACGTGAAATCGAGTGAGAAAGACTAGTGCCATCAATTATATAAATATGAATACAATCAACCAAATAATATACCAATTAGTTGTACAGACCTTAGTGTAAAATGAACAAAAAATAAAAACCTAGGACAGTTGTTCAGAAACTGAAATCATGTATGACTAATGACTTTGTTATACTGTGTTTAAACGATGACAGGGACTTGTGCACAAGAAGTGCGATTTGTGAAGCGCAGCATAATGGAAATCCCTCTCTAAAAAAAGGATTGCACTGACTCATTGTTTGCCGACTATCGAATGCTTGTTTGACAACGTGTAAACACAGGCACACCGCTTGTTTGTAGCTTATTACCAAACCTCATCCGACTTTATCATCGAATGTTGCGAAGTGTGAATTTCACGTCATCATTACAAAGCGACGGCGTCAACATCAGGGCCACCATAGCCACGCTTTTCAATTATTTGCACTTTGTCTGAAAAGCATCACATTACTTTCTAATATCGCTGGGATTAAACTTTTACATAAAGTTCAACTTTGTCATAATCAGCCCACTAAGAAGGGCTTTCTTAAAGCCTTGCTTCGGCTCTGCATCCCCACCATGGTCGTACATCCGAGAGGGACAAACCTGCGGGTGATATTAAACGTGTTATTAAAGGGCAGTAGGCCAGCCAATGGCATGCAGGCATGGTGCCCCGGGCCTTTTGGCTTTAATTATAGATGTAAACATCCCAAACCACGTTGATGCCACCTTGCGCGGCAATCACACCCCAGCCAGCGGCGCGACCTATGAAAGAGTAATGGTGATGTCTGCCGCGACACACACCGGCACTATAAGCCACGTTGGACGGATTAGCAGGAAAAGTGCTGTTCAAGCAGTTGTGCACAGGGATCTCTCCCTCGCTTCGCCCACTCGCTCTCTCGCTGTCACTCTCTCACCCTCGCTCGCTGTCTCTCTCTCACCCTCGCTCGTTCGCTGCGATAAGGTAACTTCAAAGAACAAGGGGACGAGGACAAGAAGGGGGGGGGCGGGGCTGGAAGAGCAGAGGGATCAAAGTGACCTTAGGGTGATGATCTTCAAGGGAATAGTTTTTTCCAGGCATATTTGACTGTGCTATTCCCGGGGTTGCCAGGTTCGAAAGCCTGTCTTGCCTGGGGGACAGCGAGCCATTTGACGTCCGCAAACAAAAAGTTTGGAAGGGTTTGCAAAAGCAATGTCCGAGATAATCAGGGGATGGTCTGAACATTTCCTTATTGTTTTATTTTTTCTTTCCATGAAGGGACTCCTTGCGTGTCTCCTAAGAAGCTGAGGTAGATTGAAAAGCATCAGATTATACTGTGAGATACAACGCAACGGAAGTCATTTATCCTGTTATGGAACAATGCAGTCATCACGTTTAACTAGAGATTCTGTTTGCATGGCAAACTGTTTGAATCAACAGTAATATGTTGTGGGGTACCTTGGTTGTTCACCAGGTACCATTAAGGCCCAGTCCTTGCCTCACCGACCGGGTTTAGATTCCTGCCCGTGGTCCTTTGCTACATGTCTTCCCCTCTCTCTCTCCAATACCTTTCTGCCTATCTAACTGAAAAAAGGAATAAAAGGAATGTGTTGCAAGTGGACTGTGCTGATGGGGAACAGAACCCCGGTCTCCTGCGTGACTGACAGCCTAACTGACCACTATGCTAATGTTAAGTCCGGCCTGCATCTGCATTGATATCAAGGCTAACGCTGGACATGCATGAACATCAGCAGGAAAATAATCAATGAATGGATGTTTTGCAACGCTTGCCTAGCGATCGTAGCAGCTGTCAACGAACTGGGCTTACTTAAAGTTTCATGCCGTGGCGTAGAATATTGATTCATTATACAGTATAGCGTATTGATCCCATGAGCGAGACAAGGGTCAATCTCTGTGAATGTTTAGTGCCTGCACGGGTGGGTGGAGGACTGCATTTAGCTTGTAGTTAGTAATTACAAGTGAATCATCTACAATTATTGCAATGACACAATTCGATGTGTGTTAACAATTATACTAATGAATTTGATAAATGTATATCTCTATTCATTATCTAAAATGGGTTTAATTCCCGTTAAAGACTATGTTCATTGAGCATTTTTCTTTTTTATCGTAAAGGGGACGTTGAGATAATTATAGATTGTAGAAATCACTTTCATTTAAAATAAAGATGACCCCAGAGTAGAAAAAGTCGAGCAACGCAATAATCCGATGCTTTTAGCCCACCTGCACTGTGTCCAGTCGGCTTTCTGAGACTTGCTAGCGCAGCAGTTTATCGTAGCTGCTAAAATTTTATTCTTTGCTTCTTTGTACACAGCTTCACTTGTAAGTCACTTTAGATAAAAGTGTCTTCCAAATTACTATCTGTAAATGAACAAGTAGCAAATGTTATTTTTCTTCCTTTTTTTTTATAAACAGACATGCCGTGGTAGCATGTCTGTTGGATGATTCTGTATGTGCCCAGTAGGGGGCCGGGGTTGGGGTTACCCTCACAATTATGGACAAGCACGGTTCACATGTTGAAAGTGTCTGGCAATCTTTTTTGACATTCTTTGACATTTATATCTTCCCATGTGCAAACGGTTGAATAGTGTCAAAAAAACAGTTCACACAAACAAGCCCATTGCTTAGTCCCTTTCTAGAATGTGTTTTTTATACCTTATAGATTTATAGTGAACATTTAAACCCCCAGTAATCTAAAGGCTGTCGTCTACAGACAGCACGGGACCCAGTCCAGGCACGCTGCGCCTTTGCCGTTCTAACCTCCCATGATTGTGTTTGTAACACAAGAGTGATGTACATTTAAAAAGGACAAACGGACATCGTCATCAACATCATGTATCTACAAGCCTGAAGAAATGCTACATCATGGTCATGCAGGAAGTCACTCTCAGACGAGATGGTATACATGAATTGACCATTAAATGCTATCAAATATTTTTTTATTTGAGATTCTTTTGGACATTTTAGATACATGTAATTTAGGAGCAGTCATCTTGCTTGAGGATGGCTACAGGTAGACATTTTGGTTTGAACCCAGAACATTTGGGCTGGGAAACAACCTAACACAACTGTGTGTGTGTGTGTGTGTGTGCGCGTGTGCATGCGTGCGTGCGTGTTAAATCCTCAACTAGATCAGCTAGTGGCGGGGTCGGGGTCAGGGGAAGGCCTGAAGACTTGTACCTCTGCTAGCTTGGATCCCAGTAGAGGCTTTGGGTGTGAACCCTGATCAAACTGAGTTTCAGCGCCAACCATCCTTCTAACCTGTTCTCCCCCTGCCAATCCCCCCCCCCCCGAAGCGCACTGCTCTCCTCTCAAGTAGTCTTCTCTAACCCTCTGTATCAGCTCCTCCGCTGCCTCCTGTGGTATTCATTTTTTGTGCTGAAGTGGGAACTTTAGTGGGCAGAGGAACGGCAGTATTAATCCAACACCGCCAGAAGCTCTGCCGGCCGGCGATAAGCGATGCGCTCAATTATTTTATTTAGCAATGTCGAAATAGTCAAGAAAAAGAAAAATTCACCTATGTACTCAATCACGTGTTTAAGTGGACGAACGGGCCGTTTGTAATGTACCACTCTGTTAACCAGGCCACAGTATCCTCCACCCTTATACCGGGTGATTATTCTCCCCCTGTCTAGATTCTAAGGGTATTCTGTGGATAACTCCCTGATTAGCACGTGTAGCGAGGGGCCAAACCACTGCTCAGTACAGCGGAAGCATGGCAGCTTTTGGGAACACAATGCCGATAGCAGTGACCTGAGACCAGCTGTGGAGCGGATATGGAATTGTACTGGTTATTGAGATTGTAGCGGAAATTAATCATGTTCAGTACAAAAGGCATTTCTCAAGGAGAATTGTTGTGTATGAAGACCTTACCGTCTGGCAGTGATAATATCCATCTATCAGAAGGATATTAACCAACAGCGTCTACAAGGATCATGATAAACACAATGATCACAATGAGAGACAAGCACACCGAAATACATTGCATGTGGAAATGAGTGAAGAGAAACACCTTGTTTGACACTTTGTTTCACTCCTTAAGGGCTTAAGACACTCACCACAATGCAAACAGGCTATAATAATCAGGGTTTCATCAAGGGCTTAAAAAAATGATAAAAATAAACCTAAGCATAACAATGAATCGTTACCCCAGAAGGATTATCGTCACTAGCACAGCTGTATTCAACTGTATAAATTATGTCAATACCGTTCACCAGCCCATTTTAAGCGGTAGATACAGCTCTCTTTATAGCTCAACGTCCATTGGAACCTATTGGGTATGTAATAATAATAATAATAATACATTTAATTTAGAGGCGCCTTTCAAAACACCCAAGGTCACCTTACAGAGCATATAGTCATCATACATGTACAGTATATACCATAAAACAATCTCCGGGAGTGGTGTGGATGTAATGATGAACCACTGTGAGCAGTTTGATGAACGAGGCCCGGGCCACACAGCAGGTATCGCTAACACTTTGACGTGTTTGTCTGCCTGAGCCAATTACTCGCCCCCCTGAAAGTACGAAGGCGCCTTTGATGTAATCTAAAGTGGAGAACGTTAATTGCATGATTTGCATCCGGTGATTAAGAGCAGCCTCACCTGAGGGGTCTATCTAGGGGTGAAGATGAGCCGACATCAGGCCGTGCGTCACTCACAATCAGAGAGCGAGGAGCGACGCTTGCTGGGTGATGCACACGCCTGGATGCTAATCTCTAAAAAAATACTGCACAGCGGGCAAAAAAATAAAACGTGGGATTTGTAAAGCGGAGTTGGACGGTGAACATGGGGGATTGCAGCGCTTTGCTTTCGCTCTACGGCGCCTTGTCTTTTTCGCAACGTGTCACCGTCTGACACAGGGGGTAGAGCATGAGCTGGGGCTGTGTTTGAATAATTCCCAAATAAAACAAAACATAGCTTTAATCCCTAGTCCCTAGCCGCCTGATTTACCTATTCATACGTGGTGACATCACAAAATGGGGTCAGGGATAATTCATCCTCGCACATGAGAGAGAAACCTTTTTAGGGTTTACTTGCCCTTTAAGCAGCATTGATTTCAAGGAAGACAACTTTTGTTGGAAATGCTGATCAGGGTCTCACTGTGCAGTCATTTGGCAACAGAAGAAGAGAAAATGAATCAGCATTTGAAGCACTTTTGGGATCTGCGTTCACTTCCATTGTTCTCTGAGACGGTGCTGTACTCACTGACCTTGTGTTGTGTAGGCACAACTGAAATATGGTTTGACACTGGGATGGGTGCATCATAAAAGGCTTTTATTTTAGTGTATCTTTTGTATTGCAGGGTGATTGTTATAGCTGGAGACTAGATGGGGTTAGGTTCTTAAAAGGGGTTTATTTTCTGGCTGGATTCAGTATGTGATAACCCGCAATATAAATTTGACTAATCTCAGGAATCTAGGGAGTTATACAATTGGGTGAATTTGTAGAGCTAGTGATGAAGTTTTCTCATTAAAATTTGTTCATGGCATTCATTACTAAAAATGAACTGTAACAGTGCATGCAAGAAAAATAATGATATTATTGCCCATGCATGATTTCCTTTGATAGGAAAGTTAAGTCAATTGTCACTCAAGGTTGCAATGTGTGGTTCTTGTCTCATCTACTTAAAACTTGTACACACCGGGGGCTACTTCTCATTCACTGGTCTTTGACGCTTCATTAACAGCCATAATAATTCTGGTCTCTTGGTTTTCGTAGTACAGCCAGTGAGTTAAAAACCATACGGAGCTCCTCACCCATTGGATAAAGAATATAAACTCGATTATAAATATAAAATGTGTGTTCGTCATTAAAAACAGAATTAATAAATAAATGTTTTAATTTGGAGGAGGTGTTTACAATATTTGCTGGGAGAATAAGGAGATCTTCAGAAAAGAGTTTTGGTAAAGATGACGGGAGACGGTTGGTGTAAGGTTTCTGAGGAAGAGTAATAACAAGCGAGCCACACTTGTTGTTCTTTGAAGTTCACGTCTCAACCTAACCTCGACCCCGGGTTAGCTGTGGCACACCACGGCAGGGGAGAGATCCAGCTCTGCAAGAGCTCAAAGTGTCCATTCCTTTCCACCAACTATTGACATAGCTTTCCCTGATTGTTTGCACTCTCACAAAAGCCCTTATCAATTGATTTCAACTTGTGTGCCATGGTCACTCTCCCTTGCTCGCTCACTCGCTCTGTATCGGTGTCTTCCTCTGACTCCTCTTTCTCAGTTAGCTCTTGGGGTTCTGCAGGTCACTCGGTTCCCTAAGCGGTGTCAAAGTACTGGGAGTCTTGTAGACATGGCCCCTATTGCTTACCCTCCATGTACTCCCTTACCTCCAACCTCCTACAGCTCTGTCGTTTAGGAGGTGGACTGTACAGTGTGGCTCCACTTCATGCCAGTGGGTGGCGCTCAACCCCTCCCCAACTCAGGGTGTATGAAGTTACGCTCCATGACATGCATGACTATGTTAGTAAGCCTCGGGTGTCTTAAATGCCCACTGTTATATAGGTGGAGATATCTGCCCTTTCTTGCTCCAATTATATGTATTGTTCCGATGACAAATTGTCACCAATTTAATAACGTTTGGAAGACAAAGGAGAACCCTTACTCTGAGCTGCTCTCAAAGCTCACAAGAGGACGCCTCTATTCCATCCTTCCAAGGCCAGCATTTGGTTCAGCCGAAATATACGGCCACTTCAACCAAAACAAATTCAATTATTATAAAAGCGTTTTTTAATCCATAGTTTGAATGGATGTGTGGCCTGACAATTCAGAAACCAATCAAGGTTTGTGTTTTGTCACTACTGAAACAGATTAGCGTAGCGGGAAAACCAAACTCTTTAGATAAAGGAATGCTTCAATTTTACATTTGTGAAAGTAGTTACATTTTTTTTCTTGCGGATTGTAAAGCCCATGGTCAAGGTCAAGGACAAGGTAAACTTTATTATCCAAGTAGGAAATTCATGTGGTCACGAATCACCATTACACGCTCCTGTTGTACAGCCTGCTGTATAGCAATAAAAAAACATAAATACAAAACCTGAAACGAAAAACAAGGACAAGACAGACAGAGCAGTAAGAACATAGAAAACATGACAAGCATGTATCAGTAAGTAAAATAGTTCAGGGATACATACAGTAGGCTAATAGTTTAAAATGCGAGTTTTTAAGTCTGTTGTTGTACAGTCTAATTGCTGTAGGCACAAAGGACTGGCTGTACTTAGTGGTGCTAATGGTAGGGGGAAAAACCTGAGGGAAGCATAATAAGTTGGTTGTGGTGAGTACCTAGGATATGTGGACATCCAGGGACATTGATGCGTTTTGCTCTCGTCACTCGTCAGATATTTAAAGTAGTATTCCCCGATTTAACACATTGAGGGGTTCAATCGAGGATTGGTTGGTGGAAAGATTATTCCGTTTTTGTTTAACTTTCGAATATAATCGGTGTAATCAGATTTAGGAGAGATCGCTCTGTTGCCTTGTTATTTAACGCACAGGCAGTGGTCTACATCCATGGCAGTACCTTTGCTTGTGTCTTGGTAAATGGCGCAGCCATTTTTTTTTAATAATTTATCAAAAAAAATAACCTTCCTTCCGCATACTGTGTGGTAACACTAAGTGGCCACGATTATTTTGTTACGTTTAAAAACTCTTTCCCACACACCCAATGTGAGCCTGAATGTTAGACATGTGGACTGAATTTAAGGAAGAGTACTAAACTTTCCTCCCCTGAAGGTAGAACTTTAGAAACTTATTTTGGTAGATGGGGAATAGCAAATAAAGGGACACGCCTTGTATCGGACGGGGCACCTCATTTGATCGCCTGTGTGGCTGGGACCGGTGTAATTTGCACATAGATTGAAGTTGGTTGCTAAGAATGGGCTATTAACCAGACTACATAGAGGCCAAGGTGAAGAAGCTGTTGAGATATTTTAGAGGCACCACCGAAACTGCTTAGGTATGATCTCTACCTCTTGAGGCCTTTTCTGATGATGCTATATTTTCGTTTGGGTCACCTCTGCTGTGAATGTGCAATCATGTGCTCTTCTGTATATATTCAAAGTTCCCACGCGTCGACAATGAAGAGGCCTACATCTGTAAGAAGAAGTGTTATCACACGAGGACATGCATTCAGTAAGCTAGCTTTTAAACTGACATCTTCCCCCATTGACGATAATGACAAATACACCAATATTGGCTCCCCATTCAATTATGCCACTTTAGAGGAAAGACAACAGAAAGACAATTTCATGCTTTATTAAAACAAAAAAGGTTTGAAAAAACTTTCAGATGTTGAAATGCCGAACACTTCAGTTGAAGCGGTTATGGAGAAAGGAGGGCATCCCATGGGGTTAACAGAGAGAGACCTTGCTACATTGTACCTCTTACGCTGCCATATATTCAAACACAAGCCCTGCAAAAGCAAAGAATGCAAAGAGAGGGTTTGTATGTGCTGTAATAAGGTCCCAAAAGACCACAAAAACTGTCAACATCACAAAGCTGCTGAACAGGTAAGCCGAAGCAGATTTTTTATCTCTTGGTTTTGCTTTGTGTTAATGACGACAATCACTTTTCCATCTATAGTGTATCTCACAGTGCGGACTTATCTGGACAATATTGTATCACAGTCCAAGATAACAGTGTGATAGTCCAGCGATACATGGCAGAATCCAATATTGGATGATTAGGAGGACCCACTCGGCGACTGGGGTAGACTGAGGTTAATTGACTCTTGTCGACACAAGCTGGCAATTGTGTTTTTGTTTTCCTTGTAGCCAAGCCTCAATCTGTACGTGTCAGTGTTTTTCAAAGCAATATCCAACAAAACAAACGCTCAACACAAAGTCTCTGCAACATCATTGTCCAATATATACAAATATTGCCTTCTTGTCGTTCCAACATTATTTTTTAATTAGTTGGCCAAAGGACCTGATGTACAGGACGTGGTGTACCTTTTTGATGTGATAATATAATAGGACCATTATACAGTTATGTTGTACCTCCATGCCACACTTTACTATACCATACCATCAAAAAGGCAACCAAGCAGTACCTCTTGGCCAAGCAGGCAATTAAACAGTGTCTGGAAGTCGTGTTTTCCGGCCTACAGCTTTCAAACCTTAGAATTAGTGGATGATTCAGCGTCAGGTCGGCAGTGGCACTTCGATGGAGGACTAATGGCGTGTCAATAGTGTGACCTGCTTCTCTCTGCCGTAAGATGAACCCTGGAATCCATGAGGCTGCAGTCCTACCTTGCACAAGCATGTGTTTTTTACACATTGAAAAATCCTTACTTCAAACAGCATCATCGTCAAACTATCCAAACAGATTCCTATTACTTTCCTTGGTAGCCAATTGGTGTGCACGCTATTTAAAGGCCATTGATTTCCAATCAATCTTTATTGTCTCTTTTCCTGTTTGCATTGCTGGATCCACCTCACAGCCCCCCCTGCACCTAGACCACGTCGGCTTTCTAATTTCCTTGGAGTTTTAATAAACCACAGTCCACTAACCCTGGAAGATGACACACTGTGGTGGAGAGCAATTTCCAAGACCCTGAATCCTAATGGCTTCTGTTAATCGCTCAAATTGGTCTCTCCTCGATTGAAATAACACAGCTAGGCCCCCCCACTGCCGTCACCCCTCGTTTCTCATTCCATTGCACCAAATTTGATAAAACAAACACCATCTCTCACGTGTCACTGGGTTTGTGGTTGAGCGGACTTGGCTGCAGTTATTGTGTGCTCAGATTGATGTCTTTCTGCAACATGGCGTGTAGCAAAGAATCGAGGGATATGCTGACTCAGACCAATCATTATGGCTAAGAGGATTGCCATTGGTGTATGCAAATGTAGGGGGCATAGTCCATAACCAAGCTGAATGCACCGCCAGTCCCAGCGGTTGTCCGACTTTGTACAGATCACAAAATGTTATCAAGGTCTACTTATCAAGGCAAGGCGACTTTATTTCTATAGCACTTTTCATACACAAGGCAGACTCAAAGTGCTTCACATATAAACATTGTCATACAACAAAATAAAATAATAGATAAGTGAAAGAAAACGTATTCAAAAAATTAGGAAAATAGATGGAAAATAAAGGCAAAGTTATTACTTAAAAATAGATCATCTTTATCATATTCGGTTGTGCTTAAACTCAACCTCCTTCTGCAACCTTAAACTCTGACCAATCGTACTGCGCATCATAAATGTTGGAACCAGATGGCCCCGCCCTGGGGACTTGAAGGAAACGCATCAAATACTGTGGTAGGAAAGTCCTCCAGCAGTCGAAGCAATTCAACCCAGCCCTGCCCAAGCCGGCCGCGGCCTAGGGTGGCTCTCGCCTGCGCATTGCTCACTATTTAGGTGACAGACACAGAACAGCGCCATAGGGATCGCCAAACAATTGCATCCCAACTCTAAAATGTCATCATTTATCGTCAAGGCAGAACTTGGAGGAGGGGGTGGCTGAAACCTGCAGGTCGCGCAATAAAGAACGCCACCACACAATGCAGTGAAGAGGATATTTCATTGTTGTAGCACACTGTTTACAGGGTGAGGACAAAGAATGGGTTCTAATATTGTTGAGCGAAGGACAAGTACATATATCTTATATTGAACAGCAAGTGATTTATGGGGAACTTTTCAAATTTGTTCAATCTGGGGAAAAAAAAACAGTCGCACCATTGCCAACAGCACCACAGCGCTTTCCTCTGTGAGTCATAACTTTGCACCGTTTGGGTTTCGATACACAGTGCAGTAAGACAGGGACTGCCCCTTTGTGTCATCCTCTGATACAACACCCAACCCCATGGTCCCATGGTTCATTACCCTGCACAGAGGCTGCACAGCATCCTAGAAGCGTTGTAATAATCATTTAAAAAAAGGCTCAACTCTGGTCGGGTCCTGTTGGTGTACAACATAGTCTGCACTCTGGCTGTTTTGTTTCGTCTGCACAAAATAGTTATATATATATATATATATATATATATATATATTAAAGAATTCATCAGCAGTGCGTCAATGTTAGCCGGCCCGTTGTCAGCCAGGATCTGACAGCAGAGGCCTGGCTCTCTGTCCCTGGCCGTCTGCACGCTGCCCTTTGCTGAAGGTGAGCAAGGAAATTGATAATTGGTCCCCAAGACCTTTTTAATCTCAGAGGGGACTGTCCGACAGCCATTGTAATTATGACTGATCCACTGTGTGTGTGTGTGTGTGTGTGTGTGTGTGTGTGTGTGTGTGTGTGTGTGTGTGTGTGTGTGTGTGTGTGTGTGTGTGTGTGTGTGTGTGTGTGTGTGTGTGTGTGTGTGCGTGTGTGTGCTCGCGTTTGTGTGTGTATGTGCTCGCGTTTGTGTGTATGTGTAGACATTTGCATGCTACACATGATGTGCACGTTCGTCAATCAGCAGGTGGAGGACAAAAAAAGTCACCATGCCCCTTTTTTTTATAATGAAACTAAATGGCATCCATTTAGTGTATCTTAATACAACAGCCATCTTTTAACTAAAGGAAACATGCTTTCCCATAGGGCTGGGATTAATGTCTCTTTTAGAGATCACGAGATGCTTAGTGATCACAGTGCACTAGAGATATGCCTGGTCTTTGCTGGGTTCGTTTGGCTTGTCTCCGGGCATAACCCTCTAAGTCCCTCTCTCCTATTGCGCCCTGAAACTGTTGGCAACACAGCGGTTCAACAGCTGATCGCAATGTTGTGTGGTGGTGGCGTTGTGTTCGTTCAAATTCAAAGTTAAAAAGAGTTTACATTTTAAAGTTCTGCTGTAATTTGGGAATTATGCCCATTGATCCTGGGGATAAACCTGAGTGTGTTTAACTGAAAAGGAAACTACAAGGTCAGGTACAATTTAAAAAGTACTCCATTAGAATCGCCAACAAATGCCTCTTGACATAAACAAACACTTGGTTGGGGAATAAGCAGCCTCATTTGTTATTATTAGCTCGCTGTGTTCGCAGCTGCTTAGGTGTGGCTGCACACTTGGGTTCGCGTGGTACTTCACTTTCATACTTTCTTGGTGTTATTATATTGAAATAGTCTTGGAGAGTGAAATTGACTTTCTGGGCTCTGGCTGAGGTCAGGGCGCCATTATAAGTGGATGAGAGTTGATCCCTGTTGCTAATTACACGCCACATGGCATTGTTATTCCTCCCTAATTGCATGCTGTGGGGCTGCTTAACGCACGCGCACATGGTAGACGTTTCGTCCACATGCACCCCCCCTCCCCTCCCCCGTCCCCGTTGCCGACAGGTCACGTGATCGAGTGTACTGCGTCCGCGTTTCCACGTGGGATGTCGAGGCGTGTACCGGCGTCCTAAATGGCCTTCTAAAGGACGCGTTTCTGTGTCTCACTCTGACAGTCAACCGGTGCGCTGGAATAGATCAAAGCCACTTTGTGCGTGATGTGCCCGCTCTGCGAAACGACCGTCTTGTCGATGTCTGATCTCCCTGGGTCAATCTTTACCATGCTAGACAAAACGACAATGGCAACATTGTAAGAAACTTTATTTTACACGTGAATCCCTAAAATACTGTACCCCGGGGGCGCCCAGGAGGCTCAGCGGGGGGAGCGCGTACCATATAGGCTCAGTCCTGATCACAGCTACCCGGGTTCGAATCCTGCACGTGGTCATTTGCGGCCTGTCCTCCCCTCTGTCTCCCATGCCTTCCTCTCTGTCTCACTCTATAATATTAATCATAAAAAAATATCTATGACATATTGGACCTCTGCAAATAAAATACCAGATAATATTTCCATGATTGCTTTCTCATACACACATACTTCTGTGTGTATGAGTCATTTAGTACTTTGATCCATATGCATATGCTACATTACAAGCTGAAATAACTGATATATAGGCATAGAACTGCTCCTGAATACATATACAGGTAATTTCAAGTCTCTGGATATTTGCCATGTAATCTTGGAGTTTTTCATTCTTCTAGAACCACTACCCACTAATTACTAACGTAATACTTAAACCAAAGTGTCGCTATTATGTCTTAAAGGATCCCTATTATACCACCAGGTGTGATTATGATTGGCCATTACAAGCCGTTATGAAAATCACACGTCGTTGTGTCCACCTACATGTAAGACGGGTACATGAGGTACATTTGCTCCAAGTCCAGTGGGTAGGCTGGTCTAGGTGGACACCCCCTTGTGATGTCACTACGGCTTGTAATGGGTAATCACACTCACACCTGGTGAATAATAGGGGCCCTTTAAATGATTATACCATATTGTGGATAGTATCTAAACCCTGCCTACCTAAACGTCACGGTCTCCATGCCATATATTTATAGTTATATATCTCACACACACACACACATGTGTAACCTCAAGCATGCAAGAGAAAAAAGGGAACTAAATATGATGTTCCAAGGTCAGCAATGAAGCTAATATGACTGTGAATTTTTGCATATTTAATTACTAATGACTGAATAGCAGACTTTCCATAACGTTTGTTAACTGGGAAGAAATACAGCCCATATGCTGTCACTCCTTGCAGTACACACTGGCTTAATTACCATTCATGTTTCTTGACACCCAAAACCAGCAAACGTCAGACCTTCAGGTCACATGTTTACCAAACCTGTGACTTCCCACTATGCGAAAATTCAGAAAAATAGAAACAATTTAATGATTTTCATGTGATTTGTTTACCGGTTAAAAAAGGTAAACGCTTGACTAATAAGATCTTCTTTGACGATTAACCCCATCATCGATCAAATGGATTCAATCAAAGTGAAAGCAATTTGAGCTGCTATTGTAGTTGAGAGCAAGCAGCTTTGAAGCCCGTGGAATCCCAGGGAATTATTGGCAACGCGCAACTTTTGTCTGCATCAAAGGCTTTCAAAAGACATTGTGATGGCGTCTCAGCCTCTGAATGGGGCCTCTCCCCACGATCAAACAGTTGCTCTGTAAAAAAAAAAAAAATAGTCAATCTGAAATGGAAGAATATACAGAAGGATTTGAACCCTGGATAACACTGGGGAGGTCAAGAAGAAATCAGTAGCAGTGTCCTGGTGTCATGCGGAGACTCATAGCGGTGTGGTTATAGTTCAATATCAGCATGGGATATGCTACCTCAAACTACTCTCTGCACACCCCTTATCACAGCCCTTGTATATTTTAAAACTATACACCACTACAACCATTACTCTTAGTTTTGTTTTACACTCACTTTATTTATTTAGGGGAATGTATGCAATTATCTTCTCTTTACTTTGTCTCTGCCTGCCTCCCCCCCTACCCCTCCTGCCTTTTGCCTTGCCATTTAACCAAGCTCACCATAAATCAAGTAAATGCACGTAGCTTTAAGCTTAGATATTCACACACACCCACCACACGCGCGCGCGCGCACACACACACACACACACACACACACACACACACACACACACACACACACACACACACACACACACACACACACACACACACACACACACACACACACACACACACACACACCTGTATATAACCCAGCTAACTCTCCTTGGCTTGTGAACATATCAGCGTGAATCCCATCACAGCTTTGGCCCGTTTTTGCACAGTGAGTAATGCTTTTGCGGTGTTCTCCTCCTCTGTGAAGCCCGACTGCTACGGGGACCCCGCGGTGCGGTGCGCCACAGTTAAAACGCCCTCCCTATGAATTTTAAACCACCCGCACCTGCAGTCCAAGGTTGATTACCTCTTCCTGAAAGCCCCCGCTGGGATGCGCTGTCACTCAGTGTTCAACGGAAGACGAAAAATACGGAGAGAACCTTCTTGTTTTTAGAATATTTCTGAAAAAAAGAAAATAAATCTGAGAACTGCATACAGTGAAAATAAAATTGCATCCCTTCCCTATGATTATTATGAGTATCCCCTAAGTATTTAACTACTAAAGGTAATACGCCCCACATATGCATCTTAGAAATACAGTTTGATATAATAGCATGTCAAATAATAACTAACACTATTAATCAAAGGCATATTTACAGTTTTTTCCTATCGTTTTAGGCAATTTACCCAAACCATGTTCACATTCCCTAAACACTTAACACAGGGAGCATACCAGTAGACCATGTGAACCAAACTGTGGTTACTTGCCCCTATGCTAAGATACAAATGCTGGCAATGACGCCTTCTTCCAATTTTCATGGATACCTGCCCCAGTCAATGTTCACTACCGGCAAAACGCTGTGGAACTACAGCATATTTTACCAATGTTTAGATACTCTGTTCAAAACAGTGAACTTTCTGTTCAAAACCTAACAGTAATTTAGATCACTGTAGATGGAAAGATGCTGCATTTGGACAGACAAATGAAGTTACATGTTTGAATAAGAAAAAATATTTAGTTTATAGTTTATTTATTTTATTTTACAGTAATTTAGATTTTTTTCCCCCTGTGCACCATAGTTCTTGGTGAATTGGCATGGAATTACTTTTTTTACGTAAAAGTAACACTACATACAATGATCTGTACAAAACACAGAGGATAAGTTTTGCAATGCAAAACACCTGGTGGTCATTTCAGCTGAATCTCCAAAAAGTAAAGCACAGTGAAAAAAACTGTTGTGTTTGTGATTTGTTTCTGGATCATATATTACGTACTTACTGTATGTAATTTGCATTACAAAAACTGAAAATTGTTATTCTCAGTTTCTAATAAAACACTTACAGTATTTACTGTATTTACAATTACAGTACATTTACCACACTCAATTGTGACATCTTTTGTGGGAGGTAAACCAACATATGAACACTGTCAGCAGATACTTGGCTTGGATTGTCATACTGTAATATTACAAACTTTATTACTGTAGTCCAAAGAAGTGTTTGTCTGTGTTTTTTCTCTTTTTTTCAATGCAACACTACAGGAAATCTATGCCAAACTGGAGGACACAGCAACATTTTATATATGCAATTGGCAATGCTTCAAGATGTTAGTGTTTTTTAGGTCATAGTGTTCTGAGAGGAAACATGTGTTAAGTTATGGCAGCATTGTTTGTGGTGTGGTTGTTGTAGTGCATTTTGCACCAAAGGTTAACAGATATGCAGAGGTGTGTGTCTCTAAAGCCCACTGTGTTAAGTGATAGGGAAAAGTGACCATAGTATGGGTACATGACCGAAAACGATAGGAAAAAACTGTAATGCACACGGTGTCCTAACATAGCCCCACATTGGAAACAACACTTTGCTGTTACGTTTTCCATCAATAATCCACAATGATATGCCGATGCCGCAAGAACAGGTTGTCAGGCAACTGGAGGGTTGCTGGTTACAACAGATGAATTAACGTATCTAATATTTCATAAGAGAGAAAGCTTTTGTCACAAATATGACTTTCTATGAACAATGCAATAATAATAAGCAATGTTCGTGTTTTTGACTCCCAGGTTAAAGGTTCTGGGTTCGAATCCCAATGGCCACAGTCTACCTGTAGGCACCTGTAGACCCTCATCATGATGCCAAGCTCATTCATGCTCATTAATGACGTGTATCTATGCCATTTTAGCACGTTTGTATAACTGCACCCGCTTAATGGCTAGATGGTATAAAATAGTAACTGCAGTGCCCTTTGAGTGGCCAGAGTGTGGGAAAAGTGCCCTTTGATCCAATTCACATGCTGTGTCCCTCAGCCTAATCTCAGACAGAAGTGTACGCAGACAGATGGCGACTGTAGGGCAAAATATCCGGTTTTATTTGGGCGAAGGCTGCGAGATGTCAGCAGAGTGTCTCGATAAACAGATACCAGCTGTGATGCCATTCGCTACTGCATAGCAATCCACCAATCAACCAGTGGCATCTATGTCATATCCTGCTCTACACGACGCAGACTCCAACCCTACAGCTGTGTTGTCCACGAGCGTACGTTTGGGAAAGCACCGAAAAGGAGTGGTGTGCTGTTGACTCAAATGGCATGTTGTGATTATAAATGACGTAGGTAGATGTTGTCGGTAATGATAGACTCTGGGAAAACTTTGGCCGGCACTTCACAGTTAAGATGAGTCTATGTTTGCTGATGTGGTGACTCGGGCGTAACAGTTGCGGTCTTTAAACAAATATGGATTATATAATTGTATTATTTAGTGTGCAGCAGATGCTTTGATTCACGGAGACTGACATTGAAATCAGAAACTTTCGCAAGCAGGTAGTGCAGGTAGTTTAAAGAGCCCCAAAGTTGACAGAGGATTTATTTTTGTAGTCGCGATAGCGAAATACTATCATGTGGCCTCGAAATAGTAATGTGTCTCGGCAGGGTTATCTGTGTCGTTCAAGCTTAGATATTGTGGTTGTATATTATTTATTATTTTCTTGTTACTGTTTCTGTTTTTTACATTTGACGCATCATTTATGCTTTTAATTTGTTGTCGCTCCCTGTACACAACTTGTTAGGGTTTGCTACTAGCATATAATTTTGCTGAACTACGGGAATTAAGGAGATAATTGCCACAACAAAGCTGTCATTGTATTTACCCAAGTGATTTGTCTGACCTGGTCGCCATGGAAACTAAAATGCCTGTGTGTGTGTATATATATTTATTAATAAAATGATACAAGAAAAGGCAACATCTGTGTGGAAACATGGACTGTGTGCCAGCTGGCTCCAGGATATAGTTTGGAATGGTTTCTGAAGGCTGAATTACCTCTGCATCATGGCTGCGGTTCACTGACATCTGAGGGTCTTTCATGAAGTCGCACTGAACAAAATATTAGCCAACCGCTGAAAAACGGACGACAGGATTGGAAAGAGGAAGTGTGGTGTGTCACCCCTGACAGCTAACATTTTCAGGAGAGGCGTACCTAGGCTACGGTGGCTTTGGCATCAGTGGGCTATGCCGTGATGTTGAGACCCGTTGGGCACCCTCGGTGTCTCGTACAAGCACTTCTTGTGTCTCCCAGTGCTCACTGTTTATCCCCACATCCTTATGCAACCCCCCCCCCCCCCCCCAATCATTACAGTCCGCCACCAGACAAATGCTGCTGTTTGTACAGCTTCTGTGTGTGTGAGAGAGGCTGAGCACTGCCGCCCATTATCACAGTTGTTTGTTTGTTTTTATGAGACATTTGTTAAAATAAGGAGGGTTTCTTTCTGTTTGTGTGTGTGTGTGTGTGTGTGTGTGTGTGTGTGTGTGCGTGCGCGTGTGCGTGTGTGTGTGGAGGGGTGGCCGGGTTTCAGTGGTTTCTTTTGTGTGGGTCGTCATTACATTTTCATAACTGTCTGTTTTCTTTGTGCGTTTTGGTCAATTGAAAGAATATAAACTGTGACCAGGAGGACAAAAAGATGGGGGATAAAAACTGCTGAGCTTGCCCATTCCGAGTGATATAATCAACGTGTTTTTGCCTCCTATGCTGGACTGCAACAGACGGAAAAGTGTGAAATTAAAAAATAAGAAATAGTTTTGGAATTTGCAAACACTTGAAAGCCATGCTTTTAAAGAGATTATTTACTTTTGGACAGATTTGGACCTCCCATATTAGATAAGAGAGTGGTTGCTTTTTGATCTGCCAGGAGTCTGATGCATTTGGATCTCACGATGAATCATTGATGATTATTTATCTTTGAATCTATCTGCCTCACGGATAACTTTATCCAAATTAAACCTTACTATTGCCAGGGTTTAATAAGTTTGAATGCAGTCAAACTGTTGAACTGGGAAACTCAAGAAATGGAATAAACTCTCTCTGCTCTATTAATAACATTTTTCTTTCATCAAATTTGCAGAAACGTAAATATTGTGTAGGAGTAGTTTAGCTCTCAGACTGAAATACTTATTCAACCTTCTAGTCTGATTACATTTTTAAATTGTGATGCTGATATAAATAAAGAACATAATATAATATAATAGGATATTATATATATACACACACACACACACACACACACACACACACACACACACACACACACACACACACACACACACACACACACACACACACACACTGTAGTGAGTGACTAATAATCATGATCTCATACCGATACTCATCCTCAAATCACCCTCAAGCTGCGCTCAGATCAGAAGACCCCACACACACACACACACACACACACACACACACACTGTGCCCTTAGATCTTCCCACGGCTGGTCGGCGGCCAGGACAATAATGGCCCCTGATGAGTCCCCTCAGTGTCTGTCGATATAGCTGGTGGCGGGGGCTCTGAAAGGCAGCCATTTTAGATGCATAGTAATCAAATGGGAGGGGGGGGGTTCCCTTGGCGTCGTCCTCTGTTAGCAGGCCGCGCTGTGGGCCCTTAATGGTCAGCATGGTGAGGTGCTAATGGGAGAAACGATGGGATTTAAATCGGTCCTCATCACGCGCCGACCCGAGGACGGAAAATGGCTGTCGGGTGTTAATTAAGAAAGCGGGCTGTGTGTGTGTTGTGTGCGTGTGCGTTGTGTGAGTGTTAGTGTGCGTTGTGTGTGTGTTAGTGTGCGTTGTGTGAGTGTTAGTGTGCGTTGTGTGTGTGTTAGTGTGCGTTGAGTGAGTGTTAGTGTGCGTTGTGTGTGTGTTAGTGTGCGTTGAGTGAGTGTTAGTGTGCGTTGTGTGTGTGTGTGTGTTAGTGTGCGTTGTGTGTGTGTTAGTGTGCGTTGTGTGTGTGTGTGTGTTAGTGTGCGTTGTGTGTGTGTGTGTGTGTTAGTGTGCGTTGTGTGTGTGTTAGTGTGCGTTGTGTGCGTGTTAGTGTGCGTTGTGTGTGTGTGTGTGTGTGTTAGTGTGCGTTGTGTGTGTGTTAGTGTGTGTGTGTGTGTGTGTGTGTTAGTGTGCGTTGTGTGTGTGTGTGTGTGTTAGTGTGCGTTGTGTGTGTGTTAGTGTGCGTTGTGTGCGTGTTAGTGTGCGTTGTGTGTGTGTGTGTGTTAGTGTGCGTTGTGTCTGTGTTAGTGTGTGTGTTAGTGTGCGTTGTGTGTGTGTGTTAGTGTGCGTTGTGTGTGTGTGGTAGTGTGCGTTGTGTGTGTGTGTTAGTGTGCGTTGTGTGCGTGTTAGTGTGCGTTGTGTGTGTGTGTGTGCGTTGTGTGTGTGTGTTAGTGTGCGTTGTGTGCGTGCGTCGGCGGCGGCACTCGGGTTGAGCGGCGTGTCGTCTGCCGAGGTATAAGCTAAGGATAACGTCACAGGGAATACATTAACCTTTACCTCATTTGTTGTTTTTTTCGTCTGTGTACCCTTTCTGTTCTGTTGGGAAACCGAGGAGTCGTCGTGGCTACGGGGGGGCGCAGGGGGGGGGGGGGGGGCCCAGGAGGATGGAGGCATGGGTGGGTGTGGGTGGTGTAAGGGAAGCCTGCGGGCCTGTGGCACTTGAGTATTAGCTTTTAGAGGCGATGAGGATGGATTTGTCGGGGGATGGGTGGAGAAAGATATTCGGACCTGCAGGGTTTGTGGGGTTGGGTGGAGGTGGGGTGGTGCTTGAGGAGGGGTGTCGCAATGGCCTCTTCAGAGAGCAGGTGACATCTATTTATCTTTTTATTCTCTCTCTAGCTCACTCTTGCGTGCTTGCTCTCACTCTCTCTCTCTCGCTCTCTTTCTCTTTCTCTTTCTCTTTCTCTCTCTCTCTCTCTCTCTCTCTCTCTCTCTCTCTCTCTCTCTCTCTCTCTCTCTCTCTCTCTCTCTCTCTCTCTGTTACTCTGTTACTCTCTCTCTCTCACTCTGTCTCGCTCTCTGTCTCTCGGTGTCTCTCTCTCCATCTTCATATAGCTATTTGAGGTTAATACCTGAGGCGGTACAATTATTGGCAGAGTAAAAAGGAAAGGTCACCATGGTTAGTTGGAAAAAATGAAATAAAGAAATGAGACCGGATCTAACTACAGTATAGTATGCACATGGCGTAAGGGCTGGTGGAAAGTCCTGCTTGGTGCTACTTAGATAAGAGGTGAATACAGGCCTGCCGGTTTGTATTAAAAATGTATGCGAAAAAGGCTAGCGTTGATGTGTTCCATCAAAGGCGATCAATAAACAATTAGCATAAACTTAATAACAGTGAACCAGCATAATCGCCATTTTTTTTTATTTGGAGTACATTTTGCACACAGTTTGCAGTGAATTCATGTACAGGTCGATGAGGAGCAGGCTGGTCGGTAAGGGGCTTCTTGCTCAAGGTTGAAGCGGACTGGCTCAAGATAGCCTGCAAACGCGTGGAATCGAACCCGAGAACCTTTTGTCAAAGAGCCAATCACCTAAGCCGCAGCCAAAGTTGCACCATCCTTCCCCCCCGTCGAATGCGACGTTAAAAAACATGAAGTGATGTGAGAGCATCACTGCACCATGTTAACAGATCAACAAATTCTCTTGTTGATGTGTTACAATAATGATGAAATGAGAGTATGCCCACTCTGCAGACTGTAGAAGAATAAAATGGAAATTACAACACAAGAAACAAATTCATCTTAATGGTATAACAACATATATATTACATAATATTGAAGACTACAATATAAGACAGAAGAGAGAAAGACGGCACATGAAAACACTTCCGGCTGGGGATACAATTTTATACTGTAGATATTTTTCCTAACAAAAATAGAGAGGGAAATGCGTTATGGCTCCCTTTATGTGAAGCCATAATGCATTCTCTTTATGTGATTCTCGTCAATATGAAGGTCTAAAGGTCGTCTTGGTTTAATGTTCAGCCAGAGTATCTTTAATTAACATGTTTGATGAAGAAAATAATGTTGAGACCTGTGATGGTTGTTTGCTATGGTCAGGTCTGTATTAATTCTGTAGAAAAACGAATCCATTGTGCAATGGACGAGGTTGGACATAAAAACGGTGCTCACAGGTCTCCTGTTAATTTTATGTTTTACAGGAACTGTATAGAAGATTTTAGATATGCTTTTAAGACCACCATCAATAACTGTTTCCAGGCTAGATACATGAATACAAGAAGCAAATGAATCTATGATGGTTTCAATATTGGGTGTTGTAGGATTGATTTATGCATAAAGAGGATCCTAGCAGGATAGCGGAATGAGTTTTCCCACTGTTGGTATTTTAATGAAATACATGTGTGCCAGAAGTATAATCCTAAACACGACCATGTCATCTCATTGTTTTTATTTGAAGCAGAACAATGGCTTGTATGACACATTGTTATTAACTGAACAGTGTTGCTTTGAAGACTATTGAAGTCGGCATTGAGACCATTCAGTCAGAAAAACTGAAGGCCAAGCCGGCATCAACACTGTGCTTCAAAAGCACACAGAATAAGCCGTGTATCCCTTTAATTTATCTGTGGTAATGGTTTACTTGTAGAAAACTCTACTGGTCCAGCATGGCACGGAAAACGACAAAGGTTCCGGGTTTGATTCTCTCTGATGCCACCCATGCTAAGGAATCTCTACACTCATGGTATCGTGAGACGCTTTTGATAAACGCGTTCCGCAACTGGCATAGACTCATTATGCAGAAAATGGGTCAATCTTTGTTTGTAGCTTTTCATGTTTAATCCCAGCGTAAAATCGAACTCCCAGCTGAGGCAGAGAAACTAAGTCTTGCATCCTCAACAGACTAAACACTGACGCTGTAATGAAGTGTCTGGCTGCGATTAACCACACAACGGCACTGAGGCAGGGACGGCATTAATATGAAGACTTTCCTGGCGCCGGGCCCACCCAGACAGACCCCGACGGTGGCGGCTGAAGTCTCCATTTCCATTAACACAGCCAGGTGTTCACCCCGTCGTGGCTCATCTTCCGGTTTACCCTTGGCGGCGGGGGGCTTAAGGAGACAAAGTAGGTGAAGTTATTTTATACGCTAGTAAAAGTAGGGAGGGAAGCTGTGGTAGGCGTGCTGGCCAGGGGAAGATCGCAGTCCCGTGGCTGGCTGCCATTCGTAAAAGGGGCAGGTTTCCCACGCCCGAGGCCCTTTTATTAACAGCCCAGACAGCTGCGGCGGGAACCACTAGGTTCCGCCGATCGCCATGGAAATCGGATGAATGCAACACTTGGCCGTCGTCGACGTTGCCGCCGCCGTCGTCGTTGTCGTCATCGTCGGGGGCGACCACCGCAGGGGCTCGCCTTCGACAAGTCAGCGGCCACCTGGTGACCATCTGCTCGTCAGTGGGAAGAACATACGTTGGTACCAGGGAGGAGCAGGGAGGATTTTGTCGTTCAATCACGGCCAGGCTGTCGCCTGCGTGGCCATTGTTGGACGACGAGTTTGTTATTCAACGTCACGCGCCCGCAAGAGGCAAAGAAAAGCTAGTTTTCCTACTAGCAGTGTGCTTGACGCCACGCTGTTGAAACCGGCCTGTCGATCCCCAGTAATGGCTTTTGTCTTCGTCGCGTGATACCCCTCGAGGCGTTGTCCTGTGCTGCTTCTCTTAATAATTAGTACATTTATTCATCTGGCAGATGGATTAATTCAGAGCGACATTACAATCGGGGCCTGGAACAATCCAAGTGTACAATCAATACTGAAGAGACTGCAAATTTCAATTCTATGAGACAAACTTTCTGGGACAAGTGCAGGATAGCAGTGGAAAACAAAATGACGGGTTCATTTATTTACTCATCAATCAAGTGCTCGTGAGTGGGTGTCGCAAAACAATTTAGCATTATTCATTTCAAATGGGGATGCTAAAATGATCAGATGCTTTGAGAGACTTTATCTTCACATTTTTACTTCCTGCAATATGAGACTACCTAATAAAGGATGAGATTATTTAAATCCACCAAAAAATGAAGGTTTATACAGTATATTATCAAAGTCTTTGCGTAGACACTAGCAGAAACAATGATAAGGGAGGATGAAGAGATGAATAGACTTCATCCCTTGACAATAAACTCTTACATATAGAAACTTGTATCTGTTGCGCAAGAGGGATTTGTACACTGTTTTAGTTTGACCTAAACCCACCTCCTATTAAAAGATGTATGCTGTTAAGACACACTGTCTCAACCTTTTCCTTCAATGGCTTCTGCTTCTCTGTATCTGTAGGCTGGACGCCTACAACCCCCCAGATACAAGATAGATGAGGGGGTTCAACAACAGCTCATGAAAGTGTAATCATTAGTGATTTTGGGGGGGTTGGGTGGAGAGATGTGTGTGTGTGTGTGTGTGTGTGTGTGTGTGTGTGTGTGTGTGTGCGTGTGCGTGTGCGTGTGTGCGTGCGTGCGTGTGTGTGTGTGTGTGTGCACTGTCTACACGCACGCGCACACAGTTCATGCGCACAAAAACGCACGCACGTGCAAAACTCAATAATTAAAAAGTGAATCTTGCACTGCACTGCCATTCTCAGTAAAGTGAAAAAAATCTCTTCCACAGACATTAACCTCTATGGGAACCCAGGGAGCCCACCACTATCATGTTCATGCTTCCTCTCCTCTGAACATCTTATGGGAGTCTCAAACCAGGTCAGACTGCAAAAAAAAGCAAACCAACATTTAAGCTGTTGTCTCACCCAGGCGGTTTTAACTGTTTCCACCCTAACTCTGTGTGTTTATCTTCAGATGACCGTCCGTCTCTTGGCTTATTGACTTTATTTGCCTTTTACTGAAACGTCTACCGCGCTTAGGTTCACCCCTGGGTGCCTGTGACTTTGGGGGGAAAAGCTCATTTAGTTGCATTGTATAAAAGCTATTTCGGCAAACACAAACAACAGCTCAACAAAGTCGACACCAGCAAGCGTTTCTATTAAGAGTATTTTGCCACATCGATGAAGATTTAAGAATAGACCCTAAACTGGTGATGCACAGAAGTAGAATTCTACCGCCCCAAAATAAACTGCAGTTGTTCAAAAACTGGCAACCAACTCAACCTTCAACACATCATTTACTAGTTGTTTGCCTTCTTGACTTCCTCTACTTCTGAGAGCCCATAAAGCATCTGTATCTGTTGTTAGTCTGGAGGTAAATTCAGGCTACCTGAAAATGTTTCATACTATCATGGGAAATGAATGTCAAGCGAACAATGCAGTATGATGCAAGACAGAAAAGTCAACCTTTAAAACAACAATAATAATACTCAGTACACAGCACAGAGCCAGAAAAACACAGCTAAATAATCTCAGTGGAGACGGTAGTAGTAAGAAAAATGCCATGGGCCAACAACAGAATTAAAGAATAATCAACATATATTTAATGACAGTTCAGCTTCATGCCCCCACAAGGTGGTTCTGAATCCACACGTTAATTTCAAATATAACAGTACAGTTCATCCAAGCTCCTGATTGATTTTCGCATAATACTTAACACCCAACCCCATAGCAACATCGATGCGATGGGCTTCATGTCTTATCGATTTAGCCGTTACACCTTCTATTGTCACCACATGATAGTGGTTGTTCAATTCCAATTGCCATTAAACAAAGACGTACGGTGTATATGTCCCCGGTTCTACTTTTCTTCAAACAACTTCCCCCTGGCCACTGCCCACACCTCAGTCTCTGATTAAATCTGCGATCATAAAGCGATAAACCAACCAGTTGTTATTCGACTGAATAAAAAAAGTTGTACTAATGCATGAAGTAATATGATGATGACATAAGAGAGGGAACTTTCAATGACAAACTCATTCTTCAAGCAGTTTACGGGGAGCACTGTTGTACACTTCCTTGTCCATTTCTTTGATATATATATATTTTTTAACATATTGTGGGTATGTGTGTGTGTGTGTTCATAAAAAACAGAATTAGGCAAATGAATCATTCAACTGGGAAATGCAATTTCTGGATCCTTAACAGTGCTAGCATGAACATGTGTTATCGCATAATCCCACTATGCTTTCATGCATTTGTCTTCCTAAACCTTTGTGGAGGTGTTTATCCTCACTTCAACCTTGACAGCATACGCACACATAATCCCAACCCCCCCCCCCCTCCTATTTGTACATTCTCACAAGACAGAACGTCATGTTAGGATTTGATTTTTTTCTGTTTGTTTTATTAATCTCATCACATTCACGACGAAAGCGTCAATGTTTTGTGAGAAAGCAGGGCCATCTGGTAGACACCAGCTGGAAGGTGACGAGGAGGAAGAAGAGACCGGTCAGATCCCTGGGAATATTATTAAGTAGCAGTATATTTTGAAGGGCAATAATTTAATAAAACTCTATTATTAAATACTTAATTGGGAAACCAATGCCCGAAGCCTGCTTATATATAGGTATGTATATACTTTAGGTGACACTTATGGTCCGTTTCAAGAAGTGGATCCAAGAATTCTAATCAGCGTTTGAGTTCGGGCAAGAGTGTCTCAACAAATAGTTTAATTTCCTACACGGCAAGAAGTGAAGGGCGATGTAATGAAATTGCTAATAGCACAGTGTAAATTGGAAGTGTACTTAGCATGCTTGAGGGGAATGCACGGTGCTGCTCTTAGAGGAGCACATTTATAGAAGCAAAACATTGCTTTCCCAAATGGCAATTACACAGGGAAGAGGCCCTTTATAGCGGTTGACAGATTTTTCCTAAACTTAATAATTGGTTGCTATATTTCTTTTGTTCCCATTGATAAAACCACCAAACGCACACAGTGCTGTCCCTCCCCCTCAGCACTCCGGAACAATGACAACAGAGGCGACGATCCACCGATGAAGTGACTCATTGTTTGCGCGCCATCAAGCCCAAACGATGGCGATGACGCTGCTTGTCATGTAAGCTGCCTCCTTGGACGCTGCATGACTCAAAAAACAAAAAACCTTGCCACGGCCAGCGGGGATAGCATGGCAGGGGAGGGTTTTCCTGTTCCTACGAGAGACCAAATACCCAGAACCCACGTCCACGCGGCATGTAAGCCCAGCCTCCCCTCGTGCCCCCGTCCATCACTGCCAGCGGTTGACGCTGCCTGTCGCTGACGTCGTGACGGATGGCCTGGTTGACATTACGGCGCGGGGACGTGATTAATGCAAGGCGATGTATGGCAGGATGGAGTGCATTTGGCCTCCGACGTAGAGAGCGATTCTGTGATGATTGCAGTTTTGAGAATCGCTCGCCAGGTTACGCAGGATAAGAATACTGAATAATGTCAATAATAATAACTTTAAAAGGCTGTGGTTTGGCCACCAGGTGTTGAGGGTGATAAGTCATTAAGAGCCTTTTCTAAATTGTCCACAGATATAGCTCTCCAGAACACCCACTAGTAAGGTGTTCTCCTGTGCTTCGTACGTCTGGGCAGACACTCCGATGTGTGATCTCGCACAGATTTCTTTTCATGGCTTTTTCCAGTTCTCTTCTGAGGGTAAATTTGCAGGCCTTTCAAAGCAACCCAAGGACGCTTGACATAAATAGAAGGATAGCAAAAGCACACAGCTGTACTAATGACGCAAGTCCATATGCCTGGTTTAAAAGATGGATCTATAGGCATATATATATATATCCTCAAAGTATATGAGCAGACAGCCAGGGGAGTGATTCTTGCAGAACAGTCGTCCTCCAGTGACGCTATTCAGTGGGATGAAAGGGAGTGAGCGACACAGATTTTCAGTCCTCTCTCCCATTCGGTAGTAGGGAAGAAACCCAGGCCCGCGGCTTCACGTAATCCAGACACACATTGGAAAGGAGGAGGCAGGGGGGAAGGGGGGTGTGGGGAGAGAGGGAGGGGTGTGCAGTGTTGAGTTGGCCACCATTTATCAGCTCGAGGTAACAGCCACAGCAACTAGGACACTCATACATCAATAACTAACGGGAGCGAAAACACCACACACACGCACACACGCACGCACACACACACACACACACACATAAGCACACTTACGCACACAATGCCGCAACACAAAGGTACTAATGAGGTACAATAGAAAAGGTCACGACACACACAAAAAATCCTAAGTATGCGGAAAAACACAACACACATGGTTGGCGCTCTGTATCCCTGACGATATTTCACACGCGCACACAGTCCCACACACACAGACACACACCTGCAGCAGCTTCCCCTCTGTTTCCAATATGTATGATAAAGAGCTTTAAAGTAAGCGCAGTAAATGAGGGATTCTGGCAAGCGATAAAGGCCATCCAGTGTGGAAAGCAGTAGGGAAGCGGAACAGCCTGCCTCCCCAGACAGCCGGCCCAAAACACGAGAGGAGGAGGGAGGAGAGAGAGGGAGGAGAGAGAGGGAGGAGAGAGAGAGAGAGAGAGAGAGAGAGAAGGCAGAAAGAGAAGAGAGGAGGAGGGAGGCTGGGAGAGAGAGAGAGAGAGAGAGATGAGAGAGAGAGAGAGAGAGGAGAGAGAGGAGAGAGAAGAGAGAGAGAGAGAGAGAGAGAGAGAGAGAGAGAGAGAGAGAGAGAGAGAGGAGAGAATGGGAGCGAGATAGTGGGGATGGGGTTCCATCCATCCTACAGATATTGATTTTCTCTTCAGTTGGCTCTTCCATCAATGTGCTGCCCCCTCTGCCCCCCCTCCCCCACCCCTGGTTACCAGCAGAGCCGTGGGTGGGGGCACATCTTTGGTGGGATTTTTTCCCCAAAAGACATTAGCACAATTTGATCAAGATACAAGGTTCTCCCTTCATCAGGGTTACCACTCACAACCACTGTGGTTTTACCAGTGCGAGGAAGAGGATGGATTGTTTGCTTCCTGTCCCCCCACCCCAGCTGCTTCAAGGAGCTGTAGGAGATGTCCGTCATTTTGGGCTTAACTCCTCAACTCCCCCCCCCCCTAACTTTGTTTGTCACTTTTTTCCACCGATCGTTGACCACACTGAATAGGAGTGGTCTTGCTGACTCCTTTTTTATTTTGGGCTACCTGGTTTTGTAAGCTGTTTAGGGTAGCACTGGTATAGGCTTTGCCTGTAAGCATTCTCAGAAAACACTGAATGCTGCTGCCTGGCTGTGACCACGCGATATGACCGCCCACGTTTGTTGAGATCGCTCTCCTGATTGGATTAGTGGGAGCACAAAAAAACGGGATATCAGAATATTTGTTTCGTTTATTGCAGAGAGGAAGGACTGGGCGACCTCACCCTCCCAGTCCTTACCCTAACAAATAAATAACCCTGACAGCATCTATAAGATACTGTGGGTTGCATTTTTAAAACCTGTAGGATCTATTCAGCCAGCGGCCATCTTGATTCCGTGTTCGGTTGCTCCACCCAGCTAGAGTTCTGAACCAAGATGGCTGCTTGGCAAATAAGGCCAGTAGTGTTTAAAAAATAACGGTACAAAAACAAGTCTTGTCTTAGAATAAATCAAAATATACGTATGTTTGTAAACAAACCTTGTTTTGGTTTATATCTACATCGACAAATCTATTGGAGGGTGGGCGATTTGAAAAATAAAGGCAATAAGTAGCCTCAATCAGATCTTTTAGACGGTTCATTTTCTAAAATGCAGTGAATATCCTCCCTCTGCTCGTAATGACATTAGTTGGGCGAACTTCGGAAGAAAAGTCTTCTGGGAGGTGAAAATCTTTCTGGGAGGTGAGCGACGATGAAACATCGTTAGCGCGTAGTGGATGCATGTGCGGTCATATTCTATAATTCCTGTAGCCACGCGTCTGTGGGTCTATTTTTACCTCGCCAGGAACTTTTTGACGAATCGTCCACCCATGCTTCAGTGTGGGGTATTAACCGTCAACGCACACACACCACATAACTAATACTCTTTCCTCGCACCAGGTCTGCTTTTATTCCATCATATCACAGCCGCCGCTACTCTCCATGTTACTCACTCATCTACGAGCATCCACGTGACGGAACCATCTGGATCGCACCAATCTGCCATGCTGCTCGACTTAGTCTCAACCCCAGACAGGAAAAAAAAACATCCCTTGTGGAGTGAAAACTTATAATAAATTAGGGAGATGGGTGGAGATTTGTTAAAGTATGTAAGCAAGCCCCATGTTGTTTTTGGTTGTTTTGTTTATTTTGGTAGCCCTCCGAACTATTGTGCACTTTGGCTCCCACTAAACGACATACTTGCTACCTCATGTTATGTTTGTATAGCTGGCTGCGCTGCACTCTGTCCTGTTGATTTTTTAGAGAAAATTCACTTTGCAGTAGGCCTGCTTTTCCCTTCAAGTTTGACTTCTTGGTCGTTGCTTGTCCGTGGCCTTCGATAAAAGCCTCTCTCGATTGACTAAAGGTTAATTTAAAATGTAAATGTTGTTTGTGCCCCATGGTAGGGACTTTTGGTGGTCAATCTTGTGTTGTTTGGCAATTATGCCTTTGTTTCGATTGCCCTCTTAGGTTCTTGTTTGAATTAGTTTTAACTCTTGAGGGGAAACCATTTCCCTTTAAAGGCACGTATTAAAGGGAATACTGAGACTTCTGAAAAGGTTGTCGTGTTGTTGTGGCATGTGGGTTATTTGCTTGCTTTGGTTAGGGCCCCTAGTGATCTTGGAAAATGTCACAAGGCTATTTCCAGAGAGTATATATGTGTGGGAGGTTTCCTCAATAACAAGCCCTGCAACTTTAGATGAACAGTGCGTTAATGGTCTGAGTGTGTTGACCTTTGTTTGAGCTGTAATCTAACAATATACATTCGATTTTAGTATGAATATAATAATGTTTACCATTATTTTTTTGTTGCTTCTTGTTTGCGTCTATTTAGTAATTTAGCAGTAGATTTAATCAAAGGGCTCTCCATTGGAATTCTATTTAGCGGATGCTTTTATCCAAAGTGACTTCCATTGCTTTGCTTTTCTCTTAGATGCACAGTAGGTGATAGTTCAGCATTTTTCTCAAAGATGCCTACAGTTAGAGAGAAAAGGACATTAGGGTTCGACCTACAACTCTTTTGGCTGCATGTCCAGTATCAACAATGTTTGGTAATGAATAGATTTAGTTTAGGACGCCCAAAAAATGGTCATTCCTAGAAATAAACACAAGTAGCCAAGCTGTTAGCGCTAGTTGATTGAACTGCCACAACCCCATGTTGTAGTGAACCGTGACTGACGAAAGAAGGCACATATGAAAGCAAGCTGTGATAGCTGTGGTGTGTTCATGTTCTCCGGTTGAACTAGGTACCCCGGGAGAGGGCGCCTTTGTCACAAACGTTCCACAAATATGCACAAAGTCAGTCCAACATCAAGCCATCTTTTTTACGGCAGAGTTTCCTGAGCAGAAAGTAAACAGTAACCACACAAACACAGAGTATGTCCATCAAATAGGTGATAAAAAGGGGAACTTCCTGTTCGGCTCAGGTGTTCATGATATATAGAATTTTTAATCTTTATATAATCAATTTGACACACAACCAAATGCATGCAACCTGGGCCTTTCTGAAGCCTGCGCCAAACTTAAAGATGCAGTTCTAGTGGAACGGACCTGGAACAAATGGAAAATAATATTCAAGAATGTTCTTTCTGAAATGGCTTGTGTGATCCTCAGTGTTGGCATCTTATTATGAGTAAATGAAATGTAACATAAAATCCAGGTTACAAATTGATCGGTTATGCTAATTAAAGTAGGTGAACCTCAATATTTGAGACACTTTTAGGCTTGAAGCTCAACTGGTCATTTCTGTCATTTTATCAGATGGTAAAAAAGTGACATCTTTGCACAATACATTTTTCAGTAATCGCTAGGGGAGAGAGGAATTGTCCGTGAGTGCTTTTTTGTGCATTCAGTGTTCAATGGGAAACGTATCTGACACTGGGTTTATCACTTTGTGTTGCACTTCAGCTACACAATATGTCTCATCTCTCTCTCCGTCCCACTTCATCCCTTTCTCTCTTCATCTGTGTCAAGTGTAAGGTATCATAAAGCCCTTAAAAATAGACACAGACTAACAATGAGACAGACGCCTGAGGCTACGGCATTGGTGATGGAGCTTGAGCAGTCTTAAGTTGAAAAGAGTGCAAGTGAGGCAAAAACACTTTACATAAGTTGCATGTTGCATTATGGACGGGAAGAGAACGGACTCGGCTTACCGTTATCATCATGGCTCTCCTTGTGAAGACAAGATCAATGTCATCGCTGATGAGCACCTTTGGATAACAGCGTTCACCGTGGTTCTCTCTAAACACATTAGAGTCTACTATGGAGTATATCGGTGGTTATTAAGGTCTTGTAGGTCCGTCATTGCACACACTGAAACTACTTCCCCTTTCTTGTTTTTGAAATTGACTTGACAAACACATTTGGCAAAACTTTGCCCCAGGAATCTGTAGAAAGTGTACTCAGGATATTTAATTGGTGCAATATGTAGCTGGCAGGCGTCATAACGTAATGGCTCGATCTCGATTCTTAACACTATTTACTATGTTGTTTTCTTCGTTAAATGTCATATTTACACAGATCTTAAACCCTCAACATTTTGTTGAGTGGTCCTTAAGATAAACAGATAATTTAGATATTTACTCAAAAATATTGAAAGAAAAAAACATAATAAAAATAGCCGGACTTCGGTTTTGCATATGTTTGCAAAGTGGACCATGGAACGTTCAATCACAACGTTCAAGCACAAACTGTTCTTGTAATGTAGACATCCGCCAATAAAATACAAGGAAATTAGAAGCTCGCTCTGATCTTCTGAAAATTTGGAGCATGGATTATCCGAAGCTAATCTACCTCGTATCGGTGGCCATGAAACTGCACTTATTTATCGAAAAATAGAATAGCCTTTCTTCAACCTTTATGGCAGGAAATATTTGTTTGTGGGAATTGTATAAAAAAAAAATATTTTTTAGGCCTTGCCGTTCAAACTTTTTACACCACTCAAATGTGGGGGTGAATTTTGAAAGCCCTTTGCTTTAATTCCCCATTTTGCAGCTTAAAGCACCTTCAGCCCACCTTGTAATTTGTGTAGAGTCAGGATAACCAGGATAAGAGCCAGGTTACCATAGTAACAATTGTCCTGTATTTGTAACGCCTAATTCCCTGAATATGTTTACCTGTGTGCTGTGTTAGAACATCAGCCCTTCCTCTTCATCAAATCTTTTTAACGTTTTATGTGGATGATTTAATCGTCTTTGATGAAGCGGAGACAATGTAACTTTGATTAAAAAAAGTTAACATTTTCACAAAAATAGTAATTAAAAAGGAAAAACCTGATTCAAAATGTGTATAAATTCCACTTTTCCACATGGACTGTTATTAGTTGGAAGAATCTATTGAGGTGTTTTATTTCAGGCTGCTATAGGTAGACACAGGCATCTACTAGTTTCAGAGATTCTCCGCTCTGAACTAAATGCCATGTATGTATTTGAGTACCTGTAGTAAGGACCATTGATTGGGCATGTGTTGTTCTTTATTGATTCTCCCGCCATTTATGTGATCACAAACCGATGGTTTAAGTGGAACTATTTAATGTATTTATGTATATATACTATTTAGTTCGCCCAACAATACAAGGCAGCTAGTCAATTGATTCCTTCACTAACTTATGCAGATATGGAGATGTAACCTATGAAGTTCTGGGATGACATTTTTCAGTGTTATGACACTTATTGTTTTCATGATCTTGCTTCCATTTTGGATGCAGTCGGCTTCCCATTATGGAAATGTTTCTGCTCAGTTATGCACACAACATCTTTTTATTCAACAAACTACATGACACCCCTTCGTACACACGTCGGGGCTGAATAATTAAAGAGGGTGTTTTGTGTTAATGCATTTAATTATAGCATTGTCATAATGAAATAAATAATGCATGCACATTTTCTCTCAGTCCACAAGTATTTCCAATTCAAATGTGCGCCATTCGCTTCTCTTTTGTCAGCCATTGCGGTTCACGCAGAGTTTCCCTCCTGACCATGGGAATTAGCTCGCTAACGTCGGCCCGCACCCTAATGCGATTGTCGCTGGAGGCCTCGTTAGAGTTCGGCGCCACACGTTCCACTCCAAACACCCATGTTTATTTGATCGCCTCAGCGGTGAGCCGCCCCCACGGAAGAGTCACATAAAGAAGACGGAGAGAAGCCTGGGTCATTTCAGAACTATTACATAATGTAGTTATCTTGTTGCCATACACACAGCAAGACACCGAACATAAATGTTTAACCCAGCGCATAAAAAATATATTTCTTTCTCCTAATTAGCGGGCCAACTCTGCTTCTTCCGCGCCTTGCCTTCCGGTTCCTTCTCGACCCCCTCTGGCTGGAGCTAGTTGCTCAGTGGCAAACTGGCCGTTGATGAGAGGCACTCGTCCTGATTGGTCTGTTTTTTTTTTGGTTCAAATCAACCACCAGTGGCTTGTTTTAATGTTTGAGAGCGTTTAGTCCTCTTTGAAAAATCCTCCATTTGCAGAGGGCTGTTTATGTGTACAAATGAAGAAAAACCTCAGAAGCGAGGAAACTTTGTATTCTATCTACTACCATTTCATCTGAAAAACGACCTTCCAAATATTATTATTATTATTATTATTTCATGTTAACGAACTATAACATTGCAAATCTTATATTGTAGTTACAATTATTAAAAGGGAAAGTTAATACAATTACAGGGAAGAAAAACATCTCACCATTACTGCAAAATGAATCTTTGCTAAAATTATCTCACAGAGAAGAAAACAAAAAAAAGCAACACTGTTTGCTGCACAAATTTTACCCACAATCCCATGTGCCCTCTAGAAAGGTTAGCCAGAGTACCATGGCAGCACTGTCACACTGAAAAGTTATAGTTGGGGCATCTGTATTCACCTCAACATGAACTCGTGTGTGTGTGTGCGTGCGTGCGTGCGTGCGTGCGTGCGTGCGTGCTGACGCCAAATGGATGACGATGAATCGTTCTCTTCATTGAAATGACGCCGGAACGATGTGCAGCGATCACACACTGTGATCTAAAAGTGACGTCACATGTGTTGTTGTTACGACGTATTGAACTACAAACCTTTCAATCACGCAGGATCAGGTACCGACACCTATAGCGAAAACAAAAGATGCGATGCGATAATACACGGCAATATTAATCAACACACATACACGCCCGCCCGCAAGGTTCCCAATCCCAGGCGCTCGCACGCCACACAATGCGACCCCATTTTAACTCTTTTTTTTTTTACCGCAATCATTTTTGTTAATTAAAGTACAACCATTAACTAAAGTGATGTTCCCATGGGAAAACTCACCCCTCAGAACGCCCCCACCTCCCATCTGAATTAGTTGGCGGTGAACGTTCAGCACACATGTCTCACTCATCCAAGGAAGCACAGAGAGATGGCGGACACACTAATTGTCTTTGGAAGTGATGTTAATTGCATGTATCAGCATGGGACTCCAACAGGAGATGAATGGCACTGACAGCATCTCTGCCGCAGACAGAAGACGGTTAAAGACATCCATTTTTATTTAATCCTACCTAGCAACCAACTTTTGACTATTTCATCATTCATTTTTACTTAAAAGATCTTCTAATGTGAAGAGTATGAAAATGTCCAAGCTTCTTCTCTCACATGGACAGCGGCTTTTGTCTACTTCTACTTACTATTCACTTATTTAGTAGACCAAACCATTCACGGTAGATAATTCCTCCAAAACAATTTCCAGCGAATCAGGATCATTTAGGAGGAGGAAGTGGGTGATGCGTCCGGGTAGGATGCGTACAGTTGGACTGCAACCATTGAGGGGGATCTAACCTGGTACCCCTCAGCTGGGAGGGAAACACGGAGCCAACCCCAGTCAGCAGCGGAGCTCGTATAAGAGCTTCTCCTGAACTTCCCACCTTCAGCAGTTCCTCCCCGAGTCCCAATCCCTAATCCGGTCGGGATAATCTGATCCCCGGATGTACTTCCATTCATCTCAGGCCTTGTAGCGCTGCCAGCTCAGTTCCATGTTCGGGAAAAATGTGGGAAATGGGATTTCCTCTGCTTGGGACTCATGCTGGCCCTTCAGAGGAGGTTGTAAGTCTCCATCGGCTCAGAGCTCTCGCCCGCTCTCACTCTCTTTCTCTCGCTCTCGCTCTCGCTCTCTCTTTCTCTCTCTTCTCTCTCTCTCTCTCTCTCTCTCTCTCTCTCTCTTCTCTCTCTCTCTCTCTCTCTCTCTCTCTCTCCTCTCGTTCTCTCTCGTTCTCTCTCTCTCTCCTAGAACACCTGAGTAGTCCATCGTTGTGAGTACTAACCCATGATGCCTTCTAGCTTCCAGAGAGTTGGCCTTGGGACCTCTTCAGTCGACGCTATATAGTCCAGTCACGAGTAGACAGTGTAAGTGTAGCCTTAAATTGGTTTGCAGGAAGAAGCCTCCGTGCATGAAATGTCAAATACAAGGTAATCTACTACAATTTCATCAGAAAAACTACCTCCCTAATTGAAGCATTTTTTTATGATTTCATGTTAACAAACTATAACACTGCAAATCTTATATTGCAGTTCTAAATTATTAAAAGGGAAATTAATAGAAAAACAGGGAAGAAAAACAACTCACCATTACCGCATAATGATTCTTTGCTAAAAATTGCCGAATGGAAAAAATAAATAAAAATAAAAGGAAACACTGTTGTGTTTGCAGCTAAATAAATTACCCACAATCCCATGTGCCCTCTAGAAAGGTTAACCAGAGTACCATGGCAGCACTGTGTCACACACTGAAAAGTTACAGTTGGGGCATCTGTATTCACCTCAACATGCTGAACTCCTGTGTGTGTGTGTGTGTGTGTGTGGTGTGTGTGTGTGTGTGTGTGGTGTGGGTGGTGTGTGTGTGTGTGTGGTGTGGTGTGTGTGTGTGTGTGTGTGTGTGTGTGTGCGCGTGTGCGTGTGCGTGTGTTTGTGTGCTTTCAAATTAACAACCCTGCAAATTACAGGGGTTGTTAAATGTTGAAACACTCTCACGGCACAAGCCCCACCGGTAATTTGAAGGGGTTTCAAGTTGATGTTGTGCCTTTAATAATGTTGGTTTTTTAAAAAAGGTCTTCATGAATGATGAATGAGGTGAATAAATGCAGTGCTGTTATAATATATCCGCCTAGCACCAGATCATTGATTGTAGGGCATAATAATCAAGCAGCCAGCAGGTTATAGGAATAAAAGAGTTGTGTAAACTGATGCTGATTAGTCCCAGCAACATCCACCCACGAAGACTCAAATGATTACTTATCAAGGTGTTTGTCCTCAGCGGGAACGTAAAGAGCCGCAGGCACTATTAGGAACAAAACCCAAATGTGTGTTTTCAGACGATAGGCAGATTACTCAAAACCATAACCAACAAACCGCTTTCATTGATTCCCGATTGTACCCCGTTGAGATTGGTAACCTAGTGCTGAGTGTAGATATAAAATAGCTGGAAAAGTAGCGTGGTCCTATTAGACTAAAGGTATTAGATTGTATATAGTTATGTTTAGTCAAGCATATAGGGTGTGGTTAGTTACCATTCAAATATTTCTAAGGTTAAAATCCGGATAGTCTCACAAATCAGATTGGTATAACTAATATAGTATTAGTTATCTGAAGTCGGATAGTAGACGACACAGCCTTTTACCTTTGCTCCCGTCGTATTTGTTTTGACCAATCAAGTTGCTGGATGAGGGGATCTGAACGTGAATGTCTAACTGCAACATAAACTAGACCAGTACTAGTAAACTGTTGCCAATGGGACAAGCCACAACTAAACCAAGGTTCTTAGAAAAAGGGTCCTTAAAGGTTTCAATTCAACACTGTCTAGACTGTCCACTCTAGAAATATAGTTTGGCAAAAAACTTTCCCTTTGATAGATATCTCCGTAACGAAACAGAAAACAAGCTGCAACAACACGCCTTTGAGTTTTGGTTTCCGGTCCAGGCTCTGTGCCGTCTCCCCCAAGAGCATAGGCTGTAGGATAGGTCCAAGATTAAGCCCATGGATAAAAATCTGGACTGGTTTGTTGTCTTAATATAGGTGCAGAACAACCAATCCGAACCCAGAATGCCAGAGAATATGAAAGCAGAACAAGCATGACGGTTACACTGCCCAGAATAAACATTGCTCTCACCAGTGAGACAGTGATGGTTATTATGTGCCTTTGTAGATGTAAATGCCTATTGTTTTCCGACCATTGGCCTTTCATTAATAATAATTCTGTGACACTGGATTGATTTCCTTCATAGTAAGGATGGCAAGGACCTACTCAACACACACACAAAGACACAGACAAACACACACATACACACACACACACACACACACACACACACACACACACACACACACACACACACACACTGGCGTTTCATTTTAAATTTGCGTCACGACCACAGAGGCTGGGAAACCGAAACGATTTGAAATAACCGGGAACAGCACAGAGTCAGTTTATCCTCCAAAGTGAATATGTGCTCCTTGCATTTTTATTTCAATTTACAACATAAACGCCAATAAAAATGTATTTTTTGCATCCATTAGGATACCAATACAAGATGCATGTTTGGTTATTCATAGCAATCAAAATACATGCTGGGGGGAACCGAGGCAGCACCTCTGCTCTACTCTGTGACTTTAACGCACTTTCCTGCAGGCATGTCGTGCACGTTGAACAGGGAATGGCTAGTCAGACCCGCACGCACGCGCACCAGTGTTAATTTTGTCAGCTATTTTAGATTTAGTCTTAGTCTTAGTCTTTTGACGAAAATGCTTAGTATATTTAGTCACATTTTAGTCATTGTTTTCCTTTTGTAGTTTAGTAGTTAGTTTTAGTCGACGAAAATTATCTTACATTTTAGTCAACTTTTAGTCCGTATCTTTTAGTCAAACTGTTTTCTCTTTTTAAACTAGGCTATATGGACACCTGCTAAGTTGTTCCACTCAAATAGAGTACTAAATGTGAAAACGTTACGTTGTCCTGGCAAACCGGATTTTCAGTTCATAAACACCGATGGGACGAGAGATGGTGTTCTCCATTGCTTCCATGTGTTGTTTCTTTCAAAATTAAAATAAATCAATTTCAAGATGGTGAAAATCACTACATCGAAAAATGTCTGAGGCGTTCATGTATTCCCCTGGGGTATTAAAAGGAAAAGTTTGTCAACGTTAGTTTAGTTTAGTTTTTTTTTTAATATGAAGACAATCTATTCTCAATATTACTTACATCATTGGTAAAGCAAACTCACAAATCAATTCGCAAAAAGATTGTCCTTTTCTATAAAAGGGTTTGTGTGCCTATAGGATTTCCCTTGTTAATTTGGTTTGTGTAGAACCAACTCTGTGCTCTCGAACCGTGACGTCACACTTTACTACTCTTGTCTGTTCAGCCTTCAAAACGATAGCTGGTAATTGTGAACAATGCATTAAACTGTAATCAGAAAACGCTGGTTATATGCTATAAACCCGATAGTATCTTGGGTATAAAGGCTGGGACGAATTTCAAAGTCCACCTTATGTTGAAGTCAGAGTATAGACCGTGGCGATTCCCATTGAAACGAATGGCGCGGTGATTTTCTCAAAACAAGAGCCGGTAAATTGTGAAAAATGAATTAAACTGTAATCAGACAACGCGGTTATATGCTATAGACCCTAGTATATGTGGAATAAAAGCTGGGAAGAATTTCGAATCATGTACAATGCATAACGTTAGCTCATAGCTGAGTGGACCATACCTCCCGTTGCCAAGTCGTAGCTAAGGTCCGTCCTATTTACTGGAGGGCGTGAACAGTTGCATAAGAACCTTACGGGAGTGTACTGATTGGAAAATATCGTGCATTTTGAATGTCCAATAGCACACCAATAACATTTTCGTCACTGTCTCGTCTCGTCAACGAAAACAAAATGACATTTCGTCATCGTTTTTATTATCACAGATCTATTTTTAGCTCGTCAACGTCTCGTCTTAGTCACGGAAAAAAGGTCGTTGACGAACATTTTTCGTCATATTTTTCGTTAACGAAATTAACACTGACGCGCACGCACGCACGCACGCACGCACGCACGCACGCACGCACACACAGAGACACACACACACAGAGACACACACACACACACAAACAGACACACACACACACAGGGACACACACACACACACACACACACACACACACACACACACACACACACACACACACACACACACAGAGACACACACACACACACAGAGACACACACACACACACACACACACAGAGACACACACACACACACACACACACAGAGACACATACACACACATACACACACACACACAAACACACACACACTGAACTGGGAGCACCACTCAGTGGAGGCAAAAAGGGTGTAGAGAACGACAGGTAGACGGCGGTATCATGTTCTTTCTTTGCCATCCACTCAAGGTCACTTTGGCGTCACGTCTACCTGCAGTAGGGACGGGGGGGGGGGGGGACGGGGGGGGGACGGGGGGGGGTCTGCGGTTTGTTGCTGTGAACAGCAGTAATCTAAAGCGCTGGAGAACGGCGTTGATAGGCCCTGCGACCGGAAGGTCAGCCGTTCTTTCTGTCGCCACATCCACCTCTAAGAGCAATAGACAATAAAGAAAAATCGGCGGGTGTGTGAGAGCGAGCGAACACTACTTTCTCCCTCCCTGAAACAGCAGCTGCCGAGGTTCTTCTGATTAGGACACTTAACCCCCGACGGCTGTGATGGCTGGGGACTCAGTGGCGGCTGGGGGAACCGGGTAAGACTCCACACGCCGTCTCGCGCTGCAAAAAAAAAAACAATACAATATTGGTACCGGGCCTCTGATTGTGGAGGATGTGGCTCCTTGGTGAGAAAGTGGAAACGATCATCGTTAGAACAAAAGTCTTCTAAAGTAAACCCGGCCGCTTGTCGACTCGTGTCGGGCAACGACCACAGCGGTTGGCGCGTCGCCGACCCAACCTTTGAGATTCAAACCACGTCACAGAACAGGTCGATAAGACGCTGGAGCTGAGGTTCATCCTGCACTCCTACTCTTCCCATCGTCACTTGCGACGCAGTGCTTTTGTTCAAGCCTGCCGTGCGTCGGCTTGTGTTGTATTTGCATCCATTCCAGCAACTTAGCAAATGTGTCGGAGAAGGGAGAAGAGTGACTTTCATTTAAACGCCGTTCGCTGTTTCTCGGTTAAGCCACACGCTTGAAGGGAAACTTCACCCATTTCCATTAAGCTTTGTATCGTTAGAAACCCACTCATATTTTTGAATGGTCGTGCATCATTCCCTTATTTTCTGGAGAGACTGGAGAATCCATATCGATGTCCAACACTTCCTGTTTAAG
>NC_079420.1:4764767-4769767 GCF_026213295.1 Gadus chalcogrammus
GAGAAAGAGGAAGAGAGAGAGGTAGTTAGAGAGCGGTGAAGAGAAAGTGAGGATATGGGATAGTGGCTACAAAACACCCACAGCTCCCTCTAGCGACATGCCCAGGTACTGCCGTGTTTACCCTCATCTCCAGATGGTTGGGCCGTGACTCTACGTATGTTTTTGTGTGCATGCTTATGCATTATGTTCGTATTTTTATGCGTATACACACACACACACACACGCACACACACACACTTACTCATACACACACACACACACACACACACACACACACACACACACACACACACACACACACACACACACACACACACACACACACACACACACACACACACACACACACACGTGGGCGCATGTCTTAGTGTGTACTTAAGCTGCAAAGTGAACTCCCCTGCTGGCTCATTTGTCATGATCTAAAACTATAAAAGCTGGTTAGACGAGAGTGAGAATGAGATCTGGGCCCGGATCACACACAGACATTTTGCTAAACTGGTTTTGACCGCCCTATAGAATCTGTCAAGAAACACACTCTGGAGGGCTGCACACGAACAGCGATATTGCAGAAAAACCAAAGAAAGAATTGA
Source organism: Gadus chalcogrammus (assembly GCF_026213295.1). Classification (NCBI taxonomy): domain Eukaryota; kingdom Metazoa; phylum Chordata; class Actinopteri; order Gadiformes; family Gadidae; genus Gadus; species Gadus chalcogrammus. The sequence goes on from NC_079420.1 coordinate 4,765,358, forward strand.
AGTCAATCTATTTATCCGCGGTAACTTGCCGTCACCTACCTCCAGTGAGGTTTTCTTTTCCTCCCAGCTAAGGTGAGTGGAGTTCATCCGGAGTGATTGTGTTTCCTACTTTAGACGGGGTGCTGGCAGTGTGTGAACCAGCTGAAGTAGAGGAGGAAATAACAACAGGGAGATAGAACCTCACAGATTCTTGTTCCAGGAAATGATGTGGAAGGGATAAGGGAGAGACAGACAGCCGCCAGACTCTCGGGCCGCACGAGATAAGCCCTGAAACAACGAACGACAATAGGTCAGAGTGCACTGACACTTATTTCATTCTCATTATTTTTTGTATAGTAGGTATCTCAAATTGTGTGTTTACTAATGGTGTTCATGTTGACTAAGGTATTCATTTCTACATTATTTTTGGGATTTTTGGTTTGGGTTAACTCTAACCAATATGCTAATGCTATATCTTACTGCTTTAACTGGTGTTAAATGCTTCATTATGTACCCTTAGTATAAAGAGTTACCGAAACATGAATACGAATTTACAACATTCAAGATGGTTTGTGACAAATGTGAATAAAACCACAGTTCAAGTTTCATTAAAGATGTAGGTGGGATTCAGTAAAGCATATAAGCAGTGACAGTATCCATTTTGAGTTGACTGCATGAATGTATGAACCAAGTTAGATTTGAGGGGATTTATGAACATTCAGGGCATCTGTTCCGTGATTGGTTTGGAAAATGAATATTTGCAATCAGAGGTGTGTGAAATGCAACATTCCTCAATGGTCGTGGGGACTGTGTCGTTTCAAAATCGTGTTTTCTGCTCTTTCCTCTTTCCTCTTTCCTGCTCCCTTCAGAACTCTTGAATCTCCCCTACAGCACCTTTTTAAAAGGGATATTAGGTTTTAAATCAAAACTGAAAATGTCCAAACAGGCCAGACACACACTTCTAATATCCTGCATTGCTGTTGTATCTGCCCAACACATGAGAACTATGAGAACCCCATATGATTGCAAACTAGGCAAGGCTTCTGTGTGTAGAGATATTGGAGATCGAGACACATCCAGGATGCACTTGGATGAGGTCCAAAACGGGAATACATCAACTATATTTCCTGTCCCCTCCTCTCTCTCTGGCTGCAATGTGGAATTGGCTCATGTTTACCTGCAGTCCGAGCTCAACATGAGAAGAAAGACGGAAAGAAAGAGAAGCAGGGATATTGTGAGTGTTGAGAGTGTTTAACGGGTTTTGATCACAATGTTTATCTATGCCATAAAAAGGTGGGGGCTCTAAGGTAGATCTAGGTCACATGACACACTGGTTGAAATCTGGGGAAGCAGATGAGAACGGGGCTCTTTGATATCTATAAATAAAGTTCTGGATGTCTGCCGTGGCTTTGTGCTGCGTGTTGTCTGTTGTTTTTGTAGTGTAGAGAAGCAGGTGAACAGAGGATGTGAAAAAAACGAATGAAACGTATTGATCCCCCGTAGGGGAAAACTGTGAAGGGAATTGATACGTGTGTGTGTGTGTGTGTGTGTGTGTGTGTGTGTGTGTGTGTGTGTGTGTGTGTGTGTGTGTGTGTGTGTGTGTGTGTGTGTGTGTGTGTGTGTGTGTGTGTGTGTGTGTGTGTGTGTGGGGGCCTAATGCGAGTGTGTAGCCAAAGTAGTTTTTGAAAAATACTAATGGAACCTTAAAAAGATTGACCGGTGTATCGTTTTCAGGACCCTACTAATGTGGTCGTTCAATTGTGATTTTTCTGTTTCGGTGTCAAATAATCTCAATCTTCGTTCAAAAGCCACAGTTTTATTTGACATGGGATATTTTGGTTTGTTGTAAAGAGCAAACATCCATCCAAATGTATCCATCTAGCCGTTTCCACTTTCCGACAACCCAAAAAAATCTGTTGGGCCCACGGAGATCTATCTCATCAGACAGTCTCTAGAGGATGCACATTTCCAGGACTTTAGGACAAAAATGTCAATTAATGCATTCTGAGCTCCTATAAAGATTTCGCCACTGTTAGATTTTTGTTTCTTTCTCAAGGAACATAATCTGGTGCCGTTTATTTATGTAAAGCAACAATGATTAGCAAACTCAAACGAAATTATATCAGATTATTTTTTTTATTAGGACTGTGGAATGCTAAACAGTTTTTACAACTGAATGATTCAATTTGTTGTGATTAATTGCGATGGTCCACTTTTCTACTCAAGACCGAAGGATGTAATAGTAGATGTTCAAATGTTAAGTCAATTAACGTAGAATCAAAACAAAGGAGTTATATTTAAATCCAAATAGCCTACTATTGTTTATTAGCATATTTTCTACTTTGAACTCAGATACTGGAAATAGAGATATCCAATAAAATCATCAAGGCCATCAAAATCAATGTGGCCATCAAAATCAATGTGTAAAATCAAAAAAGAAGGGATATTTCTTATTTTCACAAGGAGAAATAATAGCAAAATCCAGGACTATATGCTAAAGCGCCAGATGAATTACTAAGCCATCGAGGCCATTCAAATAAATTATCAGCTTATACGGAAATAATTTCTTGTGTGCTCTAATATAAATGCTAATTTAAGGTAGGCCTATATGTAACATTTCCGCATTAAAATATCTAAAAATAAGTCATATTTTGTTGAGTTGTGTACTTACATTATCCCAAAATGTTTCCAATAATGTTCAAACCCAGAGGAATATGTAGTTTTATTGCATGTTTTATATATTTTAAGGGGAAGAGGCCTAACCTATATTTTTCATTCAACGTAGGTTCTTTTCACATGTAATCCCACCACGGCGAACAGTTTAAAGTGCGTAACCCTAACCCTAACCACTAGTACCCTAACCCGTTTCAGTGTCTAACCCGTTTCATCTTTTTTCGTAGGATGGTAGGGGCGTTCGGTACTTGCCCCTACCATCCTACGAAAAAAGATTTGAGCGCTTTCCATGGGTGTCAAATATCGCCGTGGAGGGATTTGAAAGGGAGTTGAAAACCCCCTGCGTAGCATGGAGACGCACAAGGACATCCTTTGCGTCAGCAGTTTACGCCAAAAGCCCAAAACAAGCGTCGATTTTTGACGAAGTCGAAGTGAGTCTGTGTTGAATTACGTCGCCCTTGAACATGATATCTGCCGGAGTTACGTCAGATAGATTTTTCACAGTCAATGGTGGTGAAGACAACTCGACAAAAGATCCCACACTACTCCACGACGTTAACAATCTACTTCTTATGTCATCATTTTGATGGAGAGATCCTCAGCGGCAGATATGACACTTTATAACTTTAACAACCAACAATGTGCATCCGTTTTCAAGTGTCGAATTTCAAAAAGGTCCACCATACTCTAGTACTTCTGCGATCCAAAAAGGGACTTCAGTTCGTTCTGAAGTGAAATGTGTTTCCCTTTCCTGTTCTATCTCCACGGAGGAATGCCCCAACCTTACCTCCATGGGGATCATTATGGAGGGAGAGGGGCCGGATGTGTGTGGGAACTGGCAGGGCCGTTGCTACGATTCCTGGGCCCCTAGACAAGATTTACTGATGGGCCCCCCTGCGCTGAATTGTTGACGGGGGGGGGACGGGGGGACGGGGGTGGAAGGAGCAATTGTTGACGAGGGAGAAATTGTTGACGGGGGGGGGGGCGCTATGGTAGTACTATGGGCTGGTAGTAAAATAAAAAAATATATATATATTTTTTTTTTTTTTGTGGGGCCCCCCTGGGCTGTGGGCCCCTAGAATCGTCATCACCTTTCACCCCTTATCGACGGCCCTGGGAACTGGGCTTACATTGTGCCAGCAGTAAAATGTAATAGTTTTGTCTTTACTGAGAGAGACTCGAACCAAACCAGAAGCAAGAGGTGATGTTTGGTCAGATTCTCGTTTAGGATCCTAATCAGGGCTGTTAGATGACCCGTATTAGATCTTATTGCATACATACAGCAAGTATTACAGACTTCCATCTTCCGAGATTCTTTCAGAGGATCGAGATAAACAAAGTGACGAAAATGAGAAAAAATCACCTGCATAATTGCTGATCTATACATGTTGACATTAACATTTTTACATTTGCGTTTAGGACATTTAGCAGATGCTTTTATCCAAAGCGACATACAATAAGTACATTCGTCAGGAGAAAGAGAAACAACACATCGCTGTGGGTACAGTAAGGATGTTCATAGAACCAAGTGCCAAGCGCTAACAATTGTTAGGTGAACCCATTCCCTGTATACAACAAAGATAGCTAGGATAAGATGCTACACAGTGCTAAGTACTCTTTTTCTTATGTGCAAGAGCGTACAAAAAAACATAATAAGTGCGTACATTAAGGGCCAGCACGTACAGCATACAATAAGTGCGTAAGGTGTGTGGGGGTAGTGGGAGACTATGCAGACTCAAGGTGAACTCTGATGTTTTC